>NC_137500.1:39960000-40297500 GCF_041902795.1 Electrophorus electricus
CAGGGTTCAGAAAGAGTGCACCTTGCACTTTTAATAGAGGGATTCTCTCTTTTGATGAGGGAAAGGACTTCGGTGAGCTGCCAATGACAAGCTGCTGATAAGGACTAAAGATTGACAGAGGCACCTGGGCAGCTGCACTATTTCATGGTTCTTTACCCACCAGAAAAAAGCAATCAGAAGCTATGCAAGGAAGTGACATGTGAGAGGATGACCTCATATGAAGCAATGTTATGTAGTGAGGACACAGCAATAAGGGGGAGCAAGACAGAGCTAGAGAAAGAGACAGAGCTAGAGAGAGACAGAGATAGAGAGAGACAGAGAGACAGAGATAGAGAGAGAGAGACAGAGCTAGAGAGAGACAGAGCTAGAGAGAGACAGAGATAGAGAGCGACAGAGAGAGAGAGAGAGACAGAGAGACAGAGATAGAGAGAGAGACAGACAAAGAGAGCGGGACACAGGAATAGGTAGAGGAACCCAGACAGAGAGAGAGAGAGAGAGAGAGAGAGAGAGAGAGAGAGAGAGAGAGAGAGAATGGGAATGATGAGGAGATGTTCGGTTGCAGAGCTTTTACTTCATCCGTACTGGTCATCTCAACTTCACAATGGGTTCCTGTCAGTTGCTCCTATTATAGCCTTTCAGAGAGGACTATAAATAGACTGGGCCTTTGCTCTAATAGTTTTTGAACATCCCATAACAATATTTTCCACTATTGGTATCAAAGGTTAGACTGCTGAAGTCCATCTTTAATGAAATAATGCACCTTAGGATATGATCAAACTTTCCTTTGCTTTCCTTGAAAGAAACTCATTCTGTTGGGCATGTTGGATAATGTAATATAACTTAACACATGTAGCAAGTTTCAAGTTTCAAGTTTGGTTTATTCGTCACATACATAGTCATACACAGTATAACTCGCAGCGAAATGGTGGAGAGTGCTCTGTCCAAACTGAGGAAAAGAAAACAGGGGTGCATAGAGATATATAGATATTCTCTATATGTGAAATATATATATGCAAGATAAATATATATATTCTATGTATCTACAAAATATATTAACAATGTATGTACAATATATGTATATTATGATTATATTCACAATATACAATGTATATGGTTGTGTATATATGTACACAATCTACAGAATGTACAGATCCATTTCGTATAATAACATACCTACAGTTGTTGTGTAACAAGGTAATTGAATATAAATATATATATACAGATATACAGTTATGTTACATGGTGGTGGTGGTCCCCACAGTTTATCAGTTTCCCTGATTCAGGGCCCGAATGGCCTGTGGGAAGAAGCTCCTCTTCAGCCTCTCTGTCTTGGTCTTCAGGGAGCGAAAGCGCCTCCCTGACCTCAACAGAGAGAAGAGTCTATTGTTGGGATGGGTGGGGTCCTTCACAATTCTCCTGGCCTTGGTCTGGCACCGCTTGTAGTAGATGGTCTGCAGGTCAGGAAGTTCCGTGTGAGTGATGCGCTCTGCTGAACGCACTACCCTTTGGAGTGCTTGTCTGTCCTGCTTGGTGCTATTCCCAAACCAGATTGTGATGTTCCCCGTGAGAATGCTCTCGATAGTGCAGGTGTAGAAGTTCCGCAGTACTGTGGAGGGCAGTCTGAAGTCTCTTAGGCGTCTGAGGTGGTAAAGACGCTGACGAGCCTTCTTTGCCAGGGAGTTAGTATGGCGGGACCAGGACAGGTCCTGCGAGATGTGAACACCAATGTACCTGAAACTATCTACTCTCTCCACCGTGGTTCCACTGATCCTCACAGGTTGGTAGTGCCGCTCCTGCTTCTTGCTGCAATCCACGATCAGCTCCTTTGTCTTACTGACGTTTAGGAGGAGATTATTTTCCTGGCACCAGTTTTCCAGGAAGGCCCCCAGGTAGGCCCTCTCGTCATTGTCCGAAATCAGACCCATGACAACGGTGTCGTCAGCAAACTTGACAATGATGGTGGAGCTGGAAGTGGCTGTGCAGTCGTAGGTGTACAGTGAGTAGAGCAGGGGGCTTAGGACACAACCCTGAGGAGCTCCAGTGCTGAGGGTGAGGGTGGATGAAGCGCAGTTGCCCACCCGTACTGATTGTGGTCTGTCTGTTAGGAAGTTGGTGATCCAGTCGCACAGGGATGTATGCAGTCCTAGATCCCCCAACTTAGTAGTGAGTAGGGAGGGGATGATAGTGTTAAATGCTGAACTGTAGTCGACAAATAGCATTTTAACATAATTTCCCCTCCCTTCGTCCAGGTGAGTCAGTGTAGTGTGGAGCAGATGTACAATTGCATCGTCAGTGGAGCGGTTGTGGCGGTATGCAAACTGCAGTGGGTCCATGGAGACTGGCAGTGAAGATGTGATGAAGTCTCTGACTAGCTTTTCAAAGCACTTCATCACGACTGATGTGAGGGCGACAGGACGGTAGTCATTGAGGTTGGAGGGTCGAGGTTTCTTCGGGACGGGGACGATGGTGGACCGCTTGAAGCTGGACGGGACGATACCAAGCGTCAGGGAGAGATTGAAGATGTCGGTGAATACCGGGGCTAGCTGATCTGCGCAGGCTTTGAGGACTCTCCCGCAGATACCGGTCTGGTCCCATCGCCTTCTTGGTATTCACCCTAGCAACTTAATAATTCACAACCATTCACAAACATTAACTAATAAACAATATATAAACATTTTTCCCCATACAAAATTCATAGAATACATCATCATTCTCTGTCATTCCAATATCCATGCATATCATTCAAATGCATGTCATGTACTGAAGGATTCACTCCTTCTGAGCTCTCAAATGCACACTTTTGCAATTATCATATCATAGACATTGTCAGAATGCAATGGATGAAGATAATAGAATAATCATCACAGCCTTGAATTACAGGGTGCTGCCTGTATATTCTGAATTATGCAAATTCACTGCCTCTGGGAGTTAGCCTTGGCAGTGCTTTCCCCAAACTGTAATGAGCAGCTCAAGCTGGTCATTAGCACACCCCTGTTAAGCCCAGCGAGATCGCGTATGGCCTGGGAAAGTGCTCTGTATTGGCCCAATTAGTGCAGCTTTACAGAATGCAGATGAAGTTCTGCTTTTCTCACCCTTACATTCTTAAAATGTATTTCATGAGTCAAACGTGACTGCATCCTGTGAGTTTTTTTAAATATAACTAAAAGCTTCTCACATTCTCTGATTATCTGATTATCACAGTGCTCTGGAACTAAAGATTTCTGCACCTCTGCAGACTGACCAGTGTCCCCTTTTTTGCTTGATCTTTTTTTGCTTGAAGTCAAAGTAGGATGGAAGAGGTGGAAGATAAGAAACTATTGAACATCATATTCCGTACTTCAAAGATTTAAACCAGGAATTTGTACTTTTAGATTTAGATACTCTGGGATTTTGGCCTGTTTTTATTTACCAGGCTGCTTCTCCTTGAAGATGGTTACTCTGACCAAAGAAGAAAACCTTTACATAATGGCAAATACTGAAAAAAAAACCTTCTAAATGCTTTATAGTTTGGTTCTCAGAGGAATGCCTGCAGAGAGCAGTATTGCATTCCATGTTTTTATAGTGATAAAGGACAGAATTTTTGTTTTAATATACAATTTTACATCTTTTTGAATGAGTATGGTGACTGCCCTTAAACTAAATCCAACAAAAAAATACACTGATCACATGAATAGAATAAAAAGTACAAACGAAAGGTTTTCATGGAAAACAGATGGACTATTTCTGCTCTCCTGCAAGTTGTGCAAGGTTAGCAGAAAGAATCTGATGCAGCCCCCATAGCTCATTTATCAACTTCTCTAAGTCTTTTGATGAACCTATGTCTACATTGGCCTGTTGTGGTATTTCCAAAAATCTACAACTGGTCCTGCATAGCTATCCGATGAGGAGGCAACACGTCGTACACTGGGGAAACTGTGTGTCCTTGGCACAGTGTTGACAACCCGGAGTACCTCGGGGTGGATTCTTATCCCCTCGTCTTTTGTTCTCTGTAAGAATACTCTGGATCTGATGCTGCCTTATAGTGTGGAGTCCATCAAGTATGCTGATGACCTGACCTTCACTGAGCTGCTGAAGCGATCTGCTCTTGGACAGATGCAAGCTGCTGTTGATAGGAGACTAGTGGGTGCAGATTTTTTGCCCCTTGACCAATGCTTTAAAAACAAAAGATATGGTTATCAGTTTCAGGAAGCCTCACTACAGAACTGATCCTCCTTCTCCTTTCCTGCAGGCACAATGGGGTGGAGCATGTGGAGTCTTTCAAGATTTTAGATGTTCAATTCAGCTCAGACCTGATATGGGATAATCATATCTCCTATATCTCCAAGAATGTCAATCCATCCAAGGGATGTGTTTGAGCCAAGCAAACATTATTCTATCTACTCTAGATGAGCGACGGGAGGAAGCTGCCAGAAATGAGATTTGCTGGATTCTACTGGACCTGGCATGTTCCTTTCATGCACATGTGCCTGTGAAGTTGGACTATTATTCCTATAAAACAGTAGGAAATTTGAGCAGCAGGAAAATACACTAGCTCTCCTGGGGCTTTTGGAGTACTAGAATGAAAGTTTTGATTTTGTGGACTCATATGTCATGAATATTATTAGGCAGTTGTAACATTTCCGCTGGCCTGAGTGCCGCAGGGCACGGGGCAGGACACACAGACTTCTTCCTTCGTGAGGAACATTTATTAACAATAAACACGTGAGACAGAGGTGGCACTCACAACATTTACAATAAACATGACTATATGTTTAACATTAAAAGATGTATACACAATTAATGAAAACAACACAAACCAATTTTATGGCTACACAGATCTAGTTAAACACAAACATAGCGACAATGACCAACAATGGGAGCACACACGGACAGGGGTTTAAATAGACATAAGACATTAACATTAAATCCTGTGCGCATGTGTCCAATCCCAGGGGGAGGAGGGGGTGTGGTTACAACACAAATAAACACAGTACACGTGGATCCCCCTGCACGTGGCGGGCCGTACCACATGACTTATGTGGGAGGAGCAGTCCGTGACAGCAGTGCTATTTTGCACTAGTTGATATCTTTGGCAGTGTTGGACTTGATGACTGAACTGTTTTTTTCACCTGTTTGTACAAACATCTTATTTCATGCACTTAAGTGTCAAGCTATGATGTAATAAATGTTTATCAATAAACTTGAAGACATTTTGGCAATAGTTTTTTTTTTTGGGGGGGGGGGGGGTTAGGGTGGCTGGGCGGTGAATCAGGTTACTAAACACGGGACATATATCTCACATTTCTTGTACTGGCCTTGCCAAAATGTGTAGCAGAAATGAAAATATTTTTCTCAATCCAAACTGAGAACAGTTCACAGTTTGTTCTTGACTTTCTTTGGATCTCTTGTTCTAACACTGTGCATATCTTAAAAATATAATATACGGAAAGTATAGTTATATTTTTCTCATAAAAATGTGGTGATGACTTCTCTGAAAGAATCTTATTCACATACAAATTTCCGTTGAAAGCTAAATCTCCCCAGATTCAGAACTGTAGCAGAACCTCTGGCCACTGAAGTTTATTCAGAGTACAAATGACTAGTTGTGATTATGCGTTGTTACTGGCAACAGCGAAGGGACACCTTAATTGAGATGGCAGGAATCACACTTGATTAAATCCTCTGAAATTATGCCAAGTGATTATTGCTGTGCTTGTCATTTCTTGGCTAGTCATTAGAGACACTGGCTTGGCTAGCCTTTAGTATATTGAAGGACTCTGCACTCATATCTTTTTAATATACTGTGTCATATCTATCCATCTAATCTGCTCCTCTCCTGATCAGACAACATTTCCCTCTCGTTGATGAGATGTTAATGAAACAAGCATGCCATGTTTTAATTCAAGTTAATGAAAGCCAGGACTGAACCAGAAACAGCATCCTGTTTAATTGCATTCGTTTATAATTCTCCACAGTGTTAAGGGAAGCAGAGCTGAGAATATTTCCATCACACTCAATATAACTTGCACTCCTTGCCTAGTCCAGTTGGAATTAATAAATGACTGCCACTGTCAAGATAGGTTTTGCATGACTTATGGAAAACATTATAATTAGCACTGACAGCTTCTCATTAGTAAACAAAATGCTCTCAATCTACTCAAAACAAGTTCAGTGGCTTCAGTCATCAGTGTTGGGGATCCTTTTGGTTATCAGAATTACACGTACTGATATTTCGGTTCTTCTTCAATGCACTTCTATGCCTGTTATTGTCCCAGTGGTCTCCCTATTGTCCTCAAGCAGTTTGAGGAATGTTGCTATTCCATTCTTTCTATTTCTAGCTATCCTTATGATTGAATCCTGCCTCCCACCTTGAGATAATTTCACCCAAGAATGGAAATGTGTTTATTCACTGTGTTAAACATTCTGCTGAGATAATGAAGCATGAAGCGTCGTTCTGCTTTCGTGTCTCTTCATCTGTTTTTGTACAGATGCCCAATTCAAGCGGCCCTGACAGAGTACGACATGTAAGATATTACCTGGAACAGGAACCCTTACTGTTAGAAGGAACACCTTGGGAGTGTTTGAGGTTGTGTGCTGACTGTGTACTAACCATTTAAAAATGCTAGATGTAGCATAGTTACCTTTAAAACGTATTTTTGCAAACAAAATAAACTCCAAGAAAGCATCCTGATCTGTCTTCAAAGAGCTAAATAAATTAATAGAAAACAACAAAGAAAAAAATATACATTTAGGGTATTATTATTCTCAACCTGCTCTAAGACATCTCCAGTAAGCATTTATGAATTTGACTATATTTGCTTCTGCTTCTTTGTGGGCAGAAAGGCAAATGTCTGCAACTTATAATTCGTTACTATGAGCTTTCAGAAAGGAGACATCACTCCAATCTATCTCCAGACACTGCATTCTAATAAAACAGACTTAGCTTGTTATTGGTCAGCTTTAATATGTCTCCAATCCAAGAGGTGTTAGACAGTGTCTTTGAAGTACATGTTTCATACTTAATGAAAAAGATTACCAAGATCATGTTGAACAGAATGTGTAGAGCAATTACTTTAGTTCTTACTCTATTTCTCAATCTGTGTGTGTGACTTTCCACTCCTAAAAAGCCTGGTTGATAAAGTCACTTAAAGGCAGTAACTCAGTGTGCTTTTTAAAGGGCTTTTCAGCTTTCAATACATGGAGAGTGGCACATTGTGAGAAAACCAACACCTTTTAGAAGTGCATATACATGATGGTAGGAGAGAAGTTTCTGTCTATTATACTGTGAAACAGTGCACTATGCATCTGTAGTCAGTGCGAGGGATAAATGTGGTGACTAATGCTCTTGCTCTCATCTCAAAACAGTGGGCACACCAGAGATAAAATTCCATCACCTCAGAAAGTATAGCTTTCCTAAACTGTATATTTAAAAATGCATATTCTCTCGGTAGAATAAAAGTACGAAGGACAAAGATGGTCAAAACCCTGTTGAACATGTGGCACCCTGACTTCATTTTAGCAAGCAGGTGGCTTAAGGCAGACAAAAACTGCATAGATCTAATATTTTATTCTAAGGGTAGTCTATGGTTCTCTTAGGAGTGGGAGTGGTCCCAAGCAGTTTTACTATAAGTTTGATCTATGATTCTCTTAATAGTGAGAATGATTTCAAGCAGCCTACGATTCTCTTAAGAGTGCAGCTGGTCATCATATTTCTTGGTGTTGTTCCTTGGAATAAAATATCTACGTCTATTAGATATTTATAATTTGACTCAATAACTAATTTTACCATTGCCAAGGTAAGGCAGTTACCATAAATCTATAAGAGAGGTGGACCACTGGATATTTGAGAGGATTATTGGCATTTGTTCCTTGTTTCAGTGCGAACAGCTAAGCTCTTTGGTTGGAACATAAGCTGCTGTTGTGAGACCACAGAATATTGATAACGTAGAGCTATAGATACTGCAAAAACACTTTGTGGGTAGACACATATTATTTAGTCAAAGGCTACAATTATTTTGATTCTTGTTTTCTGCATCAGAGTCTCCCAACAGGGAGGAATAATACAAGACCACTATCATTTCTGTTTTTATTTTCCCCACATTCTCTTCCTGCCAGTGGCCTGTCTTGAGGCACTAGTACACAGTTTCAAGCAATGGAATTAAAAAGATAAGTATGCAATGTGAAATTGAACCAGTTACTAATTAAACACTCTGGAAAACAGAGAGCCATAAATAAGCAAATATTCATGAAGATGGACATGGAGGTGACCCATGAAGACAGCAGGTGCCATTTCTTTAATTGCAAACAGGCTCCGTTTTTCTGAAGCACGACTGGCCAGAGTGAGAGAGTGGAGCACCAATTTACCATCTGAGAGGATGTTATTGTCAAAGGAAAAAAGAAAGCAAAAGGCCAGTGACAGTTTGACCTTTTCAACATATTTTTCTTTTTTCAGTTTTGCCTGCTTTCTCTTTGTTCTAATAATGGTTGCCTGCAATGTGAATGAAATGCATTGCTTTTTTTAAATAACCAATTTGTCATTTTTTAAAATACATTTTTTGCTTTATTTATTTTCTACTGTGGTCTTCTAATATTTGGTTTTATTTTCCCCTTATGGTAATTGTTAATGTATAGGTCTAGGGTTTATTTGTTTGATTTTTAAAGGGTATTTGGCCTTTCCAACACCAGCTGATCCCCTTTCTGGGGGAACAGTTCTTATTACACATTTCTAATGTTCATATGTCTATAAACAACATTTACCACTGTGTTCATTGGAAATTCTCCAGATTTTCACCCATACCCCTACACATGAATCAAGTGAATAGAAGATATGGCAAAAAGAAAAGAGATGGGAAAACAATTATTAAAAAACAACAACTGAGAATTGCAGATTAATAATATTGTTCAATAATATTGTGGTTTTTGTGCTATGGTTAACGCTGTATGTGCTGTATGTTTGAGTTGGCAAGTGCCATTTTGAACATTTTGCATCGTGTGTGTCCTATATCTAATCTTGTCTTGAATTAACTGTACTTTTGCATTTTTGCTCAGCATGAGTATTTTTACAAAAATGTTGCGTCCGTGTTAATATCTAGATCTAGTGCACATGACCCTTTAAGATCTACCTTTAGTTCTATGCTAGTATCATTTGGTTTCACTCAATGTGTAGGAGAACACACGCACTCTGGCGGACACCTGCTTGATTGAGCGCTGATGTATGGTATAGACATAAAAAACATAGTCCTCCATCCCCAGTCTGATGTCCTCTCAGACTTCATATCAGTCACAATATATTAATCTCACCTCGCTACCACACCAGACACACAATCATGTCAGCTACTGCACTTAGCTTTATTGCAAATCTTGCAGATTTATTATTTCTGACTGGGATACCCTTACACCCTACCGAACTTGATCATCTTAGGAATGACTGAATTCTTAGAATCAGCGTTTCGCTGTACACTCAGTGTTGTTCAAATTAATAATTTTTTTAAATAGAGGAGGAAAATTAGTACTGTAGTATAATGATAACATTTGCAATTTAAAATAGAACACTCAAAATATAGAATGCAAATGGTGCTACACTGAATGTGTAGTTTTCCAGCTCCCATGGAAGGAGAGCCTTCTCAAGTATAGAAAGGTACTTATTATTGCTTGAACATCTTATCTCTCCACCCTAATAGAAAATAACAAAAATAATCCTAGATTTTTATCAAGTACAATTGCACAACTAACTATGAATAAAACTAACACCAATGCTCAGAATACATCACTTAGTAATAATGAGTTCATGATTTTTTTCAATGAGAAAATTAAGAACATTAGAGATAACATTCAGAATATTAATGTCAGGCAGGTACATCGAGAACAAATCAAACATGCCAGTAAAAGCCTTGGAATCATTTACTCCTATCCAAGAGCCTGAACTAACTTTTCATGCTCAAAATCTAGATTCACTGCCCACACACTTTCTGAAAGAAATTCTACCTGAAGTAATTGAACCTTTACCTTTACTAAATTTAATATACTCTTCCATGAATATTGGCTATATTCCTAAATCATTCGCATTAGCAGTAATCAGACCACTTATCAAAAAAGCAAACCCTGACAATGTCAAACTACAGGTGGATCTCAAACCTTCCCTTTATTTCCAAGATCCTAGAAAAAGCTGTAGCTCAACAGCTAAGCTCATACCTGAATCAAAACCAAATTCATTAAATTTTTGGGTTTTAAGACTCACCATAGTATAGAGACAGTGCTGAATAAAGTAGCTAATGACCTGTTGTTGGCTTCTGACCAGGGTTATGTCTCTTTGCTTATATTGCTTAATCTCAGCATTTGACACCATAGTTCACAACATTTTACTAGATAGACTGGAAAATGTTGTTGAAATTAGATGAATAGACCTTTCTTGTTTTAAATCTTATTTAGATGATTGTTACCAGTTTGTAAACATAAACTGAGACTTTTCAGCATACAGCAAGGTTAGTTTTGGTGTCCCTCAAGGATCTATTCTAGGACACCTGCTTTATTCTTTATATATGCTACCTCTAGTTGAAATTATACATAAACACTGTGCTAATTTCCACTGCTTTGCTGATGACACTAGGTTATATGTCTCAGCCAAACCAGACAAATATCAGCCTAATATTATTGAGAAATGTGTAAAGGATATCAGACACTGGATGTTGAGAAAGGTTCTCTCACTTAATCTTGAAAAAACATAAGTGCCCACAGGCAGCCAGGAGTATGCTCTCTAATTATATAATAAATCTTAATGGTCTCCCAATCACACCATCTTTAACAGTTAAAGATCTTTGTGTAATTATGGATCCTAGCCTCTTGTTTGAAGCTCATGCAAATAATATTTCTAAGACAGCCTTTTTTTTTCACCTCAGGAACATTGCAAAGATTAGGAACATACTATCTTTAGACAATGAAGAAAAGTTAGTTCAAGCATTTATCACTTTCAGACTGGACCACTGTAATGGCAGTACTATGGCAGTACCACTGCGTGGCTCCAGTAGGTTCAAAATGAAGCAGAGTTCTAGAGTTTGAGCACCACTCCTATCTTAGCTACTTTACATTATCTCCTACTAAAATTTTCTATTGATTATAAGGTACGTCTAATAACCTAAAGCACTGAACATCCTTGCCCCACAGTAAATTAGCGAACTCCTGGTGCATTATAAGGCACCACATCTGCTTAGATTAAAATATGCAGATCTTTATTAATACCTCAAATAAGGAAATCTACCGCAGGGAGCAGAGCTTTTTCCTATAAAGATCCCACACTACGGAATAACCTTCTTGTCAAAGTCTGAGACTCAGACACAGTCTCAGGAGGCTGAAAACCTATTTGTATAGAGAAACATTTAATAAAATTCCTCCCTTCTTAGGTAAAGATGTAGATCTGGGGGTTCATGGGCATTGAGAGTTAAACTTGGATATTATGATACTGTCACTTCACCTCTTTTTTGCTGATGTTCCAGGGAGTTTGCATGCCTGTGTTTCCCTCTGGCTCTTTCCTTTTAGCTGTGCTGCGATAGCTAGCTCTGCTGGAATCCATCCTTGCACATTATGTTTCACTAGTTTACACACATTTGTACTTGGACATGACTAATAATCTATTGTCTCTTTCTGCCAAGGTACACCTACTACTGATGTCATGTTGTTGCTGAGCCTTAACCTGTCTCAGCTGTCATGGCTCCTCGCACTACCCCCTGATGGCCCCCTGCGGTGGCCCACACACCCTCTACCCCAGCTACCTACTTCTCCATTGCACTGGACAGACGTTCTCATGCCAGATGGGTTTTGTACACATCTACACTCATCAAACCCAGACTAGGACTGCTAGAAAACTGGGATAGACATTTATTGCTTATTTTTCTCTTTACTTATTTTGCTCTTTAATGTTTAATATTGTTGCCATTGTAGTTGCTATTGTAGTACATTTAGATGGAATACCTCAGACGACCAAGCGAAAACCTTTATTCCTAAATATGTGATACTGATTGTGATGAATATACTGGTGAGTAGAGGGTCATTCTATTTACATTTACATTTACATTTACATTTACAGCATTTAGCAGATGCTCTTATCCAGAGTGACTTACACAAGTGCTTTGTCATTTACTCATAGAATATATTCAAGCACAGTATAGTAGGTTAGAATTAAATATACCAATGAACTAGAATACTGTAGAATACAGGGATGAATGCTGATACCTAGAAGTGCAAAATACATAAGGTCTATCTTAAACAATGATAAATGCTATAAACTAAACTATAAACTAAATGCTATAAACTAAATGCTATATTCTATCATGCAGCTGTCCAGTCAGAAATGCACACTGGTCAAACTTACAGTTCTCTAGTGAACAATTAGTGCTACACCATGTTCAACTGGTCACCTGAAAATTCCTGCATCATCATAGCCTAAATGATCAGATCTTTGTAAAGAATTTGTCAGGTCTGAGTTTTTATAATAATGAAGTATATTTCTGTGCCAATTCATTAAAGAGGCATACACTATGAATCAGAGACATTACCAGTAGTAACAAAGCTGACACCCACTCTTTTTAAATAATGAATTCAACCTGCTGGCACCGTTGTCCCAGATACAAACTAAAACGTTTGGTAGCATTGTCATGAAAGCATGTGACTCCTGACTGTTATATGACTTTGGAGCATCACTCCAGCTCAAAATATCACAGCAGAATCACTCCTTTTATTTGAACTATGTCATAAACTGACTTTGCGACCATCCTGGGGTTAGACATTTTGGGATGGAAGTGCTTTAAACCCGGAACTGATACTAATATATATTAAAACTCTAGAGACTTTAGAGACACCACTGTGCACAGCACTTGCTACCATGCTACTGTAATGTCACTGGTGACAGCTTTGTTGGGAACGGCCCACCACCCAGTCAGCAGTGATCCTGTGGTTAGAAATGGACATCTAATGAATGAGGTTGAGGGTGCCAGACAGAATCTGCACATCAACAGAAAAGTCTGGGTCATCTAAAATGCCTCTTATGTGTACCCATTAAACTCGCCTAATAACCAGGGGGTTCATGTACAAGGTAGTTGCTCTAATAACGTGGGTGATGAGTATAATCTATTTTTTTTCAGTCCGCAGTAGGCCTTGTATATTTGCTAACAAATATACATTTTAACACGTTAAAATGATCCAAACAAGCTTCATAAAAATCTTATTTCACCGTGTGTGCGTGTGTGTGCGTGCGTGTGAATGAGTGACAGAGAGAGAGAGAGAAAGAGAGCGAGAGAGAGAGAGAGAGAGAGAGAGAGAGAGAGAGAGAGAGAGAGAGAGAGAGAGAACTTTCCACAGAGATGTGAAGTCCGACACAGATTGTGATTGTAATCTCGATTATTCCGTAAATAATCAAAAGATTAGGATTTAGGCATTTACCAAACACAAGGCAAAGCTAAATTTCGACAACAAACGATCACATAAGCACATCCTTACGTGCGCAGCAACTGGCTGCACGCGCGCCTGGGCAGCTCGAGCGATCACATCTCTTTCGCAGTGGCAAGGTAGCGAATTCATTATTCCTAATCCTCACATGGGCATTCCAGTGAGCACCTACTGGTTTATACCATAAAGACGTGAGTATTTATTGGAGTAGTTTGTCTGTGTAACAATGATTGCGTAGGTTTTAGGTTGTGAAGAATTTTCAGCGGGAGTTTTAACATTGTATAGTTTATGTTGTACAATGCTCCACATTCTAAATAAGGGATATATAAATACGGGTTTGCTGGTTTTGTTTTTGAATTATGCTACTTTGTCTTTCCAGACAATATTTGCAAGAATTTCATATTTTGGGAAACAGATAGCAGTTTCATTTTACATGCTTTTGCATGCATTTTACATGTAAACGCACACACAAGAAGCTAAAAGTCGTTTAATAGTTTACATCATGTTAGGCTCACTGCTTTAAATTTCACTAGTAGCATGTTAAATCGGTCTAAGATTTTTCCCACGTTGTAAATTGTTGCATGGGCGCGAGGTTATTCACCGCTACGTCGTACGCATAGAACATCTTTTTAAGATTAAGTCGTTTTCTGTAAATCTTAGGTTTTGCTTGGTTTACTCATTTACTGAGTTACATCCAAGTGCCGTCAGCGGAACTTGTTGCTGTGTGATGGGAAGCAGGATGTAGTTGCTCATCTCTGACATCATGCCCTACAAACAACAGCTCATTATCGACATCTAACCAAAGATTTTTTATTAAGTGACATAAAAGCTCGAGATGATTAAAATGTTTTTGAAATGCTTCCTACAACTGGAAGGTCAGTACATAGCAGTCTTGTAACTTGCCAGTGTTCATTTCATGTTCTTTTTCATGCCATTTTATTTAGTTTATTTAGTTTCGTGCACTCTATTGTACATTGTACTTTAAATCAGGAGCATTTGCTTTTGGCTGCATTATTATTTCATTTGAAAACGTTCAATGAAAACTGGCAAGCCGTTGAACAAATTTCATCATATTTGTTTAAAGCCAATGTATAAATTGTTACGCTACAGATAAACTTAGAAAGACCTGAACTTGCTCCTCGAACAGGCACGACAGCAACACACGTGATACACAACACACGATGATACACAACAGAGGCGCGTGAGTAAGACAAACGCGTCTCCTTCTCTTGTGACTGGGATTTCTTACTCTCTGGTCATTTGCCCGGGCAATCAGGAGCCAAGTATGCAACTATCAAATTAAACGTAAACTAAACAAGACGCTAAGGTGGAAGCTGTTGCATAATCATGATAGCTTACTTGAAGACAATATGTTGTATATTTTTCTTAATTTTCCTGAGGTATGTAATAGCCTACACGGCACAGTGAAGACATGCAATTTAGGCTATGACAAAGGTAAATTACACTATATAAATGGCTTCGTCGTTCGTTACTTGATATGTCGATAAAATATGTAAATGAAATCAAATATTTTAAACAAGTCAATCAAACCAAAATAATATATTAGATTAAAATTTAAAATAATTTCTCATTATGGTATGGCAACCCGAACAGCTCCTGTCCTCGTAGGTTTAAGTGTAGCAAAACAAGGTTACCTAATTATGAGTTTTATCATTATGCTAATGTTTTGTTGGTAATATGGCCCTACTTCACTCATACTTGGTACTTACATTCGTTTCTTTATTAGTGTATGAACTGTCGTATTGCAAATATTATGCAAATTCCTAATAACAATTTATCACTGCTTCGCGAGTTCAAAGGATCTTCTCACTTCTAATAATGTCCCTGACTCCTAAGTATTATATCATTCTGACATTCTTGTTGTTATATTGTTATATAACCTACAGCACTGTCAAGTGCCCCTGAATACCACATAATCAATGGCCGAATTACATGTATAGAATAGTTATCAAGCACTTGTATATTGCGGTACACATAATCTATGATGTTGTGTCTGATACTTGGTTGTGATGTAAGCTGTCGTTTACATGACATGCCAGAGTGACATTATTCCTATGTATTGTATCACCCTGGCATGCCACGTAAATGATTTAGACATTTGTGAGCTAGATTACATCGAACATGTCAGGGACAAATGACAGTCAGACACAATAACATAGATTATGTGTACTTCAGCATACAACTATTACATTCAATTACAGTTATAATTGAAGCATACATACAATAATGCATATGATATCTATTCTAAAAAACATGGTTACTAAACAATAGTACTGTAATCCAGCCATTATAATGTGCAGAGGCACTTGAGAGTGCTGTAGGTTTGTTATATAACAACATTATTTGGTCATGACCATCTTTCTAAATGATACAATATAATATTTTCACAAACAAAAAGTTATTTTTCCTTACAGATAATTATTCACATGAAGTGGTTATCAGTACTAAGGCAAGGAGCAAGGGTATTGTTTGTTTGTTTGTCTAAAGATCTATTTAACAAGAAAAATACAAAATAGCATCAATCCACAACTAGGCTATCACTAAATGTCTCACAAGTTAAAAATTGGATATCATTAGGGATTGCTGACCCACATACCATATGGCTCACTGTGTATCTAGGTTAGTTTATTATGTGCATCTAGCTTGTTGATTTTTCAGGTCTAAAATCAATCAACTCTTTCCTTGGAGATATCTTGGACACTAATCTTTGCGCTTCAGACCTTAATAAACTGAACACGCTTTTGTTGGATACATTTCCAAATGTATTCTATGCACTCCTATTTAGACAGAGGAAATAATATTGGTAAAACCAGCAGATTATTTACAGCGAATTTTGATATGAAGTGGTCAGAAAATATAATGTATCTACTTTGCATCACTCTGAATCAAGCAAATGGGTCCATTTCATATCCTGTTGTACCACTACACTCCCAGAGCCATGCAACTTATGAAACATAATGCACATCTTCCCATAAAAGGGGGAAGTACAATACTACAATGCTACAATATTGCTATGTTTTTAGCAATAATGCACAGTTTCCAATCATATCCTGGCAGGTTAATTGCATTGAGAAAAGGTGTGACTCATCTCAACCTGTCTCATAGGTTAAATACATTGAGTAAGATAATATAAACATAACTGTTACCTTAACAGACAAGAACTCTAGATTGTTCTCCTCTTATGTTATATTTTACTTCATATATTTGCAATATGTGCTACACAGAAGACCCAGTAAGCCTAATTCAGCCACACTGGCCAAATCACAGAGCCTCTTTCATTTAATGCAATGTTCATTTCTAGCTAAAGAACTTCATCAAACATCATTCAGCTGAAAGCGTTCTGAGCGTGAGCCCTATCCTGAATGACTGGCAGAACAGACGTGCACCGTGCATAGCGTGATGGAGAAATCTTATTTCTGAAATATTTCTGTTTTTACAAAACAGGTTTACAGTATTCCTTCACAACATTGACTGTATTAGAATTAGTATATGGTTGTCAAAATGTAATTTAACACAGTAAGAAAACCATAAATAAGCGAAGATATTTTTGTTAGACAACTGCAAGCAGTGCTCATGTTATGCACTACGTGTTACTCATTGTTTTGACCTGGTTCAGAGGAGGTTGTTTATGAAGGATTTTAGACATTTTGTGGCTTTCCCGTCTCACAGGCAGATCTTCTCATCATCCCTGCACAGGCTGGAGAATCTTAATGCTGTGGACTTTGGCATACTGCACCACTACAGTGGTGTGCTGTTTTTAGTATGTGGTCTTAATTTCAGCTGTGATATCAGCTGTTATATTAAAGCTCTTGGATTTATAGCATTGCACTCTTTATTAAGAACATGCATGTACTCAGTTTTATAGCCCAGTTCCCTTCCAAGGATTCCATTCATTTGCTTTTTTTTGATTTCTGCATCAATTTCCTACTTATTCATGCTTCAGCATGTTGAAACTACAAATGTCTTACTGGTATTATTTACAATATATAAAAGTGTTGCCAAAAAATGTCACTAAATGATCTGTTGTTACAATGTTATTAGCATCCGCTGTGGCAAGGAAGTGTGTATTAAGCACTTGGTTTGAAATAGATCTATCAAACACATATTCATTGGCTCCACTCCAGCTGTAATTGAAGTACCTTCAGGTTTACTCAGGCATACCAACCTGAGCCCTAATTGAGTGAACAGCTACCACAGTTCCAACTGTATTTGCACCTGAAACAGTCACACCTGGTTATTCGGTATTTTGAGATTTGCATATGTTTTTGCATGATTACTTGGCAGACTAGTCACATTCTAAAAATAAGGAAAGCTTTTTCAAGGAACCACTCTTTCCCAAACTAACTGCGAATGGTGGTGAAAATCGTGGTATGTAAGCTCTGGGTGCTTGATGAGTTTCATGGCGTCAGAATTGTGAAACTCCCACAAAGATTTAGATGTCAGGCAATTTCCTACCACTCAGCTGCACTGATGAAGCCCCTCAGATGAGTGGCGAAATGCCTTCAAGATTACAGCACAAGGCTAGTCGCCTTGACGACTACTAGGCATTTTGGTGACCTGGATGTCTAAAATCCTTCATAAACAACCTCCGAACCAGGTCAAAACAATGAGTAACACATAGTGCATTACATGAACAATGTCTGCAGTTGTCTAATAAAAATATCTGATCTTATTTATGGTTTTCTTACTTTGTTAAATTACATTTTGACAACCATATACTAATTCTAACACAGTCAATGTTGTGAAGGAATACTGTAAACCTGTTTTGTAAAAACAGAAATATTTCAGAAATAAGACTATTAAATCCACCAGTGATATGGATAATATGGAGAGGAACTGCATAAAAACTGACAATGTGATAGAAGTGGGAGGTGAAACAGTGAATTTCTGTCGCTGGAGACTCTTGGTTCCGCGTGAGCTCTCAATGTTAAACGTACTCTCAACGTGTTAAACGTATAAGACATTAGAAGAGCTGGATTGAGGTTACCTCCAGCAAATGTTAACAGCTGGCAAATTTAGACATTTAGCTTTTTATTAAGCTGAAAATTTAGCGGAGGTCGGTGTAAGGTTAGTTCCAATTAAAATATAAGTTAATGGTAATTTAGTTTTCCATTGCTTGCATTATCATTGGATATATTTTACTTTTGGAAAGTCAGACCTTAACATTATATAATGTAGTTTAATGGATTTCTCTGCTTGAATATTTGTAGTTCATCCACTGAGCTCAATATTACATTTGTTTAGACAGTAATAGTTTCAAAGCCTTGAAAGGACCCCTTGTGTGTTCTGCATGCTGGGTGTTAGGGTTAGGGTTAGGGTTAGAGTGAGGGTGAGGGTGAGGGTTAGTGTGAGGGTTAGGGTTTGGGTGAGGGTGAGGGTGAGGGTGAGGGTGAGGGTTAGGGTGAGGGTGAGGGTTAGGTTTAGGGTTAGGGTTAGGGTGCACAGAGAGCATGGTGAGTATTGCCTCCCCTGTCTGCATCTGACAGATACAAGACAATACAGCTTTTAGTGAAACATACATTTCTATTAGTGAGCTAGCAAGCTGCTCTTGCAAAGAATTTGCATGAAAGGAAATAAAAACATGGAATAACTGATTATTTAAAACATCTACAAAGCTCACCCTCATGTTCTATCCTTAGTATGTATTCTATACAAAAGTTCAATTTAGCTGTAAATGTTTACTGCTGAAAGCACCTGAATGGCCCGAGCGTAATATTGATACTATAAAGCACAAAGCCTGTCTCAGAGAGTACTGCTACTGTAGACATATGTCTTATTTTTTTAATATTGCTTATCTCCCACTATTGTTGATTTATTTATTTTTTTTAACATATTTATTTTTTACATATTTTAAAACATTTTATTTTAAAGAGGCTGGTTATATTTACAAATGTCCAAACATTTGTGAAACATTCTGGCTTTTAAGGGTAACCTTATAATGTTACCCTTATAATCATTTTTATGTATCTGTGAGCCATTAAGATGAATAAGAACTGCCACTTTTAAAGAACCCCACATTCTGAAGGGCCTGTGTTCGTTTAAAATGGTTGTTCTACAGGAACCTGCTTTTGATTTGACTTGGTAGTAGTAAGCTGATCAGCCTTAATATCTCATTCCTTATACTACGTACAAACAAAAAGCCATTGCTATGACAACCATTCCTTAAAACTGGCAGAGGTGCATTCATAAGCATGGTGGGCTTCACAGCAATGATCTTATGATGATGTTACCTCCTCTACCCTCTCCCTGGTTGGAGCTCTACCTCCAAGATGCTGTTCTTTGTACCTTGCAGTTCACAGCTGAAAATACTTTGCACATCATTTGTAGTCAGGTCACTCACAATCGACTGGCAGGAGAACTCCTTCTGGAGATAGGCAATTACTAAAGTATTGTGCTGGTATTTTGCTCAATGCATTATGAGGGTATGAACAGGCAAGGTATAAATTGGATCTAGATGTTTTCTATGCTCCTTGATATTGATATGTTTTAAAAATACATTTAAATTTAGTAAATATATTAAATGTTAGTTCTCTTTAATAAACATGTAGATATGCATAAGCATTGGAGAGAAATTTCTCTTAATTTGTGAAACTGTAAGATCCTAACTTTTCCAGGGCATGGGGTTAATTTAGAAAAAAAAAAAAAAAGTTTGGATGATGAATTCCCTTGAGTTGTGACCTTTTTCATTCTTTCAGTAAACTGAGGTTTAGGGCAAAAATATAAATTTACACATTGTGAAGCCCAGTTCTGCAGCTCACACACTTCAAAAGCCGAGAGCAGTAGGAATGTTATCTGATCGAGGTGGTATGTTCAAGGACACCAGGCCAAACTTTGATGAAACAATTTGTTAGTGGATACACCCCTGGTGGGGACTGGCTGAAACTCACATGACAAGCAAAAAATCTCTGCAAAGCATTGTTTTCATGTAGGGTGAGTCCTACCCTGCTCAGATCATTCCTGCTTGAAAAAGGTAGAGGAGGCAGAGACTGATCAGACCTTCAGCCACTAAATTTACTGCCTGGAGGAAAAGGTGTATAAGATCCAAACAGCTGGCGTGAGGTGAAATGTAGTTTGTTGGGGAGTGAAGCTGCAGGATAATGATCCCAAAAGTACACACATCCCTGGCCAAGAAGCTAACTCTATGGTGTGAAGAAATTTCACTTGGGCCAATTCTATGATTTCTTTTGAAAAAATGTAAAATCTTTGAACCATGACAATGCTGTGGCAGTTTGGTACATGGAGAAGAAACAGGCTGTGCTTCTAAAGATATATATACTGGGAGTAGGATCTGGTGTAAAAGGTACTGGACACAAAGAATGATGAGGCAGGTATATGTAGCTCCTGTACATCTCCACAGAATGTGGATTAGGCAAGTATACACAGTTCTTTTACATCACTACAGGATGTATGTCCAGCATCAGAGCAGAGCAGCTGCCAGCCTTCTTCATACATGGCAGTTTGGAAAACCATGCAGCGCTTTTGTTTTTCTTGGAACAGTTTCCTGCAGTTGATTGAGGGAGTGATTCTTGTATGTTACAGTGGACAGGCTGTGCAGTGACAGGGTGTCCTATGATTTGTTGCATCTGGTTATGTGAATGATGAAACTGCAAAGCTCCAACTAACCTGAACGCATCCGCTCCCTTTCTTTTGCAGTCATTTTACTGTAGGCCCCCGAGTGCTGTCCTTAGCAGCACAGTCCCACCCTGACCTTCCCAACACCAGCGCTTGATTCACGCTCTACACCCCTGACCTTTTGGCAGGCGATGGCACATATCGCCATGCACGATTTCCATCAGCACGAAAGCACAATGATGCGTCGTTCCGGTGACACGTGCTAACTGAAGCAAATGAACGAATTTCAGGTACAGTCACATGTCAAGTTGAAAATGAATGGGCACAGCAGCTCGTACACGAGCCCACTGTCACAGAGCTCTGCAACACAGAGATGACCAGCCAGACAAGGCCAATACAGGGACATGTTCAAGATGAGTGCACATCATGTCCATAAAGGTCATTGGGGTGGGGGTGGGGGGGCGGGGTTGGGTGTTATGAACATGCACCTCACAAATGTGGAAGTAAGTGAATCGGTTCACCCTAATGATGCGCATATGGTACACAGTCCTGATAAAAATAAACCCAACAGTAATAGCATTCATACCAATGACAGCAGCTCAAACCTACACCACTGCTTAAATTCATGTTCAGTTACTAAACAAATGGAAATATCTTGAGCTAATTACAGTGGGAGTAACCCAATGAAGTTTTGTCATGTATTGCACCCAGGGCAATAAGACCCAGTGTATAGATCCTTGGTGGGACATGTCTGGGCTTTTTTATTTCTGTTTTGCTGGGTTTCATAGTGTTGTCAACACTAGAGCCAACGGGTGGTCATTTTGACCTCACACATATGGTGTTTTACTATTACAAATTTGAAGACCACAATTAAGTCCAGGTGAAATATTACGCTATTTTGTCAGTTATATTTACACTATTTGTAGTAGCTTAGTATAGCCTTTTTATGTGCTAATTGATTTGCTAATAAATACCAGTGGTAAATTTAAAAATTATTGGGACCTAAAATGCAACCAATTCCTCACATTATACACAATTCTTTTTCATGATCATTCTTAATATGTGCTTCATCATGTTTTGAAACCTCGCTTTGCCAGTCTGCACATAAAACCAAAGACATAATAGTCAGAATATATTTCTTCCTGTTATTTGTCAATACAATAATGCATAAAATTATCAAAACCTGTAATTCTCTGCACAGTATGTTGATTCAGTTCACCATACGGTTCACCCCTCTTGTTCCCATGGCACCTGCACCATCTGTCTTTGTTTTCATGTTGTCTCCGCCCCCTCTTGTGATTGTATTCCCTGCCTCTGTTTTCCACCTGTATTTTCATAGCCACGTCTCACCGTCTTTTTATGTGTTTGCCATCTTGTCAAGACAGCCTTTTGTGTGCTTATATTGCTCTTCGATTTTTGACAAAGTATCCCTTGTTGAAGAACCTTCTCCTTTTTTGATCCACTATAGCCCCAGTAATGACGACAGTTGTGATGATCTCTACGTTACAACTGAGAAATAGAGTCTAAATAAAAATGGCAAAACACACATCTTGCCATTATATGCACACAGCACTTCTAAACAACTTCTTTGTAAATGATTACCTGTTTTTACAATTTTTTACCCAATTTTAGATTTGATTTCTATGACTGTTAACACTCATGAAATATAAAACATTATTTTATGAAAAGTCAAGGAATAGGACCCTGTAGGATTTCTGTTTTATTGGAGTTGTGCGATAGACATCAAAATGACCCCATAGCATTCTGGTTTTAAATGTTGCATTGGTAAAAGTTCATTCATTAAGGATACTAAATTGTCTTCGTGTTAAGGTTTTACAAAGATTTTCTCTCCTGCACTCTGCCCACTGTGTTCTGTCCCAGGAATGGATTTAAACTGCACAGACCGGGAGAGCCGTGCAGATGGGCCGGGCAGAAGCTCACTGGGCATGATCCTCCTCTCCGTCACTCTGTCTGTGCTGGCTGTACTGACCACCGCCATCAACTCTTTGGTCATCACCGCTATCATTGTCACTCGCAAGCTGCACCACCCTGCCAACTACCTCATTTGCTCCCTGGCAGTGACAGACCTGCTGGTGGCCATTTTGGTCATGCCCTTCAGCATCGTATATATTGTGAAGGAGACATGGGTCATGGGCCAGGTGATGTGCAGCATCTGGCTCAGTGTGGATGTCACCTGCTGCACATGCTCCATCCTGCACCTGGCTGCCATCGCCGTGGACCGATACCGTGCCATCACGGACGCTGTGGAGTACTCCAGGAAGAGGACGTCATTCCGAGCCGCCATCATGATCAGTGTGGTGTGGCTGCTGTCCATACTCATCTCCATCCCTCCTCTACTCTGGAGACATCACAAAATAAACGCAGAGGACCAGTGCTTCATCAAACATGAGCACATTGCTTTCACACTGTACTCCACCTTCGGGGCCTTCTACATTCCCCTTATACTCATCCTTATCCTTTACTATAAGATATACCGTGCTGCTAAAATCCTTTACCACAAAAGAGGGGTCAGCCACCTGAGTAAGGCTGAGATGAACGGACACACGATCCCTAAGAGCTCTGACAGGGAACAGCAGAGCCTGGAAACCCTCAGTCCACCAGAGAAGTCTGTGTCCGAACCCTCCACGGAGGGTGACCGGGTGCGCCTCTCTGCACAGAGTCCGAATGTCCAGCCGCACAGGGAGAGGTCACTCCAGAGACAGCGTATCTCGGGCACACGGGAGAGGAAGGCAGCCACGACCTTAGGCCTTATCCTCGGGGCATTCGTCATTTGCTGGTTGCCCTTTTTCATTCAGGAAGTGATCGTTAACACCTGCTCCTCCTGTAGCCCCTCAAGTGAGATGGCAAACTTTCTGACTTGGCTAGGATACCTCAACTCTCTTATCAACCCCCTCATTTACACGATCTTTAACGAGGATTTCAAGAAGGCCTTTCAAAAGCTGGTCAAGTGCTGTAATTATTACTAATGTGGAAAGAGGAATGATACTGCATTCATTATAAGTAGAAAAACTGATGTGAAGACTAAAAATGAAAGAAAGAAAATGATGGTAGGTGAATATTTTAAGGATTTCACTTTTTATGCTAGCACTAATACCTCTGTATAAATATGTACATATATACCATGTATATATGTAAGTGTGTACATATATACCATGTAAAAATATATTGACATAACTGGCTGACATCCTCCAAACATACTTGTAATGATTGTGTATGAAAATAATTTAATTAAATAATAAGCAGTATAGAAATGTGTCAAGTTAGTCTGTATTTGAGAGAAAATTATTATTTAATGTTCATGAAGAAAGTCTAGACAATAAACAGTCAGTGTTCATTTTTCATCTGAACAAAATATGCATAATTAATTTGTTGCCTCAGACACTGCAGTTTATACAGACCAATAATATTCTACATTCTACCATTTGCACCAAAGCAAATCTAAAGAGTTTAATTGATAAATAATGGCTCGTTTTCATTAAATAATCAATTTCTAACTTCTTTGAGTTGCAAGGAAATCTCTATCACTATTTAGGATCAGTAATTATTGCTGATGCATATTCACAGAATGACTCAGTTCATTTGTTATGCAATTATTCTGTACATTCCTATTCTCATTGCATTGGTCTATGAGGGGAAAACACACACACACACACACACACACACACACACACACACACACACACACACACACACACACACACACGTCTCTGGAACAGGATGTTCATTGAATGTGTGCAAAATGATTTTCCAGTGGGTACCAGGACCCTGGATTAATTTCATTCAACAAAAATCATATTTTACTTCCTCAAAATAGTAGACAATTAAAACCTGTTTGTTGCTTTGGATGAGAGTTTGTGCTAAATGCCATAAATGTAAATGTTCAACGGTGTTCAGAGTTCAACAGTGACCTCACATGTATATAACAAGAACTGCAATGTATCTAAAGGACCCACAAAAATTTGTTATAAAAGGTTAAAATTTTTATAGACAAACAGCTATGATTTATAGAGAATTTTGCTTGATTGACACTTGAGATAAGCCACAAATGAACAAAGGGATGAGAAAAGGGTGAGTGACCATTTAATTGAAGCTCTCCTGGTAGAGCACACAGCTGGGTGCTAAAAATACTGTCATACTGATAAACATAAGTTGCTTTGGATAAGAGTTCTAACAAATACTGAAAATGTAAAATGGACAGAGCAGATTTTGCACGCATGCTTTATTTTTAGATTTTGCAAACTCATTTATTCATGACACAATATTGCTCAAGAATAATATAAATTGGGTTCATGCAGTAGAATAAGTGCAATACTAGTTTATGAAAGAGTTCACCTGCTATCACTGCCCCCATTTACTGCACCAAATAAATGTTATGCATTGTTTTTTTAAGTCCATAAAATGCTTACAGTGCAGAGTGAATTACCTTATTTTCCTGAACTTAGTATAATGTGGTCCATGGGTGACTAGAATGTGGCACTGGCTGAACCAGAGTCAATATGCTACTATCTACCTTGTGCTCTCATTCCAGCCTTTTGCATAATACATGCAACACGTCTCTCGATACATGCTTTTTAACAGCGAAGATTATGAAATCATGACTTCCATCAGTAGTATCTAGTCAGCTAGCAAGCCATTAGGACAGATAATATACTATGATGCTATGTAAACTGTGTTGTTGACATTGTAAATATAGAACCGTTTGGATCACCTGTGAGTATGGGTAGCTAAATGAGTCTAGTCATAATGACTCCAGTAGACATCAGTGTCTTCCAGGAGGTAAAAATATGGTTTGCATAGCAATATTTAAATATGCATGAATTTTTAAATAAATAAAAATAAAATGTGATAATGTACAGAAATAGATTAAATTCTCTGCCCAAATACTGTTGCAATCACTCCGTGACAATTAAATATAATATTTTATAATAGAAGTGCAAAACCCAGTATCATTACTAGGAAAACTGCTGGTAGAAAAAACATCTGAAAATACTATTGGCTAAGATCACAAATTCAACTTGCCCTTTCAAGTGTGGAATAACTATTTATAGGAATCTATATGCATAGTTATCTCCTTGGAAAGAATGTCATTTTGTGTTTATTAGTTTTTACTCTAGGATTAACAGCAAAACTGGCTGCAGTTTTATTAGAGAACATCACTGCTCTGATCTGTTTGCTAAAGGAAATGTTAACCTACCAGAGACTGTGCAGTCCAGGTCAAAGCCCTAAAATGTTTAAGTGACGGTTGGACCTTTGTTTAGTCTGTGCTGTTTGTGGACCAGTCATAAAGCAAGTAGCTCACTTTGACGTTTCCTGCAGATAGAAGGATTTTGAGTCGTGACTTCTTCTCTGACTCCCCCATGTGGTCTACAACCCAGTTCAGCAGCTGTGAGAGAGAACATCATTAAAACACGCACCTATAGAGTACTTACAGATCAGAAATGCATCAACAGATCTAATAATGGAAGGCTATGGAGTTTCAATTAAAAAGAAAATTTTATAAAAGTGAGGGAAGAACACTGACTCGGGTGTTTGAGCCAGGTTACCTTTTCATCCGCACCACCGAAGTCCACCTTGTACCACTTAAAGATTTGGCTCAGCTTCACTTCTCTTTTCACATAGTCCACCACACAGCCCTCACTGCTCTCCAGAAAAGCCTCCGCAGCACTGTGAAGCTGACCTTTGATGTCCTGCTGAGAGACGTCTGTGCTCAAATATCCAAAATCCCAGAGTCTGTGCAGTAAATGATGAACCAAGCTCAAAAACAAGCGTGCGGTTCACCTGTGGACTGTAGACTTTAATTGGAGGGCAGCCCTTCACACCATGGTTCAGTGCAAAGTGAATCAAAGGCTCCACTTCAGGAAGGGCAACCTAATGAGGTGTCAGAAAACACAGGGCTAGTTCACGTGGGCACCACTGCCTCTCCAAAAAGGTACAAATTTCATTCATTATTTACACCTTTTGTGAAAAGTAAAGGTCACTGCAGAGTTCTCTGGGAACATTCTTCTGTGTGTATGGCTTCAGTGCATTTTAACCAACACATATTATAATTCATAAGCTTGTACTTTGAACACTTGATACTCAGTTCTGGCCCTTGAAAATAAACCCCCTCTTGGTTTTTAGAACTACTGAGCAATAAATTCAACTACCGAGCATCACACCTTACTCACTGTGCGAGAGTGGAAAAGTCTGCATGAAACAGTCCTCAAGGGACAATGAAGCTTTGTCTTAAATCATCATCACATTAACTCCCTGTTAGCTAATTTATGTAAGATTTAAAAAAGCATATTGTGCTGCTTCTCACCACTGAGGCATGACATCCAAAGAGATAACAACATAAGAAAAGATCATAATGAATGCAAAACCAGAAGAGCAGTATCAGCTAATTGGCACACAATGCAGAATCCATTCATGCAGAATCTGTTAGTCTACAATAGTGTTGAATATGAAATATTTATCAAACAAGACATTGCTCATGAAGAAGTGGTTACTGATAAACATAGGACAACGAAGTAAGGCTGGCAGACATTTTGAGAAATTGACTGTATAGGCATTAGTGCTATAAAGACTTTTCTTGCTTTTTCCAAGTACAGAATTGTGACCGTTCCCATAAACAAATCTATAGTTGGGTTCTAAGTATATGCGACAATAAGATTACAGTGTAAGCAGTATAAAGCAGATTTATATGGACGTCACCTGCAGTCGAGGGTCATTATTTGAGAAGGGCTTCAGAAGCTGCGTCACCCCTTTCCTGTTACCTCGCAACACACCATTCTCGATATCCTGTAGTGTGAACACCTCTCCTCCAATCAGGTAGCTCACATAGTTGAAAAACTGGAACATGAGTGCAATTTTATTTATTTAACTCCTATTTCCTGTTCACAGGTATAAGCCTTCAAGTAAGAACTGCAGCTCAACTTAAACAAAGCCAACCTCTGAGAAAAGATTTTCACACGTGTCCATTTGGGTGTCTTGACTTACCCGGTACCTCTGCCACATGGTCTTAGGGAAGCTGAGACGCAAGTTCCCATGGATCACCAGGGCATTGTAGACATTGATGAAGAAGGCCAGCTTCTCCTCTCGGCTCAGAGATAGCAGCTTTGCCTGCTGCAGCTGCAGAGTCCACTCACAATAACGCTCGAGCCATGGACTCTTAGACATGGCTCTATAATCCACTGACTGCACCGAGGGGGAAGGAGAAAAGACAACGATCTCATATGTGTATCACGCAGAGAAATCATCCACCCCCGATCCACCAAACCCACTTGAACAAAGTCTGTGTGACAGTGAGCTCGTCTGTTTGCTCTGTCGAGGTCTGGCCTTAATGTACTGGGTAAGACAGTACCTTGCCATCAGTAGAAAGGTGGTGAGAGTACAGTTTCAGGATCAGATTCCGCAGGGCCTCAGATACTTCAAAAGCTGTGTGGGCCAACATCAATGAACATCACAATCATGTAAATCACTAATAAATACCCCGTGTTCTGTCCAACTTATCTTACATCACTTTCTGAATACAGTCAATTACAATAAATACCAAAAAGTGCACCCAATGTATTGAATTCAATAGTAGGAATACATTTGAATTACTGCATCTGGCCTTAATACCTTGATTTACTGGCCATTACTGAAAACAGTGCATGATGTTGTACACCCAGAGAACGCAACAATATAAATGCCAATCTTAAAAGTGTCTACTCACATGCAGATTGCAAACACATGCAGGCTGAGAGGACCACATGCAGTGAAATGGAGAGGGTGTGAAGGGCGTATAGAGCAATCCAAACAATAAACTTAAACTTAATAAGACTGTGGAAAAAAGCATAAAAGCATGCATGTCAGACAACTTCCTCCAGGGTAAAACAGAGCCCCTACTTCTGGGTCCTAAAGCTGCTAGAGACAAATGGTCTGAATTAATGGTAAATGTTGCAAGCCTATCAGCTGCACCTGGTACAGCTGTGAAAAACCTTAGTGTCACAATTAACCCTGAGGCAACCTCTAGAATCCTTCAGACAACCTCTAGAAAGTTAAAACTTGGTCACACCTAGATAATGATCTTAAGCATTCCAAAGCTGTGACAAAATATCTTAAAAGTTAAAGTGAAAGTACAGCAGTGGAAATCACAAAGCCTTGACCTAAATCTCACAGAAAATTTGGACTGAACTGGAAAGGGATGTGAGAAAAGCAACCCACAAAATTGACTGAGAAACACCAGCTCTATCAGGAAGAAAGGGAAAAGATCCAGACAAAGTAGTGTGCGAAGCTTGCAAGATTAGTTATTAAAGATATTCAAAACACCACCAGCAACATTAACAAAGTGTATGCAAAAAAAATTGGTGCATTTGTTTGATTTAGTAAGTAAAACTTGAAATAAATCTCTTAGCTATTGTTTTGAAACTATCATGTATTGAAATAAAGTAGGATACATATTCAAATGGACAGGAAATGTATGGTAGCAGAAAATTGGTGGAGTTGTGAAAATGTATCTATAGATGACAGATACACAGTGGTTTTCTTGCTCTTGACATCACACTACGAGAATGACCATAGACAGCATACTTGGAAACCCAACATGTGATATACAATAGAAAGAGTAATATACAAAAACTCTTGCCAAGAGTTAGTTGCACTGCATTTCCTAATTCAGTCTACTACAAAATAATTGCTACTTCAAACAGGCAACATGCAGTTTATGTACAACATACAAACCTCCTCCATCCCTCTCTTCAGTCTCAGGGCTGGTTCCTGCAGGTAACGGGTAGGGATTTGACGGCACAGGCTCCTCCCTCACCATATGTACCAGCCGTTCAAGTGCTTCAGGGGACTAAGAACACATTTTATATTTACATCTATGGCATTTATCTGATGCTTTTTATCCAAAGCAACTTACAATTATGACTGAGTGCAACTTGAGTAATTGAGGGATAAGGGTCTTGTTCAGGCGCCCAACAGTGGCAACTTGGCAGTGGTGGGACTTGAACCAGCAACCTTCCAAATACAAGTCAAGTACCTTCACCACTGACACATCACTGTAAATTACCGAACAATTTACAATGCTATGTTTGAAACAGTTTTTACACAATTTCACTTACATTAGAGTGGCCCCTTAACTATGTAAATGCATGTAATTTGGTTTGGAAAAAAGTTTATAGGAAATATTCCGAACATGATGAAGATTATCTGTACATGTCACTTGCCAGGTTCTGAAGGTGTTCATTTCTTCCCACGTAGACGTTGTTAAAAAATATATGTGGTACAGTGCTGCTACCGGTCAGCTCCTTTAGTCGGGCCCTGAGAGCGGTATCATGAGCGACATTTATGTCCCACACTGGCAAACCCAAAGACCCAAGTGTAGATTTGGCCTGCAGGCAGTGGGGGCATCCTGGCATGGAGTACACAATCACTCTTCCCGCTATGCGGCTCTCAGACGCAGCCATCAAAATACCTGCGAAATGAAGAGAAACGACACTAGTTACAAGTACCAGAGCGTCATTCACCTCCCCACACGCAAAGTGGTCGGATACGTTTTCCACAGGATCAGAGGTCGGATCATTCATAATTAAAGTTACAGTTTAACGAATTGAAACACCTCCTAATAAAAAGCATAACGATGCTGGAGATGATCTCTTCAGGCTCAAACTGATAAGCCAGACGAGCTGATCGCTGACTCGTCTGCTTCATAATACAGCTAATGAACCGCAAAACCTTCGCTGAAAGCCTTTGCCCCAGGGCAACATTAATTACCATTTAACCACGTTTTCACAACTGAGTGGCGGCTGGCATACCTCCACCAAGCAAAAGGAGACACTCTAAATGCTTGAAATAAATGGTGTAAATCGACGGGTGGTTGTACATACCTGTCAGTCTAGGAGTTGCTTTGAATATACTCTCTCCATCACGGCGGAGTTGACCTACCAGGTGTAACAAGCGACACGTCGCAGGCTGAAATACAAAGCAGGACACTTCAGCTTATCTACAGCCTTCGGGCCTACGTCCGAATCCTAAAAAAATATTTTTAAACCTATTTCTATTTATTTATCTATATTGTTTTTCTATAAATCAAACGTCTCTTCTGTTGTTGAGGTCGCCTTTCCTCAAAGACGGCAAATGTATGTCAACCAATTCAATCCTCTTACACCCTAGCTCACTTTCCCTTGACACCTTCACTTGGGAAAATCCATACTGCGGACGTATAAGTCGACGAGTGGTATTAGCACCTTTCAAACGTCAGGTTACTTAAATTTTTCAGTATCTATTCAACAACAGATAAAATAGAGCATTCCTCATCTAAGCATTAATTGCCTTTTAAGTGGGACCTGCCAAGTAAAAGGTAACGGAAACTTTGAATAAACATTAAAAATCGAGAAGCTGACACTATGCTCTTAAAATATTCAAAGGTCTCTAAATAAGAGTATTAGCGCGATCGTTGTGCAGATACTGTAGATAATATTGCCCAATCTCGATGCTGTATTAGTGACTCCGCTGGTCCATTTCTCGGACGCGTCCTCCGTTACTTACGGAAGCCATCACCTTTCAAATTAAGAGTCCCTTGGCAAGCGCTTTTAACGATGTATATTCTCCACCGTAACAACTGGGGGTGCTAGTGAGTCTCCGCATTGTTTTAACTTTACGGCTGTAGCTAGGTGTTGTACGCAGTATATTAAGTGTGTCATTGCTAGCACTGTACAAAATGAGTAAGCGCGTGGCTGTTGTTTTAGCAGGCTGCGGTGTTTTGGACGGTAGTGAGATCCACGAGGTTTCTGCAACGCTGGTTCATTTAAGTCGTCAAGGAGCGAGTGTAGGTCAAGTTCTTTCCTTTAGGTGAACGCACTAAGATAGCTAGCTTAGCTTCGTCGTAATGTTTTTAAAGGTTTCTTGCATTTTGCAACTCTACATTTGGTCCTGTATGTTAAGCATTAATTTGACAATTCTAAAAAGCTATCCAGCGTTGTAGCTAGTTAGCTACGACGAACTTGTATTTCATGCTGACATTTACCGGTGCGAGCACAGACTGTTATGGAACTTAATACTCGTACGCTGAAGCGGTTTAATTTGCCTACACTACTTCTGAATTGGCTTTGTGTCGTTTCTCTTTCACGTGTTGCCTTATTTCTTCAAACCTTTTGTGCCAAAAAGTAAATGTAGAATAAATTGCGCACTATCCCTGCATTTGTCTAATTTTTCGCAGGTCAAAATATTTGCGCCCAATATCGATCAGATGCACGTGGTAGATCACGTGAAAGGCGCTCCCACAGAGGACAGGAGGAACGTGCTTGTGGAAAGCGCTCGGCTCGCCCGAGGCGACATCCAAGACTTATCCGAGCTCAGTGTACAAGATCTCGATGCTTTGATCTTTCCAGGTCAGAACTTCGTGCGCTCATCTTTTTTGCAACTCCTCTCATCGTTTTTTCTTAACCTTTTTATGGTCCCCTCTTCTCTTATTTAATAGCCACATTCACAGTATGTCTTTACTAATGCTCTATTATTCTGCTTATTGTTTGGTAGCGCAAAGATCTCAGATCCCGGTGGACCATGAGTCTGCATTCCTAGAAATGCTACAACCCCCTTTTCTTTAACAGCTGCAGTGGCAGGCCTACCAGTGATGAATCCAGAACCTCGCACATTTGTCTTTTCATTTGTTGCCTGGTAGGTGGCTTTGGAGTTGCTAAGAACCTGTGTACCTGGGCAGTACAAGGCAAAGACTGCTTGGTCAATGAGCAGGTGAAAGCAGTGCTACAGGCCTTCCACAGTGAGGAGAAGCCCATTGGCCTGTGTTGTATCTCCCCAGTGCTGGCAGCTAAGATTTTCCCTGGCTGTGAAGTAACAGTTGGCCATGACAAGGATGAGAGGTACGTCCAAATATCCTAATAGCACATGAGATTAAGTGTAGTGTGCTATTTTAGCGTTTGATAATCTTCAAATGTTTTTGGTGTAATTTACTACACATTTAACACATTCAACATATAAATACAAAGCTGAAGACGACGCAGGTTTCATTCAATCATGCAAAAACAATCTCACAATGTATCTGTTAAATGTCCAATGTGTTTATTATATAAGACTTTTGTGGTTGCAGATACATGCGTAGCTTAGGAGTTTAGGTGTAAATTGCACATGCATTTGTACTCCAGCTATTATTTTACAGTCATCAAAATGTACTTTTTCTATGAATTTACAGGATATATAATAAATTAAATTTAGTTGATTTATATATAAATGCACTTTTATTCACTACAATGTTTACTACTCATGTTTTGTTTACATTTTCTATTAGTTTTACAAAGAAATGTTATTTTAATTTTAGTGAGGTTGTGATAGAATTATCATGCTAAATTGGAAGTATGTTTACACCAAGAAAGTGCTGTGATAGTCTGATATTTCTTTGTAAATAGTATGTAGAAAACATTCAACGTCTCACTAAGAAGGAAGGAGAAAATGCATAACATTAATGAGAGTGCTGTATTGAGTGTGTTGATGTGTTTTCTTGTATTCAGGTGTCCCGATGTCCCAGACACTGCCAAGGCCATCACCGAGTTGGGCTGTAAGCACATCTGCAAGAATGTCAGTGAAGCCCATGTGGATGAGAAAAATAAGATTGTAACTACATGTGCCTTCATGTGCAAGGCACCTCTCCATGAGATATTTGATGGAATTGGGGTAATGGTTCAGGAAACTCTCAAATTAGCCTGAATGAACTCTAGCACAATAAACCTCTCAAGGGCAGACATATTTCTACTTCAAAATGTAAAAAAAACAACAACAACTAAATGGCCAGCTTGTGTTAAATAAATGCTTCACTTGAGTCGCACGTTATTCAAGTCTAGTCAGTGGTCATCGTGTCGTTTCTTCTATCCATAGTCACACACCCAATCAGTGGAAATTCCTCTCATTTCCATTTTCAAGACATTAGTTAAAAACCAAGTGTTATGACAGACAAGTGATGAAATCCTGTGAATCTGAGGAAACCTAGTATTGCCAAAAGTGGGATATTCAATTGTACTTATTTTTGCAGTAGACAGTTCTTCACAAGATCAATGGCCACAAATTAAATACCATTGAAGTTTTAAAGTAATACAAGTTTTATTTAAATCTAACAAAGTCTTGATTTCTGTACCCAAATAGCTTACATGTATGATATTTAAATTATAAAACAATTGAGTTTTAATGTTTATTACCATCAATAACCAGTATGTGTCAGAATATCTACATATTTATAGCATTATGCAGTCAGCAGTGGAGTCTAATTTTAAATTGGATTATTCATAACAACTCGAGAAAGTCAGTCTATTATCTACTTAAACAGGTATAGAATAATTTATCAAAGTGAAAATACAGTCAGGACTTAGCATGAGACAGATAATATTTTTTTTTGAAACATTGCAGTGATACTCAAACTGAGGCAGTATAGAAGTACTTCTCTTTGTGTGGTGTGTGTTTGTGAAATTGCATGTATGACCCGAGCACAGAACAGTCAGGGATTGTCTCCAGGCTGTCGATGATTTGGACAATCCCATCTGCAGCATCAGAAGTGAGCACACTTGATGCATTAGCCTTAAACTTCTTCTCCAAGTCCTCGCGAGTCAGCGGTTTTCGCCAGTGACCGTAAAAGGTGTTGCAGCGAGCTGTGTGTGTCCTTCCCTGAGCTGTCTCTACCAGAACTTCACAGTACATCTTATCAAAGCTGGCCTGGTTGTCTTTAGGGTGTTCCAGATGGACTTTAAGGAGCAGCTCTTTCAGAGCTTTCCTGCCCATGAGATTATTGCTGAATGACTCCACAGTGACTGCACCATCTAGCAGTGCACTGCAGCAATTGAACTGGAAAGAGTGTCTAGCTTGGTGCTCTGTGTCTGGAATAGGCCGGTCTATATACCTGGATAACGGGACTCTCACCGTTATCCTCTTGATTTGACTAAGATCTGCATTTGGGTCTTGGTCCAGGATTTTGGTTCTGACCTTTACTGCTGCATCAGCTACCCAGTGCATGGCGAGATGGGCAGGAAAACGTTTAAACGCGATATCTTGATCTTCTAGCACCCATCTGTAGGGGGCAGTTGGGGAAACCTCAGCCAGATGATGCGGAACATAATCCTCATAGAAGATTCTAAAGCCGGACTCCAGGTCCAGAATCTGCTTGTTGCCCTCTAGACCCAGCAGGGCCAGCTGAGAGGCTTCCAAGCCCCTCCTCCCAGCATTTGCCAAGTGCAGGGGCTTGGTCTGAGTGGCAGTGTTTGCCATAGGAGCCCCAGCAGATGAACATGCAATAGCCAGGGCTGCCATACTCTGAGTAGGGGACAGGCCAAGAAGCTTAGCTGTGGCAGCTGCACTGCCCATAACCCCAACAACTGTAGGTGGATGAAATCTGAGAAAGAAACACAAGGTTCAAAATGGTTGTGTGACCCTTACAAAAAATTTTTTTAAATTGTTGAAAATTTTTTTTTTTAGATTTGATGCTCAAATATAATAAGGAAGAAAGAAGAATGCCTTATTCACCATATATCTGTATGCTAAAACCAGAGGACCTTTTGCACTCTCCTAACTATCTACAGTACAGTAGGAAACATAAGGCAGGTGTACCTCCTGGGGATGTTATGTGCTTCTTTTGAAAATCTCATGAGTCTTCCCTGAACTTCAAGTCCCACATTGAAGGCCAGAAGCAGTTCCAAGCCTGAAGGTTTTGAGGGCAGAGACTCAGCTAGAGCCAGAAGAGCAGGCAGCAATGCTCCAGAAGGATGAGTGGCTGGATGCCAGGTGTCATCAAAATCCATGGCATGCACCTGAATTCAGGATTGACAAGTTACAGTGAAGCACTGTATATTTAAGGGATTTTTCATTTTAAGTGTTTAACAAATGAAGTCATGTTACTGCTTTGGCAAATCATTTTGCTTCTTTAAAGAAACAAATGCTTATGACTACTTAAGATTAGTGAAAAAAATAGGTCTAGAAATAGGTTGATTAATTTTATAATAAATTTGGGGCAAAGAAAGATTGGATACATTCAAGATGTTAGCAAGTTTTTCATAGTTTCTTTTCAGAGAATTATTTTGACAATAGACACAAAGAACAATGGGGACAATTTCTTAATATGTTTTTAATAGTAATATGGGGTTTAAATGTCAAATTAATAAGATTGCTAAAACTGCCTTTTGATCTGAGGAATATAGCATGAGTAATACCATACCTTTGATCACAAGACGCCAAGAAACTAACTCATGCATTTGTCTTTTTTGCTTATTTTACTGCAGTGCACTTCTTATAGGGCTTCTTAAAACTGCAGTAAATAAACTCCAACTGGCAAGAATATTAACATGTACCAGAGAATATTATATTAGACAAATTTTAGCATCACTACACCAGTTGCATGTTTCTTTTAGAACTGATTATAAAATGTTATTACTAGTTTTTAAATCTTTAAATGGTTTAGTACCATAATATATATCTGAATGCCTAACTGAATAGGTTCCCATTCATGAGTTTAGATCATCTACTGGTAGCCTCCCTCATATGAAATTTAAAACAAGCAGAGAAACAGACTTTTTATGCCCCAAAGATTTGGAACATACAAACATAGACATTCGTCAGGCTCCCTCTCTCACAAAAAGGTTCAAACACTTATTTACTTTTAATTAGGTTTACTGTTAGCTTTTTACTTAGCTTTTTATTGACTTTTTATGTCTCTTATTTATTTCTTTTAATCTGTATTATACTGCTTTTGCTAATCATTATTTTAAAATGATATACTGACAATTTTTCTATTATTTTTATAAATGTTTGCTTATCTGTTTTGTTTTTGTGTATGTACAACATTGAGTTGCATTTTAATGTGTGAAATGTTTTATATAAATAAAGTGTATTATTATTGTTATTATTGTTGTTATTATTATTTATATTTTATAAATGTAATATATATTATACATTTTTAATATAATTTCAATTTTGGACAATTATCTTTGTATTAACCTACTGCTGCCCCATTCACAAATGTAGCATAATGAGGTGGAAGAGATGATTCTGGTCTGCCCCACACACTGCTGATCTCCTTGGCTTGATATCTCTAGTAAAAAGAAAATAAACAATCTCTCAAGAATAAAAAAAAAAAAGATACAAACACAGTTTACCTTTGGGTTAAAACTGTAATTTTGTTAAAGCATTTATACTCTGAAATGTGGCATTCCAGATGTTTACCTTGCTGTACTCTAAAGCCACATGAAAGACTGGAGTCGTGGTTCCAAGCAGTCCAACCCCAAGCGTGTCTAATAACATTCTCTTACTCCTCTGGACAACTCCATCTGTCAGGTGGGCTGCATTCAAAGATGATATAGCTGCCCCAAAGCTTTCTGTAACACTCTAACAGATAATCAAGGATACATATTTTAATCTAAGAGAATATAACAAAATTAAGTAAAAACAAACAGAAAACAAAGTAAATATTAATCACTTCACAATATATAAGAATTGTTGCCTGCCTATCTTTAAATATAAAAAAGGTCATTCTAAAGTTGTCACTTGGCTGAAAATAAGTGGAAATACCTTTCGTAGCATTCTGGGAGGTTAGGATGAGACTTTGAGGTCTGAAAAGGAACCTGCTTTCCTTATATAGATGTGCTCCTGTAAGAACTGGCACATCAACTTTCCAGGGTTAACAAACCACTCAAAAAAGAGAAACAACTCAATGGAAAAGTTCATGGTTTCACAATCTCACAGTTTAATGCAGTGACCTAAAAAGTCATAAGATATACTCTGCCTGGCCAAAAAAAAGGTCACACACTCTAATATTTCGTTGGACCGCCTTTGATTATGGCACATGTTCGCTGTGGCATCATTTCCAAAAGCTTCTGCAATGTCACAACATTTATTTCTGTCCAGAGTTGCATTAAAATTTCCCCAAGATCTTGTATTGATGATGGGAGATTTGGACCACTGCGCAAAGTCTTCCCCAGCACATCCCAAAGATTCTCAATGGGGTTCAGAGTCCAGCAATCTCCTTAGATGTTTTCTCTGCTTGATGCATGCCAATAATTTGACCCTTCTGAAACAGATTAACATATTTTCCATGACCACAGGATGTCTTTTGACATGGTTGTTTAACAAATGAGAAGCTACTCACTGCATCAGTTAGGGTTAAATAACTTGTTGCCAGCTGAAACAATCACCCATGCAGTAATTATCCAAGGGGAGCCTCTTACCTATTTGCTAGTTAAATCCAGGTGGGGACCTTTTTTTTTTTTGGCCAGGCAGTGTATATACAACATATACATCATATATATTCATTCATCACAGTCACAAACAAACCCCTCCTCATGAATATAAACATTAATATAGTATTAATTAGAATAACATATACCAGTGTATAACAGCATATAGCATATGTCAATGTTAATTTGATATAAATATTTTATGTAAATTATCTTGGAAACAACAACCTGTTACAATAACCATATCGTCATATGCCATCTTCTGTGCTATGCAATGAGTAATATATACTGTCTGCCTTATGAGAATAGGGTTTGGTGTTTTTGCTGATGAGATAGGGAAATGAAACTGGACACATCACATGTAGACACTCCGAGGTTTAGTATAGACCTGTAGAATGCAAATTCTTTTCTTGCCATTGTTCCTCATTTTGGCAGGAAACAAACCAAATGACTGAAGTGGATGGAGCTTACGCTGGTTACAAAACCTCTAAAGATTAAATGAAAACGAAATCAGTCAAACTCCTGGGTACTTTCATTGATTCCCATAGTGCATGTTTTGTTTAATCAATAGCTTTATTCGTTTGCTTTTAAGATTCTGTTAAAACAAAAAAGAATTATCTGTGCACATAATTAGGGCTCTCAAACAAGCATTTTTCAGTTATGTGATTAATCACTATTAATTACAAAATTATTCACGTTAAAATTAATTAAATCGCTTGCCACATAATCACCCAATCTAATCTCGTTGAACTGCTCCAATAGTGAAACAGTTCTTGGATAGCTTCAGTTCTCTGTGTGCTCTCTTTTTCCAAACTGTGTTCTTTTGTCTGTGGACCTGCTAGAAGTGGGCTGGACAGGGAATGGGGTCCTGGGGGTGATACGGTCCCAAGATGCCTTGAGGCACCAACAATGTGTGTCAGCCCACCCTTGTCTGAACCCAGTAGACTACATCCAACATGCAAAACAAAACAGAGCAAGGCCTCATCGGACTGTCCATCAGCTCCTGCTGTGGGTCGAGGAGCCAGGCTTAAGTTACAATCTGGAAAAGGCTCCCCAGTATTGGGTTTCAAACCACAGCTTCTGAAATCAGTCAGGTGCTTTCAGGAGGTGTTATGCACCATGCCCCAGTCGCTGCTATGGTGCTGGCTGATGTGGGGACACTTCAGTATCATGCTGAGGACCAGGCATGCCAGGGCATGCAGTTCTCTTTCAAAGGCACTCATGAACCTTGTCATTTATAGACTCCCGAACGATGGAGCAGCAGACCAACATCTCCCCAGGGGAAATGCACTTTTAGTCTCAGGTTAAGCTATACTGCCTGGCCTGATATTGGGATGTGAGAATGGACAGCTGGGTGGTAAGTATGTGGTTTTAGGGCTGCACCAGCCAGTGGATCAGAGTAGTGTGTGTCTCACACCCAGGCAGCAGAGTGTGCACCTGCTGTAGCCACAGTAGCCACACCGGTCTGATCTGGCACTGCATAGTGCTCATCCCACTTTGTGATTTAGGCCATGGTAACAGCTTGGTTAGCAGCATCAGTGATAGGGGCTGGGCCCAGAAAATTAATTCTCATCCCCCAGGAGACTCAGCAATTCCTAGTAGTGAAAGGCATCATAAGCAGCTCTGAACATGACCACACCCAGCCCTGGAGCAAAGCTGCCATAAAGTCTTGGGCCTTTATATCAATTGGCCAGGAACTGCTCTCTCCATCCCCCTTCCAGTGCCAATTCCAGATTCCATCACTTCCTGCCAGGCCACCCTACTGGGAGCAGTAGGGAATCATATTCCAAAGGATCTAAAAGTAATACCTCTGTCTCTAGCCATCTCAACCACAGGTGCTTAGACTCTTTAAAGTCCAGTAGCCAGGTGAGTATGGTATGGTCAGTGCAGAACTCTATGGCATACAGGTTACAATAAAAAGCCAACCACCCCAGAAGCAGTTTGTGGATAACACATTAGCTTCACTTGGGCTAACTTAAGAGGCATTTATAAGTAACTCTCTCCTCACTCTCTGTCGTCACATTCTGGGTGTCACTGGAACACAGTCACTGCTGAAAAGAAATGATCCAGTACGGTCATTCACAGACGGTTTAAATGAACAAGGTGACGTGGCATTTTGAATGTTCCCTTCTTCCTCCTCCCTCTTATTTTTTTCCTTATTCCCCTTCTTCTTCATTTGTGCCTGTCTGTCTGTAATTACGTTAACATGCTCATGCTTTTACATGCCCATCCAAAATATTTATCTTTATAAGAATAATAATAATGTTAAAATGACAATAATCACTATTATTGTTGTTGTTGTTGTTGTTATGTAATGTGGTCATTTGCGGCACTAGTCCATACCGAAACAATTTAGATAACGTTTCAATTCAGGTGTTTCCATAGTGACTGAAGAAATCGGAAATTTCTGGTTTTTAGCACTAGATGGCAACCGTGAACAATAGTTCAATTTGTGAATAATCTGACAAATTGACAGATATTTATGCATATAATGCAAATGCACACACTAACAACACATCTTTGACCAAATTATATATGAATTTTGCTTTATATGAATATTGCTATGAATTGTGTATTTTTTCGTGGTTATCGATGGTTATTGACGTTTTTGATCCTATGTTCCAGAGCGCAGATATCTGTACTACGACGTTCCTCCAGAGAAGTGTGGAAGATTTATAAGACACATATTGTAATATGCGACATTAAAACTCGCAAACAGCTCACTTATTTGCCAGTAAAGGTTAACGCCTATGGCCCATCATTGCACACACGCGGTCTGCACTCTGCTTTCTCCTCCCACACCGCTCCACGCTGTCTATTTAAACAACCCTGCTTCGGTATCTTCACGGGCTTGTCGCGAGCGGTTCTAGTCATTCCTGAAATTAAGCGAGACGGCATGGCTTTGGCAAACCCAGAGCACGGACTATCCAATGGCACAGATTCTGTGTCCCTGTTTTCCGAAATTATTGAACTAAATGTTGGGGGGCAAGTGTATGTGACAAGACACAAAACTTTAATCGCCGTCCCGGACTCTCTTCTTTGGAGCATGTTTAGTAAGAAAACACCAAAAGAGCTGGCACGAGACAGCAAAGGGCGCTTCTTTTTGGATAGGGATGGGTTTCTGTTCCGCTATATTTTAGATTACCTTCGGGACCTTAATCTTGTGTTGCCAGATTATTTTCCAGAGAAGAACCGACTGCAGAGGGAGGCTGAGTTTTTTCAGTTGCGAGACCTGTATAAGCGCTTGAGTCCAAACATGAGTAAGGAGAACTCCATCAACGACGAGCTCCTCCACAGTGATCCGGAGGACGCGCCTCTGCAGGGCGCTACGGGTTTGGACACCTCGCGCGCGCTCTCCGCTTTTGGCACCACACAGTCGCCATCCGCAGAGAGCAAAAAATCGGGCTACATAACAGTTGGATACAGGGGTTCATATACTATTGGAAGGGATACTCAAACTGATGCCAAATTCAGACGAGTGGCAAGAATCACTGTGTGCGGGAAAACTTCTCTCGCCAAAGAAGTATTTGGAGACACTCTGAATGAGAGCAGAGACCCCGACAGGCCTCCAGAGAGGTATACGTCCCGCTACTACCTCAAGTACAATTTTCTCGAGCAGGCGTTTGACAGACTAACGGAGGTTGGCTTTCATATGGTTGCCTGTAGCTCAACTGGGACGTGTGCCTATACCAGCAATGACCCAAGCGAGGATAAAATCTGGACAAGTTACACAGAGTACGTGTTTTGTCGAGAGTGAAATATTTGTATAGGCAGTTAAATAGGCTACTGTATGCGTCACCAACAGAAACTCATTCTCTTTAAATGTGTTTTGTCTATATAATGTAAGCATCATTGTAGTCATCTTTGCTTAGGTTAAGCAAGTTAACCACGGCACTGGCTCAGGTAATAACAACAGAATTACGCTTTGCTAATAGCAAGTAACATTCTATGTACATACAGACCAGAGCCATTTTGATTAAAATATTATTATTATGGCAGGATGACTTGGAAGTTTTCTTTACACATGTAGTATCATTCATGTACATTCTTCTAGTAAAAACCCGAATAAGCCTCTGACTCGGCTGTATGTGGAAGGGGAAGCATATCTCACAAGGGGTGAGGCGGTAGCACTAGACTGGAAATAGCTACAGAAAATGATTTACAGCATCCCTGAAGTACATTAAAACCCTTTGAGCTTCAGACCTTTATCTCATGTGACTCAGACTTCTAGATCTGTTAAAGTGCATGCTTCATTCCATCATGAGTCTTAAAAAGCTGTTGTACTTTTCACCGTGACCTGTTTGAAAAATACAAATGCTGCATTCATATAATTATAAACTTTCTATTCATAATAAATTCTGTTTTATTTACATGTACAACTAGTACATGTTACTAAATGTCTTTTAATGTCTTTATGTGCCATGTGAATGAGGGAGCAAATAAAATTACTACAACAAATTTCTTGGACTAATATCTTCAATCCTTCAACCACATGCATTATGCATCTGACACTAAATGCATAAATAAACTTGAGATTGAAATGAGATTTGAGATTGAAATGAATACTGATTATATTTCATGTCTGTAATATTCATTATATATGTTCTTTCAGAAAATAGACATGACAAATCAACAAGAGCTTTTTTGAAGGATTAGAAATAATAAAAATGCGTGGTTTCAGATTCATGTGGTTGTACATATGCCAAGGAAATTACCCAAAAGCATAGAGGAAAATACATCTGAGATTCCACACAGAGATTTTCATTGACTAAGCAATGGAATATTGCCATGTATAAAAATATGGTAACTAGGTCAGTAATATGATGGTTTCTTCACATAATTAGAATTAGAAATTCTAAGGTGGCACGCTTTCGTTTTTCTAACAGAAATGCAAATGATGCAGCTGTATCCCGATTATGATGTCATTATTTCAAGTGTAAATAACAAAAGCTTCCAGCTGTGGGGATAAAAAGGTCCATCGCGTAAGGGACAAACCTTTGTGTCCTAGAGAGACCTCGTTCTCTCGTTATTCACCGCATTAAATATATATATATATATATATATTTGAAGATATCTGACAATGCTTGTCACAATGAGAATGCACGAGACATACTGGCCATTCAACAAGGCTTTTGGACTCTTTCACATAGAAAATAAATCTAATTCCTTTTGGTTATGCTAACACTTTAGAAAATGTTGACATAAATATTTGTACTAGTATCACCGACATTCCCTAAGCAATTTATAATTATTTTGAATTGAAGCTGTCTAGTAACTTATCTGTATTTGGATGTCATAAAATTAACTTTAAACTCAACTGGCTACCAAGACTTAGTAATTCTAATTAAGGTGTGAATTAAAAATCTACTTTCACACATCTCTCACATATGGGAATATCTTAACACTTTGAACATCCATTCTACAGATCTATGCATTTCTTTAGTAAGTCTGAAACAATAGCCCACTTCACTTATGTAGGGTCCAAAAAGTCTAATGTGAAACAACTGTCCACTAAACAAACTCTAACTGTAACAATATTTCCAGCAATATATCTAGAATATTAATACATCAAAAGTAATAGTATATCTAGAGTCTGGACTTGCTGAGTCAGGTTGAATCGAGTCAGGCTTACATTCAGGAATGGCAGACGGGCTGGAAACTGGAATCTCTGTTCTCAACAGCCCTTGTGTGCAATCGCTGTGTGCATTCTGCAGATCGGGAAAAAATGTAATTTCACTGCAGATGCTACTAGAACAAGGCTACTGGTGATGAAGGACTGATAGAAATCATTTACTTTAAAGGAACATTTTGTTTTTCCGGTAGTGGTCTCTGTAGCAGATGCTACAGTAACCCAAAGACATCTGACAAAAAATTGTATAATCTGAATTTTATTATAGTGATATATAGTTTGCTGTGATGGCTCATGTTGTTTATCTGTCCACAGAAAGGCCCACCTAACCTTTATCACTTCCCAGGAAACCAGGCAGTAGCTAGCCAGCTATGCTGATGGCTAACCTTGGAAATTTTGTAATGTTAATGAATTTGAGATCCCTCTCAGTAAAAAAAAGAAAAATGGTTCCATAAAACTACTTTGGTACAGTGAATCACTTCATTATCTGCAGTGCTCTTTTTTTGTTGAAACCACCTTCCCTCTCATTGTAGTTTTTGTACTTCCCTATGACATTTGTTATAGTTTCTAATTTTTGTTTTGAGGAATAAATACTGCCCATTACTCACTGTTAATTCAGTGTATCTTTAATTGACGTTGAAAGCATGGAAAATCAGGTCTTATGTTCAAATCAGAACTGTGATAAACTATAATCAGCAAAGCAAATACTTCTGCAGTTCTCAGTGGTGAAAATTTTGATAGTGCAAGTGTTCTGCATAATATTTTAGAGATCAAGTTTTTTACTAATGCAATTACCCTGCAGTCTGTTGGCTTCCAGTCCTCCCAGGTGTGACAGAGCAACACGAGACAGATACAAACCTGAGCAAAAGCAACCTCCCTGTGCTCTTTATGCATGTGTGTTTGTATGCCTCTTTGGGAATATGTATGAGTGTGGACGTGTTTGCGCTTATTATATGAATTTACATATAGTGGCTTTTTATTATCACAGCTAAACTACATTGAAAGATTCAAATGTAAATGAATCTAAATCAGTCCATCCAAGTACCACACCACTGCTGCCTTCATAACTGGCTGAAACAACATCCAACATTTAAGTAGTTTTATACTACAGGCATATGCTGATTTTTTATTATGTTATTTAAATTAGAACAAGGAGTTAGTCTCCCTATTCTATAAAGGCATTTCATGTTCATCTGTGTGTGAGAGAGACATCTCATATTGGGCAGCTGTGATATGAACAGTGTTTTCCTTATACATGGAAAGGAAAGGAAAAAAGATTTTCTCAGCATGCTGGAATTATTATTTAAGTAATTTTGTTGATCATAAACACAACCTCAAACCCTTTGCCTTTTTATTTAATATGTATCACAACCTATTTATTATAACAATTAATAGAAAAATCTGAATATTTGTACAGTAAGACATGACACAAGAAATCTCAAGAGACATAATAAACTGCAAAATATTCTCAATTTTGCATACCATTTAAACTTGTTTAGTATATTAAAGACTGATATGGTGTCCAGCTTGCCAAACCACTTTACCAGTACAATGAGTCCAAGAGATACAATCACCTTCAAACTGTACAATAATTATTTTAATTAAAAGGACATTTTCCCCCCTCAGTAAATCATAATAGTTTCATGTTCTGTTCAAGTCCATGTTCCCTGTAAAATGCTCAATTTCTGCTCTTTGTGTCAAAGAAAAAATGATGCACATTTTTGACATTTTTTGTAGCTGAGCCAAACTGTTCAATAAAGACAAAATCCATGGCAACCTTTTCCTTTTAAGATGATCCCTTTCAAAACTGGATAATGTCCCCGGATATACCGAGGCCTGCCTGCCTCCCTACATCTGTCCAGCATTATTCAACAAGATTGAGCCCTTCATAGATCACAATCATTAATCAGCCACATGAACAAAGAATGGCCCCTTTTGGACTCTTAAGAGTGACATTGAATGGACATAAACCACTACAATTTTCAACCAACAGCTCATTTTCACTGAAAATCACAAATCCAATATCATTATAGCCTTCAAATCAGAGATCAGCAGGGACATTCTATCATTTGTATAAACCAGGTGTTGGTACTGGTTGTTGGTGCTCCATGTGCTGTATATGATCAGCTGACAAATTAATTCATAATCAGGCAAATGAGAGTGCCATAGGATAGATAGGTGAGCTACCAAATAACGCATTCATTGTATTTCTGTTTAATTATAGCATTCATTGGGAATGACATATGGTATGCAGTTTGATGTGACATATTTCAAATCTAAATTATGAGCAGTTATAGCCTCATCACACATTTCCTGATTTTATTAAAATATTTATTCTATCTCGACCTCGTTACATATGTGCAGATGTGCAGCACGTGAAAGTCTTTCTGTGCTCTTGCATCAGTTTGTTTTTAAGGCCCATAAACACTACACTCCAGTACACTCCTCCCTGAAAGCTGAAATGAAACCTACACCACTGTTGGTACATGAACAGCCCCCTCAAGCATTGTATAAAACCCTGGTGCTACGATAAGAGATTAGCTGCATCAGCCACCTCACAGCAGTTCAGTGACGTTTCTAACAATTTATGTGAATTCCAAGGAAGAGATTCTGTATCTCAAATCTCCTACCTCAGCTAACGTTAAGATAAGGACGAGTGAACATAGATGTTTCAAATAAAAAAGAAACAGATCCTAATCAATCAATAACTGATTGATGTCTCTTTGGTGTATTTATGCTCATTTTCCCTGAGTGTAGGAGCCAATTGATTTTGGATGGACATAATTAATAGTTCCTGTTTTCTCAAAGAATACATTAATCCTTTAGCGGGTAGATTAATTTCATATGGGTGAAAGACATTATATCCTCATTTTATTTTGTTTGTTTCCATACTTGTATAATCTTGTCTTTTGTAATCTAATCCATCGCCCTAAAACAGCCTAACTGCTACAAAACAATTAAGCAGTTGTAGAATATTCATAGACATTTCTTGTATCAGAAAAGCTGCTTTTGTACTTCCCAGTATACCAGACAACGCAAGCATACTACAAATTTTGAGTTGCAGCCTCGAGCAGTTTCACATTACATACATCAAGGAGCACCACTAGAGAAAGCAAATATTCATCCTGCATAAGACAGTCCCAGATTATCAGAGGAAAGCGAATCACGAAGATCCATTTCAACTTCAAATAAAGCGATTTATGTGTGTAGGCATAAAATATGTATCATGTTGGGAGGCCATGCCCCACCATGCTATGAAATACAAAGGTAGACCATCCATTACAGGCACTACACTATTCAAAATAAGCTTTTTAGTTCTTGACAAAATTCTGCACATTTAACCTCTGTTTGATGAATATACTTTAATTCCAACAGCCACACACATATAAACAGAGGTTTTAAGTTTTTTAGGTATCATTTTTTTCTATTTCATCATAAATAAATTGTTTTTGAATAATGCTTTTACATATTATGTGCATATATAAAATGTGACAGTAATTTTAATGTATTATCTATTAATGCTGTATGCAGTCAAAGCTTACATGTCGAAGTATAGGAGGATACCAATCTAAATATAAGGGGATACCATTACTAATAATTGGTTTAAAACTAATGAAGACTCTCTGTGTGCTTGTGTGTTGCCCCAGTTTAAAATGACAGGAGACTCAGAAATGGAACAGTTTTTGTGTCGGGCAATCACTGCACAGACACCACACACACACCTCTACATCGACCCCTTATCTCCCCTCTGCAGCCTGCGTCAAACACTCATCCACTATACAGTCCCCACAAATGGCAGAGGAAGCACCCCGTGCTTGAGACAGCGCAAGCAGGGATACTGATCTGAGTTAAACATCAGGCTGGGGGGGCAGTAGGGAAACTGCCCACCAGGGTGCAGTCAGATGGTACCATTTTAACTGAGTGTACTCACTACTCTGCCCACTTTCTGGATAAAACAGCTGCTTGTGACAACCTTAAATAGTTCAGATACTTTTTAAAATAGCAAAAGTCAAACGAACTTGTTTTTCCAAGAATACTTTTCAATACTCAGGCATCAGAATTTAGGAACTATGCAACTTGTATCTTCAGTACAACATTAATCTTATTTACATGGCTTTTCCAACAACTTGGAAAAATCACAATTGCTAGACCAGTTGGGCATGAAAAAGGGCCAAGAGTAAAACAAACAAATGAATGACCTGATAATGATGAGGCACACAGGCAGAATAAACATATTGCTCAAGACTAATATAACTAATATGTCACAGAAGACCGTACTTAGTAAAGCTTTCCACAAATGGCACAAATAATCATTCTAAGAAAAGCTTGGAAGACAATATGTAGGTCCACTGGTAATACAGTCACAAATGATTTGTCTCAGAGGTTTATGTGTCCACTATTAGCTTTCAGACTGTTATGGGCATAGAAGTTGCAGGATAAAGGTGGACGCAAACACGTCTCCACCCGAAGAGTTTAACAAAACTGACAAAAACAAAATTAAACATTAAAAGTGCACTAACCAGAAATAAATAAAGCCAGTGTAACATTATCAATGATTGACAATCGTCATACAAACAGAAAGGACTTATAATAGCATAATAACACTGCAAAACCTGCTCCATGGCCCCCTCGCAGCCTCGAGCAAGGAAGCCAGAACAGGTCTCCTTGTGTGTGATGGTAGTGGCACCAACATCCCTAGTGAGCATCAGGGAGCCATCCTTGCCTCTCAGGAAAACTCTCTTACACAGAGCGCTCCGGGACAGAACAAGCCCCCAACAAGCTCCAGGGAACACCACACTTGCACGAGCCTGTACTATCTGTTCTGTACTATCTGTGAGTGGAAAATGATCACCTGTCCAGAATGTGTGAAAACCTCTGACCTAACACTTTAAGTCGAATTGCTCCTCAGGCGTTGCTATACAGTTCAACTCTATCGCCGGTTCGTTGTCCAGAAGAAGTAAAATGCATCTTCCTGTGGCTTTGAACACAAGGAATATAAAAGCCACATACTGTAAAGTTACTCTAATTTGCTAAATCACAGTGGTCTCATTTACAGTAGAGCAGTAATTTAATTAAAGCATAGAACTAAAAACTACCCTACATATCAATACATTGGAATCCTTATTTTCTGAATAATGTAGAATAATGCATTGGTTTTTGTTGCTACAGCTGATGGTATAAATCTCAATTATGAAACCTATGTCAGTTCCTAAAGATTTCTGTAGTACATCTCAATTACATAGTGTGGACACTTTTTGTGGTGCTGTAGTAATATGTGCAGAGCTTTTTTCCCCCGTGTCATTGCTGCTGGGACCAGACATAAGGGTTATCTGGACCAGCAGCACATGAGCCAGAAGCTGGGTAGCACTGTGCATCTATAGCTATGAGTATAGTTCTAATATTAACCAAAAATAGGGGGTGTTTTTATTTGAACTCCTAATAAAGGCATTTAATAACCAGGAAGTACAGGAAGTCTTCAGAACAGCTGCACACACTTCGATAGAGATTTATAGGCCAAGAAACCAAAAGCAACTGACGATTTATAGTAATGCTAATTAGTATTTGGTTTATTCTTGGGATTTCTGAAGTCCTCAGCGAGGTCCTTAGTCTTGCTGACCTTCAGATTCAAGTTGTAGTAATAGAACAATCTTGTAAAATTAACTACCTCACCCCTGTAGCAACCTAATAATCTGTGATCAAAAAACAAACCAACCAACTAAACAATTCCAATAGGTATACTGGTTCCACATGAATTTTTTACTTTAACAATGTTACATAAGTGTTGTTTCAACAATTCAGTACAATATAACTGTTCTGAATTCAAAGAGTTTATTAAGTATAATGTGATCTTGTTCAGTACTCTCAATAAAAGACTTTTTTTTGGTGAAGAAATTCATCCATATAGGTGCTGTCTGTCTAGGTTTCTAAGGTAAGCAGACTGAACTGGTGAACTGAGTCATGGGAATTGCAGTTTTATATATGGAAGTATGGCTTTCCAGGAATTTCCTTATCACTCAAGTGAAGTAACGTGATTTCTTCATGATGCCTTGTGTCACGAATGGCCACCCTCCTGATATCCCTGTTTCCATAGTTTCCCTGTTGTGACTGTTTTCCTTTTGTTTCCTGGTTGTTCCGTTTCTTGGTTTCTTCATTCCAGTCCTTGTTTTGGTTCTCCCTGTTCATATGTTCACCTGTGCCTGATAGTGCTTGACTGTCTTGTTTATTTAAGCCCTGTGTTTGGTTGCCCATGTGGTCGGTTATTGTAGTAAGTTACGTTCTTTCCGTCAGGGTTACCGGATGCTTGTTGTACTGTCATCGCCATTGCTTCTCCGTTTACTCCGGTCGTGTATTATTTTACTGTAAGTGTTAGTCCTTTGCCTCTGTTTGTTTTGCCGTTCATGTTCGTATTTCCCTCATTTAATAAACCACCTCCTGCATTTGCGTTCTACCTCTTGCCTTGTTCCTATTGGAATCGTAACACCTTGGACTTCATCGGTAGTAGCACAATGTTTTTTCCTGGAAAACTCTGGTATATGTGACAGAAACACAAAATTTCACAGACACCTATATACACAGAAGAAAATTGCTCTGCATATTTTGAGGACATGACTTCAGTGTGATTAACAGGCTGATAAGGAAACTGAGTTTACACAATCCGACTAGACAAGGATTTAATTTTACACCATGTTATCAGTACCTGGAATTTTAAAATCAGGTCCAGTAAAACCACACTTTTCCTAACACTCTCCTTTACTCATTATGGACCTCTAAGTGACTATCTGTAACACATAATTACTGTGGCTTGTACAGGTCATAAACTTTAGAAGTTCAAATTTCAACAGAAGATGATGGATGGAACTATGGGAATTAAATGTGTACATTACATTTCAGTACAAATAATGCTGAGGATGAACTCAGCAACATTAATTAGTGTGGCTAATAAAAATCATTAGTACCCCTTCAAAAAGGAATACACATTTTATGTTAACATGCACATTCAGAATGGAAAAAAGATTAGAAGGTATAAAATGCTGAAATTCTAAAGTAAAGCAAAATGGTGTTAGTTTGGAATTCCCTGCAGTTTAGCAGTAACTGAATCTTAGTGTGACACGTGCACAGCGTTTAGCACATGCTCTTACATATGGAGTAGTATGATGGTAGACGTGCTTCCTGGAAATGGAACCTATAACCTTACTAGTGCCAAACCCTACCTGCAAATCTACAGGAGCAGTATAAGCCATTTAAGAACTACTGTGTAAATACTGTACTGTACTGTAAATGGACACTGGAACACTATTCTATGCTTTATATAAACAATTGAAATTTAGCCTCTTTAACATTTTTTAAATGTTTGGCACTCATATTGCAGGTGTTCCAGGGATGTTTGCGATAATTACATAAATTCCACAGAGGACTTCAAATAAACAACAGCAGGAACAGACAGTATTAAAAACATTCTTAGCACAATGACTGTGAGGAAGATTGGGCCTCAGACCATGGCCTTATTAAATGGCAAAAATGTTTATCACTTGGGTGCAGTTTCAAGTTTCAAGTTTCAAGTTTGGTTTATTTGTCACATACATAGTCATACACAGTACAACACGCAGTGAAATGGTGGAGTGTGGAGTGTGATTACCTGTAAACTGCAGGCGATGAAACAGAGGCCTAAGGCCAATGAAAGAGGTGAGGTGATGTGAATGATTAAGCTTTGAATACAGTTTTTTTTTCATAAGGGAAAAAGGGGTTTTCAAATGAATGTTGCATTTTAAAATAAATATTATTTTCAAAGAAACTCAGTCAGTCACTGAGCAAAAGAGGTATAATGAAGTGAGGAAGTTTGTATTGATGGTACTGGAGCAGTGAAAATGAAGTTGCTTATTAGACACATTGTAGCTTATGCAAATTTCTAAAGCAAGCAAAGTCTGCTAAAATGGGAGGTATTTCGGGCAGGTCGGGCATATTAAAGAAATTACAGAAAGAAGTAATTTTCTGTCAGGAAATTGGTGAATTGCCAAGCACTGAGAAAATCTTCTTTAAAATGCACAATGTGAAAATCATTAATTGTGGCTTCAAACTCAAGTGCCTTAATGCTTTAAGGAGTGGAGCACAGTATCAGGGTCGGGTGTGAATCCCATTACATCTGCAGATGTTTTAGAGTTTACAAATGGATAGTGGCAGCCGGACACATTCACAGCACTGAATGACTGCACAGTATTAGGGATCTGAGTTTGGATTTGCTGTAGCTCATTTTTCCTGCCAACTCCTGCTGCCTTGAATTTCCATTTGCCATAGAAAAAAGAAAATAGCATTGCATACATTATTGCTCTATTTATTTACTTTACTGAGTGGAGATTCAGGGATTATTATTTCCAATTAGCAGAACCATTTTCAGTGATTTCTTATCTTCTGTGCCATCCCAAATTATAAGAATAACAACAAAAAAAGACTTATTTTACATCTCTTTAATGGAGGGTAATGGTAGCTGCAGTGCATGAAGACACAACTCTTTCAGTACCTTCATGGCCAGCCATAACACTAGTTTCCACTTAATGGAACCTTGCTGTGATTCCAGAGATGGTCATGATGTTGTTTTGGGCAATTCCCCATTTTAAAGACTGAAATGACACCTCTTGGTCTACAAACTTTGTCAACATAAAATGACTAATGTATTATAAAGTCTTCGCATTGCACAACAAACTCAGGAGAGAAAACATTTCTCAAATCCCAGTGACACTCAGCAGTTGTTTCAGTATGAATTATATAAACAATCTTGTAAGTGCTTGTAGTAGGCTATTTGATATTTTTATAAATGCTCTGCACAGTTTTTTAAAATCTTTGAAAAATAATGATGCAGGCTAGAAATAGGAACACCACAGCTTTACTTATATGAGGCGAAAGGCTGTTAGGGGTCTGAATCCGCTGAATCATCAAGAAAATGAGTCAGGCTGGGAACTGGATGGTCACTCAGGAGCAGTCCTTACTGTAAACGTGTGGCAGTCAGTGCCTACGAGGGGAGAGGGTGGAGGAAACTTTGGGGAGTGTCACTGGTAAGGATGCAAGTGACCACTTCATGGTGTGGAGAGTCGTGTTGCACTGAGTGTAATAAACCTTCCCTGAATGCCTCCTTTATCTCTTTTTCACAGATCAGTTTGGTCATCCAAAAACTCAGCAGATCAGCAAATCTAAGGTTATATTCCCCTCTTTTCCTTTACAACTAATCAAAAACTGTTAAGATATCCTTTTCCACTCAGTCACTTAATTCATGGGTTGCTGGTCTAGTTTATTTAATACTTTCTGACCTTAGGGATTGTGCCCTAAGCATTAAACCAAACTGTTCCCAGCCCTATATGAAAATTTTGAAAAAATGAAGGACAAAAACTCACTACCCTCTGTATACCAAGCTATATTTCCAGCTATATTTCCTTATTTGAAATGACATTTGATATACAGTGTGCATTAAGGCCCTGCAGCTTGACTTAACACAGAGCACATTTCTGCTTCGCTTATGAGTTAGTGTGACCAACAGGCCTGAAACACAGGAAACTAGCAGTAACCAGTCTGAATTCCAGCAATTTAGTTACTTGCATTTCATTGTGTATTTCAGTTTTAACTCATATTTTGATTTTAATAGCAGCACAGATTTTGTATGATACCTTTAGCAAGACTCCTGTCAACTGCAAAAACATTTTATGAAATGTCATATTTTATATCCCAAGTTATCTGACTAACTAAAATTTTTTAAAAACCTAATTTGCTACTATAGAACTCTAGCTGCATGATTTGGTAATCTCTCTGAGATCCCCAAGGAGGGACATGTTGAATGTCACCCTTTTGCCATTTCAACACCCTAAACATTTCAAAAGCCAATCTGATAGTCCTGACATCAAAAGAATGGCAGTTTAAAATGTGCTCCGTCTTTGAAGCGCTCTGATAAAATTCTAATTAACAGAGTATGAAAATGATGTGATGTCATTGGTGGGATTCATCAAAACTGAAAATGGAGTGACATGAGAGCCAAGAACGGGACCCAGTTTTACATGTAGTCGTGACCCTCGAGATTTATTCTACCACCAGAAACTTGTCATCACTAATTTGTTAAACATTACTGAAGATTAATATAAATGAGAAACTAACACAAAAGGACACCACAGACACTGATAAATATTTATGATGAATAAATATATTTAATTTAAATGGTTACACTCATCTGTTTGAGTTTTAAACCATCATATATAACTACTTAAAGATTATTTATACATTTTAATATACAATTTTTTTTGTATTATATAATATCTGACCAGTGATCATGAGAATCATTTAGTGTGAAAGATGAGTGTGAATATTAACTCAGGAATTAATGTTCTCTTACCCTCTCAGCTTATCAAGCTTCTGAAGGTACATGGAGATGGGGAGCATGTTCTCAGTATAATAGCTGCTCAAGCATATCTGCGTCTCCCAGCTGTGGCTGCCTTAGCATGCATGAGAAATGCAACATTTTCTAAGTCAGTGCAAATGAAAGCTTACTTTAGGACAGCCTGAGAGGAGCACTGTGAGACGGGTGTATAGTAGAAATATGTCATTAAGGACTAGAAATCAACATTATATGTGGCAATATCTGATCAGACATGTATGCTCAAGTACCAAGAAAAGGAAGTTGATTAGTCATTTACAGGGTCTTCTGCACATATTATTTTATTGGTAAAAAACAGTAGTACTCAGCTTTGTTGAATCAGTCCAATTCTCCTGATCATTTCTCATACAAATGTTCCTTTACAGCAACACCTCTCTGAGCCACACTTAGGTGTTGCCACTTTGTGCTTCAGAGCAGAGCAAATTACAGTTTAAGATCAGGAGAAAAACAAAGGCAGGTTACTAAGTGTTGGTATAATGAGCACTTTATAAGCACATTATCCTCAACCAAGTTACAGAGGCTACAGACCCGATCTTTGAAGTTAACAAGCCATGACAGCAATGATGCAGAGGATGGCATGCTAGATGACCTGAATAAAACTGAATATATTATGCAAATTTCCAAAACAGATTATGTGAGATTATTGCAAATAGTGCACTATATTGACAAGTTTGCTTATCTGATTGTCCAAACTATTCAACTTAGAGGCTTTTTTCTCTTTTCTTTTTTTAAAAGCACTTTACCTTGTGAGTTAAGTAAAAAAATATTTCTCTGCAGAGACTGACTTTTTAACCAGCAGTATATACTGAAGGTAGCAGAGAAGGCAATGAGTGTTTGCTTGACTTTCAATAATTAATCAAAGGTCATAGGCCACTGCATGGCAAATCCCTTTTTTCAAATGTATCTAAACATCCCTATCAGTGAAGATCCACTGCTGTGGGAAATGATAAATGCAACTCTTGTAGATAAAACAGCGTGAATTTCAGGAATATGAGAACAAGGCACATACAAATATGGCACCCCAGTGACACTGTGTACAGCTTTTAAATTAAGTCATAATTAAGGCAGTTCCATTGTGTAAAAAAAGAAACAAACAAAACCAATCATGGCTGGTCCCACTTTTTTGATCCTTCTTCATTTAACATTAGTGCATTGTGGTCTTGTGAATACAGTACGTGTTTTGATATACAGTAGGGTGTCATAGCACACATTTCTTTTGAAATTATCTCTATTTGCTTCAGTGTGTTCTTAACAGCTTGCAGGCAGTATATCAACTCGGGGACCAGGTGAAGGGTTATGACCTGTCTCACATGCTAAAGGGTAAGTTCTTTTTTTTTTTAAATCAACATTGACAGTTTTTTATTGTTACACATATGATGTACTGAGAAATTGCTTAAAAATGTATCTCTTAAAAATGGCTATCTTGAGAAATGTAGCACTCCAGCACCAAAAGTAAACATGACATGATAAAAACATGACTCCAGGGTCATCATTGGTGTTAAGATCAGCCTGGATTGAGTCTGTGAATGGAGGTGGTTGGCAGAAATGTGACATCAAGGAATTCCTGATTTCACAAAGACATATTCAGTCAATGTATCTTCACAAAGTTACCTGCAATATCTGAGACAGTAATGCAGTGTCTCTTTGCTGTGCATAGACAGCTGAAAATGATGTTTCAAAGGCCACATTTCCCAGATGAATTTTAACAGGATTACAGGATTATTTGAGAGATCTAATGGCTACGTATATCCTAATCCAACGACACTCGCCCGGCGCACCCCAAGTCATCAAAAGACATGTCCAGATTCTGTTCCACATACCTGGAACTATTGAGCATATTCAGGTGAAATGAGTCAATTCACAGTGTATAGTCCTAAATATATCAAAGTATTTTTCTAGACAGCTGGAAAAGCTATTTTTGAACATTAAAACCAACACTTCCTCTCTCTGGATTGCATGTACAATCCATTCTGAAATTAGCAGTCAACAAGAATGGCTATGGATCATCTTCACTGGACCTGATGATGTTAAAACTGCACATTAGTCATTACATTAGCATTCAAAATGGATCAAAATCTAGGTTTATTAGCAGATGTCCTCTATGTATATTCAACCTGGACTGCACACACAAATAAATCATCTACAATTTACTGTAACAGACAGTTTATGGACAGTGATGTAAACATGGCCACTGCTGGGCAGGATGCTCCCACTCAGACGCCAGGCGCCTTCTTCACAACTCAAGCTGGTTTTGAAGGCCTGGATGACAAGCTTCTCTTTTAAAAGAAGATGCCAAAAATTAGGTGTGCTACGCTTGAGGAAAAATCCCATTTTACAGAAATCCCTGTTCATTTCAAAATCTACAGGCAGCACTGGCTCAGTGGTTACGGTATTCGACTTGTAATTGGAAGGTTGCTGGTTCAACCCCACTGCTGCCAAGTTGCCACTGTTGGGCCCCTGAGCAAGACCCTTAACCCTCAATTGCTCAAGTTGTACTCAGTCATAACTGTAAGTTGCTTTGGATAACAGCACCAGGTAAATGTACTGTTCGTAAGCTCTGGGGCCACAGAGCTCTACCCATATTTTCAAAACGCAAATGTAAAATTTATTAAGACATGTTTAAATGTAATATGAAACCTAGAAATCATTGCAGTGTAGGTTAATCAAATACCTTGCATACCCTACACTGATCTGCACACATGATCCATTATGTTTGGATATACAAGGTGGAAATCCTCTGCAGCCTAATTATAAGCTTATTAAAATTCAGTCATTCGCCAGTACACATCGTAGATAGAAACAAGTCAAGTAAACCTAATTAATACAGAGATTTCAGTTGTCATTTAAATTCAGCCAGAATTTCACTTTATTTACAAATATTACTGAATACAATTCACATTGTCTCATGTCAAGACTGTTTAAAATCCTTAGACATATTAAGTGGATTCCATCAGCAAATAAACCTCTTCCTTTAAACCATGTCACTTTAAAATAGATCTGTAATATATTTATTCCAAGTTATCTTTCCCCAAAAGCAAGGCACAACAATGAATGACAATATTTATGACAATAAGCCACAACATAACAGACTTATAAAGATTCTCAGTAAGCAGTATACTACTGTACTATTAAAAAACCCAAAACCGTGTTCAGCCAGCCAGAAATCACCCAGATCTCTCGTGTAAAAAACATGGCATGCAATAATTCTTTCAAATACATTACTAGACACTAACTAAATACATGTCCCGCATACTTTGTACAAGCATTCTGTAATACTTTATGGAAACAAATAACTTTATTTAATCTCACCCTCTCAGAAGTAAAAGGAAATATTGAAGCTCATTGTTTAATATCCACTCCCCAAATCCCCAAGTGTTCATCACAAGCATGGGCTCTGGTGCTAGTGTTCATGGCTGCTTAGCTATAGTGGGCTCCTCCTCAATCTGCTGTAGCACAGTGAGCTCACAGGGCAGAGGGCTGCGCATCTGAGAAGAGAAAGCCATTATGTAATTACTTGAAAGTAATGCTATGATTTTTTTATTCAAAATATAAATCAGTAGATGAATCAGTGAAGCACTTTATGTGCTGAACTCTGTCTTACTTTTGAACCGAATATAGCAGGAGTTGCAGTATAGCTGTTTGTTTCGGATTCTGACTTCAGCTCCAGCATGCGAGCCTCCAAGATCAGATTTGCATTCGATGCACTGAAACCCAACAGACAAGGATGCAAAATAAATAGGTTGGATCATGAAAACTTTAGGTACATACACACATTTCTTTGAATGGAGAGATGATCTCTGACTCGCAGATGCAGTCAGTCTTCTCTCAGTAATGAGGGAAACTTTAATCAGAGTGGAAACTATTCACCAACAGGACCAACCACCACAAGACACTGAACTTAGGCACAAACATATGTAAAGCACTAAGAGATGATACATGGTGTAGCAGTAGAAGCCCAGGAATTGATCCGATTAGCTCAGATTTAATCACGTTGCTATGAAGGTGTTGGAGCACTAACATAAATTCTGAATTCTGCAGAGACTGGCTTCTCTGGCACAGATCCTCACAGTCCAGTTGTAACCATGGACACACAACCTGAAATGGTTGATTAGTCCTATTTCATGGATGACAAAGTGGATGAGGGCAGCTAAATCATGCTGGGTTTTCATAACAGTTAAACAGAGACTCAGAGAATTCAAAAGACATGAGTTATTTATTAAAGATTAACTATTTGGAATTAGTGATTTGCCTCAGTGGTTAAATGATGCTGGTATGCGGAACAGTTGATCTAGTTAAGCTTCAAAGAAGAAGGGCAGAGTAAGGCAGGTTAGTCATCAGTGCAGGCAGGATGACCTGAATCACCAAGAATGAGTAGTTTGGGACTCTCACCTTAAAGCAAGGTAAGTGATAACAGAGCCCCAGAGACTCGATGATCATGGCTGCTCCTTTGCCCAGTGGCATCTGACAGTAAGTACAGATTTTCTTGCCACTGACTGACCTAGATTACAGAATGTAAACATGTCCTGAGACACCAGCGAGACAAAACGCCACACCACTCAATAGCTTGTTTGGGCTGCCACATCCGCTTAACAACTGCGTCTGTGTCGAGGCCCGGCAGGCAGGATACGCAGTATACACACAGTGACCTGCTTGCAGACTGGCTGAATATGGAAAGCACATGGCACCGAAATGTATGACATTACTGGTGATTTGACACAGACCGGCACAGTGAGGCAGTACCTGTTCTGGGGAGGAGTCTGACGCCCAGGCTCTGTGCTGGTGTTAGGGGCATGCTGAGGCTGGGACCATGCCTGCCTGAGGGAGCTCAGAGACTGGGATGCAGGCAGGGTGGCAGAGCCTGGAAGCCCGCCACGGTAGGTGGAGCCGGAGACAGCCAAATGAGGCTTGCTGTAGTCTGGGATGGAGGAAGTGCTACCTGGTGCCCATGACATTCTCATGGATGGGCGACTCGTGTCAAGGTTATCCAGAGACTCGCCTCTGCCAAGTCGGTAGGGTAGCATTAGTGTCCAACCCCACCCCCCACCAAAAAAATATCATTTTTTTTCAGGAATTATAGCAGGTTATTGTTAGCATATCCACAATTATTCAAGGATCATCATTCATAAACTTCAAAATAATAAAGAAATCGGGTACCTCCTCATGGGCATGCTGATGGCCTCACTGCTAGTGCTCGTGACCGCACTGTTCTGGCGGATCCAGCTGCGGTCTGTCAGTAGTGGAGTCTTTTTCTTCATCTCCTGTATGATCTGCTGCCTCTCCAGCTCAGCCTGAGATAACGGCTCCTTCTTCTTCTGGATGTCTTTAATCGAAGAGCTCTCACCCAGAACACCACTCACTACTGAAAGCAATGGGGAATTGTTTGATCACGACCACATATATGTGATGAACGGAAATAATTGCACACAGAAGGTCACTCCATTTCCAACTGAAAGTAGCTGTGATCAGACTATAAGATTATGGTGATTATTAATCAAAGTCTACTGAACATCAATTTAGTGATGAAGACAGGACACATGTTCGATTGGACTTGATTGAATTGATCACAGATCTCAGATGATTTGATTGGCTGGGCTTCTTGATGGAGACAGTCTTGAACCAGGGCCCACCTCTCTCCGGGTCTCTGTATCTCATAGCACTAAGGATCCTTTTCCTTTCTAGTTCCAGCTCAGATGCTGCATGTTGTCTTTGAATTTGAGGATCATTTTTTCTTCTCATCTCCTCCTCCAGGAGCCAGCTGGCTAGGCCCCTGTGCCTGCTATACACACCTGCATACAGCCGCAAAAAAACTCGAACCCAGCACTGTACCACATGGACTAGCTGGGAACCAGGCAATGTATGCCAAGGTTCAGCAGGTTGGTTCACTCTTGCATGGGAAGGGATCTAACATGACCCAAGTTGGATCAAGGGATCCATAAAGGTCAAAGGAAAGTGGGAAAAGAACTGCAAACATACTGACCTTTAATATCTGTTTTTCCCGTTTCATCAAGCTCTGGGGTGGACTTGGACTTTATCCTGTACAAAATGAAACAAAAGTAGTAAAATAATGAACATTTAACAAAAAGCATGTTAGCCATTTAGAAGTATTTTTGTTCTAATTAAGCATTCAATTCTATTTGTTTTATGTGTGAAGAAAAGGTCAAATGTAGCATGTACATATTAAAAGTGTATCATTATATTTACCTGTGTGAGTAGGATAGCTCAGGAAAAGTATTGGTATAGCCAATGTCCACATCACTGTCATCAAACAGCAGAAGCAGCACAGACAAGCAGGGGTTTATAGCGTTCACACACAGATGGATACAGAAGAACACAAAAGTGGTCTGGTTTACTATCACATGAATTAACATGCAACAGAGTTTTGGTTAAGCATGTTTTTGCTCAGAATGACAATCATGCAGCGATGGTAAAAGTTCTTCATCACCATACTGCTGACGCTACTGTAGTGCGGCGTGCAGAACGGTTCTTCGTTAGACACGTGGATATGAAGCAGAGAGCCTAGGCCATGCGCGTGAAGCCGATGGCAATGCCTCAAAAAGCACACGTACCTACACATATGCTTCTGTACCTGAAACGTGACCAAACCTTCAGCAGTCTGAATGAAGCGGCTGCTACTTACTCAAGTCTCTTCTGGGCCTCCTCCTTTCTCTTCTTCTGCAGTCTCTGGGCCTCCTGCTCTCTTTTCCTCCCATCATCCTCCCTTTGCTGATGCTCCTCATCTTCCCTCTTCTTCTTCTCCTCTTCCAGTTGTTTTTGATGCTCCCTCTTTCTCTTCTCTTCCTCTAGGCGCTCCTGTTGCTCCCTCCTTCTCCTCTCTTCCTCAATACGCTCTTGCTGCTCCCTCTTTCTCTTCTCCTCCTCTAGACGCTCTTGCTGCTCCCTCTTTCTCTTCTCCTCCTCTAGACGCTCTTGCTGCTCCCTCTTTCTCTTCTCCACCTCAATACGCTCTTGCTGCTCGCTCTTTCTCTTCTCCTCCTCTAGACGCCCTTGCTGCTCCATCCTTCTCCTCTCCTCCTCTAGGTGGCGGATCTCCTGCTCCCTTCTCCTCTTCTCCTTCTGGTCTTGGAGGGCCACTCTGGAGGCCTCCATCTCGTCCTGCCTGAGGGGGGTCAGAGGGGAGTGGAGGCCCATGTTGTGTCGATGAAGCTCCAGCCTCCTCATCTCCTGTTGAGTGGAATCACAAAGGAGCTCATGACACTCAAGTTCCCACAGTGACCCCCATACAGAGCTTACAATGTTGAGATTTTAAATATGAACAAATGTCATTTGTCAAATGAGTTCTGTAGTACTGCTACTAGTCATATGATTTTTGTTATTGTCAAAAAAAAATGACAGGTGGCATACTCACCTCCTCATGTTGTTTTGTGCCCTCCTGCACAGCCGCCTGCTGGGCTTTCCTAAACTCCTCTTCCATCTTCTCCTGATCCTGCCTGTATTTCTCCTGTGGAAAGGGGAAAAAAAAAAAAAACTTTTCCGCCCCATATGTCTGGAACTTCGTTATTTCTGTACAGTAAACTGTACAAAAATTGTCAAATGTACTTCAACATGGGATATTAAATAACTAAACCTAACTAAAAGAAAATAAATTATTTAATTGGTATTAAAATCATAGGTTGATATATTTCACATATGAAAGTCAAGCACCCTTAGTAAACTTTGGTAATGCTGGCATTTGTGTGTGTTTGACTAATAATGACAACAGGTTGTATAGCCTTAAGGACATAACCACACCCATTTACTCTGGTCCTGCCACAAACACAGTAAATAGAGTCCTTCACAATGACTGTCTAGTGGGGAGCTGACCTGTAGGAGGCGCTCCTGCTCCTTTTGCCATTTTTCCTGACGACGGCGCTCTTCCTCAGGGTCCCAGGACCAGCGGTTGGAGGAGGTGGAGAGAGGGGGAACAGGGACCTAGAGAGCACAGGGCGAGATGCCTGCTATCTGCAAATGTGCATAGCATACAGATCAACTAGATCAACTCCAGGCTACAAATATGACTGGCTGTAGCGTTTTACACATAGGCAAACCAGATTCGTTTTTTCATCCAAAAACGCTGCCAGGTGTAAAAACATTCTCAGCTCCAGGGCAGAGGAAATGAACTCCTCTTATGCTTAGTGAACATGAAACAGCAAGCTTAAAAACATACTGGTGGAAGAACATTTATATAGAGCAACCACTTCACTTACATCTAATGTTGCATTTTCAGTTCCACCTACAAAAGAAAGCAAAATTTTGTATTGTTTCAAAAAGAGCACACTGCAAATTGCAACAGTTTAAACTGGATTGCATCATTTACATTGAAATCCACTGAACTGAAACAACATGGTATTTCTCAGAATACTTGGACTGAAAATTATTCGTTCTCATATTATCAGTATGTTATTGCCAAACTGGAAGAAAGTACTCAGACCCACATGCAAAGAGCTGGAGAACAAAGTAACACTTAAAGCCCGCACTCCCATGGACGCACCACAGTCCTATGCCACATGCAACCACTGGCCATTAAAAAGCATGCCAAATCCATGCTCAGTACAGCATGCAGAGGGACAGATAAACACTGTGTGCAGCCTGAACACCATACCAACATGGCCCACACTGAATCTTACTGTACAGCCTGCAGCCCCAGACCCAGAGACTAGTTCTGAAACTTCCCCACAGGCTGGCGTACTTGTGGAAGTGCTGTGCCAAAAGCCTGGGAAGAAGATGACACTCCCAGCAATAACAGATGTTGGCCAAGCGGTGATATGTTGAATGCTAATCAAGTTCTTGATATTTCAATTGCATCATTTATACAGGAGAGGAGATAGCACCGCACTGCAGAGACGCCAAGGCTGTATGTGATGGCTCAGACGGTCTCGGAGGGCTGATATGTTGGTATGGTTCATGACAGGCAGTCTTGCCAAGCCTGGGCATCAGTTTCTGGATGCACAATCACTGATCATACAAGATACCATGAAGCCTTGGAATAAAGGGAGTCATTGATCTGGGTTTAACTCTGTGCACGCTGGTTTCACTCTTCCCCCTATCTTTGTGTTGATATGGAGGTAGACACACACACTTAGCTGTGTTTACCACAGAGACAGACCAGAGCACGGACTCCATTCCCTGCCAAGCCTGAGAGAAGAGCACATGGTTTATGAGGGCTTTGGCTGTGAGGAAGAGGAGGAGGTCAGGATGAAGGCCTAGAAGGGCCAGGCCCCAGAAGCCCAAGGCCAGTTGGCGCTGCGCATTTACCTTGTTCAAAAAACTCTGATCTCCTTTTTAGGTTTTTCAAAGAAATTGGTTCTGATTCTACATGAGAGATAAAGAGATTAGAGCAGGACATTGAGAATGGAATAAAGTTTAGCTCACCTAGGAAACAGGACTTGTGGGTTACATTTGAAAAAATGTTGCAGTAAGACAATGACACGTGTTTATCTTTGGTAAACAATACATTTCCTTTTTGTGAGGTTAGCAAATGCAAACAAACAAATGTGGACCTCTGATACTAAGAAATAAAGCTCAAATATGCAAATCAAACAATGACCACATTTACACCTGGTGTTTTCATGAGACCTGTATCTGTATTCCTGATAAGATTTTAACCCTATTTTACACTTGGTAGTCAAAAGCCCCTCTAGTCTGTCACTTTGAAATCATGTTGCTGCGTAGAATGTAATATGGAAATCAGCTCCTATGCAATGATCAACTGCCTCCGTTTCTCCATCTATGCAAAAGATTATCGCTGCCTCAAAAATTGAAATTTTGCATAGGGTCATGCATTTCTTTAAACTTAGAGGAAGGCACCAGCTGTGGCAGTTGATGTTAATGAGAAAACGACTGGATAGGATAATTAACACAGCAGTGACCCTGGTTGCAGTAGTAGCAAATGCTGATACGGTCCACAAATCAATTTGGGGGTGAGAACAGAGTGAAGACTGGTTGGAACGTATCGTGCTGTGGACCTCCCCGTGGTGATAGGTCTTCTGCTGAATGTGGCATGAAGAGGTGGATGCATTTATACTACCAAATCATAAATAACAAACGCTAAAATGCACCTCAGACCACCTCCTGAGGTGGCTTGACTGAATCAGTTTTAAATGTGTTTGGGTGCATTTGCACTTGTGATGTATGTGATTGTGTAAACGGGGTCAATATTTCAGAAGGCATTATAGACAACAAGCATAAGATCCTGGCATAAACAAAAGAGATGTCCTGTGTGTTTTCCACTTAGCATATCGTACGCCAGTTACAATCTTTGAGAAATGTGCGTTACCTTTGTTTCTCAGGGTCACCGGCTCCTGGAATGCACCATGAACACCATTAGAAGTCAAATCCTACAGCAGGAAGCCCAGCAGTGAGGATTTCAAAAACTCTGCATGTACTGATAACAAAGGCAATACAGAAACACTGCTCATGTACAGTATATTAAACACTTGCCTTGGCAGGCTGGGAGCTTATGTCCAGAGATTTCACAGCTGCATCCGTGGCTGGGTGGGAGGTAAAGTCCAGGTTGGTGTTGTAGTATGTCACAGGGGAACCTAGAGGATCCGCACTGGTCAGATTGATGGTCTTATGGCTTTTATATGGAAGGGAAGGTAGGTCTCTGGCCCAATCTGATAGAGGCACATTGACGGAGCCATCCATTTTAAAAACACAGAATTAGCGACTCTAATAACGGACACACGGTTACACACAGACGTGGAATGGAGAAGCCTTTCGCTTCTGCTGAACACCGGGCTTGACATACAGACCACCTTCCCCTGCCATGCAGACCAAACAGATCTACACAACCAGCTTACCAACAAGCTTAGAGCTCCCAGCGCATCTCACACTTAGTTCAGCTCATACAAGGACATGTACACAAATATAATAATAATAATAATAATAATGTCATCAATGCTGTAAGATTGTTGGTAAGGGCAGTAAAACAAAACCCCACTATTTCTACAGTCTCACATGTACCTTAAGATGGGTTAAAACCGCATAGTTCACACTTATTAGGCAGACAAAACCACACCAGAAAGACAAGAAAAAGGAAAAGCTACAGAGAGGCAGCTCAGCAGATAGAGACAGTAACATCTGCGTGCGCGCGTGTCCTGGAGATGTCACCATCAAACACTCATTCCATGCAAGTGAGCAGGAGTGGGATGTTAAACGCCCTCTCAAGACAAACAGAAGAGGGACAACAAGCACAGTCATGCATTTATATCTCACACACACACAAACACAGAAAGCGAACAGATTTTCTCAAATGTCAGCCAACAGACACTCAACCAAGGGTAAATGAGCTGAAAACTGGTGTGAAACCAATTTAGTTCAACGGGAAACCCAAAAACATGCAGACACTTTATACATACATACACTTTATATTAGATTTATCCCCAAATGCTTATTACAATTTTTATCCTAGCACTTATATACAAAATATAGTCATGAGCAAAGCAAGAGAGAATACCCTCCTTCAATTCCATGTTTTATTAATCAGTGCCTAAATAACAATTGTGGGGTATTCACAAACATTTATAAAAAAACAAATACAACCCCCCCCCCCCCAATATTCAGAAACCAGATGGGAAAAAATAAGTACCAAAGTCAGACCGTTTTAAAGTACAGAGATATAAAGAAAAAACCAAGAGTAATATAGCGTGAACTACAGGCACATTAAATGTTTATGCTCATGACAGCACAATTAGAAAAACACTGAACGAGTATGGCTTTCATGGAAGGCTAGCTAGGAAAAAGCCACTTCTTTAAAAAACAGAATAAGGCAGCAAACCTTACTGCAAAATTACATCTGAAAAAGGCCAAAGTTTCTGGAACTATATTCTTTGGACTGATGTCTGGTTAAGAGGTTTGATTGCATCAAGTTTGGTGAAAACTCACCATAAACCCCTCAGACTGACTTGTCAAGTGTGATGGTAGATGATGCTTATCTTGGCCTGTTTTGCAGCAGCAGGACCTGGGAAACTTTATACCAGCATATTCTTGAGACAAATGTGAGTGTGTGTGTCCAGAATCTTAAACTGGGCCGACACTGGGTCATGCAACAGGACAGTGACCCCAAGCACACCAGCCAATCATCATAATGAATGTCTAAAGAAAAAAAAAAAAAAGGTGTCTGGCATGGCAAAGTCAAATCATCCCCTTGGAGATAATGTGGCAGGATCTTAAAAGCTGAGCATAAAAAAGGCCCTCACACATCAATGAACTGAAGCAATGTTGTAAAGAAGAGGAGGATGAGCCCCCCTTTGGCCAGAGGAGGATGGGCCACCCCCTTTGAGTCTTGGTTGGTCTCAAGGTTTCTTCCTCATGCTCTTGGGAGTTTTTTCTTGCCAATGTCACCCTTGGCTTGCTCACTGGGGGCTTAGATTCAGACATGTGTAAGACTGCTTTGTGACAACAGCTGTTGTAAAACGCACAATAGAAATAAATTTGACTTAAGTGTTGGCCAAAATCTCTCCAAAACGATGCAAGACCAATGAACTCCTCAAAAAAACTCCCACAGGTGGTTTTACATGTTTCTATATTATAAGATGTACTTACATTTCCCACCTACTTTCTGAATGTTGCTTTACCTTTTTAGAAAAAAGGACTACATATTGAAACCTGATCACTAAAACCCTGGAACTGAAAGAGGATGTACTTTTTTTCTGAATCTATAACCAACAAATCCATAATAGTCCAGTTGCATTACTTTTTAACAATCTTTTTCATTTTTGCCAATTTCTACACATTTTCTTTCATTTTTGTTTTACCACCCAAAGCCTCCCACATACCTGGTTGGAATGCACGTTAAACCTGACTAGATGCGCGTCACCCTGCAGTCACTCTGATTGGCTGCTATATTGCTTGTGTCACCGGGTAAAAAAAGGGTTCTGCCCTTTTTCGTGTTCAATGAGCATATGGCCACCTACACCCTTTAAGCAAGGCTCACCCCCATGCTTTGGAACCATTACCAGAGCTAGACAAGTCTTTTTATAGAGGCGTTCCTTCAGCTAAGAGGCTTCGGGATGCAGGGAGAAGGACTTACTGTTCTTGCCATAACGGCGGATGTCCATGAACAGGCTGCCTTGCTGCAGGGCCTCATTCATCTTCCCATTCCACTGCTCATAGCTCATGTCTGCCACCTTGTGTCCATTCACCGCCAGTATCTCATCCCCCACCTGCAGGTGGCAGAGCTCTGCTGGACTGCCTACACACACGCACATGGGCACGTGCCATTAAAGTAAATGAACAGAAAGGGTCATCAGTACAAACACATCCTCTTAGTTGCTGTCAGGAAGGTTCTGTGCATCATTTAGACCAAGTTTTGCCTAGTCTTGACACTTTGGAGCAGAGGGTACAAGTGTGAGACATACATCAGTCATTCTCCTCTACCAATATCCAAAAGTCATAGAGAGGACTAGAGCTGAGATTTACTGCTGTGAATAAAGTCATTTCTAATACCACTAATTATATCCCCTCCCTTTAATTACAAGAACCTCCTCAGCTCTAGACATCCTTGTGGAACTGAAACAAGACTGGCTTTGTCACTAGCAACAGTGTCGCAAAGAACGCAGAATAAGACAAACACCAGCACATCTAAATGTGTATCACAAAGGCTCAGTGCCAACACAAACAATCCTGATGGTTACATTACAGTAAGACAGGAACAGTAACAAGATATCCTTTTCTTGAGAGATGACAATGGCTGGTATTTTTATTTCATAGTTTACAGCTGAAAGTCATCTGAGCTTGCATTACACAACTACCCTTCAGCTTCCCTCCTGCTACTCAAGTGCCCAGTACACGCCTGTTATTCTGAGTGGCTCATTAGAAATGACCTAGAAAGATTCTGCCCTATATAGCTGTAGCAAGACCTGCAGAGTCGTTTTCTTTTAGTAACAGCACTGTAGCAGAGCACCGAGCTTATTGGCAACATATGCTCAGCTCATCCTGGTGGATTTAGTGAAATAATACAAAATAATATGTTGTGTTGATGGTAACTTCAGAAAAGCCATTATTACTTTTATGTATAAAAAAACCTGCACTACTTTGTTCTTTTATACCTGGCTGTATAGATTTGACATGAGCCCCTGAGGAATCCCAGCTGGTCTGGAAGCCAAAGTCATGGCTACTCTTGGGCTTCTGAGCCAAACTGATCCTCATGTCACTGTAGCTTTCCTGAAAGACACAGAAAAAAAAGTTACATTAGAGGTTACAGGCAACAAGAATTTCATATTAGTCCAAGCTCAGGTGCTAGTGCACAGAGATGACGAGACCAGTGGTGAACTCACCTGCTTGGTGTTGCTGACAGGGGCCACAGCCACCTTGGGCTGTGCAGACACACGGCTTACGTGAGGGGCAGAGGAGGAGGCCTGCACAGCTGGAGCCACCAGCTCATCTTCCTCCTTCTCGTCTTCATCACTGCTATGAGCAGAGCTGCCCTGGGACAGAGCCTTATCCTCTTTTGTTAGCTGTGGATACCGTCGAGGGGCTGCAGTCCTGTTGGAGCTCTCTGTCTCGCCATTGAAGCGCTTGTGAGAGTCGTTTACCTGGGAGTGGTTAGATTAGCAGATTATATTAGTGCTGATTAATGTAGATTGCTGCACAAAAAAAAAAAAGATTCAAATTATACTGCATTCACTCATATGTTATACATTTTATATTGATATATTTATATTTTCATATTGATAATCTCTAGTCCAGCACAGCATACAAATTGAGAAGAACAATGCAGATGATGAGTCCATTTACATGCTAACATATTTAAGACTACGAGGCTGTAATGGAGTAAATATGTCCGCAGACATAGTTTACAAAATGTTAATTTATCAAATTGTCCAGCACCTCACAGAGTATCTCTAATTGTGCAGCATGGTAATTCAGTTGGTCTACTGGAGTAATCTGAATTACAGTCACTGTAAACAAATCACACATTGTAACAGGTGGGTGGTCTTTGGTTACATGCAATAACATATCTTAAACTCCCACTCCTGAAAAGCCTTCAAAAAGCTTTGAGAATGTGAGGACAAGTGTGAGAGAACTTTACCGTGGGGGCTCGGGGCAGGGAGGAGATCCTGGTGGTCTGGGTGCCAAAAGGCCTTGGCGCAACTACAGTGGTGAGCCGTGCGGAATGCGATTTCTGGTATGTCCTGGGGAAGGAGGCAGAAATCTGACCCGCTGCTTCCTGCTTTCTGTCCACCAAATTGGGTTTAAACAGAGCTGGACTTTGGTCCTGCGGCCTGCCATCAGGCTGCATGAGTTCAGGCATGGGGGGGACAGCAGGTCTGAGTCTGCTGGTGGGCTCTGGCGCAGTACGGCTGAACTCGTCTCCGGTGGGATCTGGCGCAGTGCGGCTGACCACTCTCTTGGTGGGCTCTGGTGCGGTGCAGCTGAACTCATCACCGGTGGGCTCTGGCGCAGTGCGGCTAACCACTCTCTTGGTGGGCTCTGGCGTGGTGCAGCTGAACTCGTCACCGGTGGGCTCTGGTGCGGTGCGGCTCACCACTCCCTTGGTGGGCTCTGGCGCGGTGTGGCTGAACTCACTGTTGGTGTTCTCCGGTGTGGTGTGGCTGAACACTCTCTTGGTGGGCTCCGGCGCAGTGTGGCTCACCACGCTGCTGGTGGGCTCTGCTTGTCTGCTCCTGCTGATGCTGAGGGTGGGAAGAGAGTTGTCCAGAAGGCTGCGGCTACTAGTGATGCTGTCTTGGCTTTGCTGACGGGAGCTGCTCCTATCTTGGCTGGAGGGGACAGGACTGGGTGGAGAACCTGCGTCATCCGACTCCGAGCTGCTGGGCTCCTCCTGCCTCTGGGGCACCTCTGAGCGTGCTGCGAGATCGCCCGACAGAGCATAGGGGTTATCGATGGTGTAGCTGCGGGATGGTAACTTCCTGGTCCTGGGTGTCAGCTCCTCGAAGACGTCCTGGTCTTCAGAAGTGGAGAAGCTACTCTTAAAGCTGCCCGGCCCCCGTCCCTCCCTACAGAGTAAAAGATAGAGGAGTAGAGAGAGGAGTAGAGAGGCAGGACAGGAGTCAGGGTTAGATTACACTCTCACACTCGGCACATGAGCATAACCAACTACACTTTCCTCTGGTCACTAGTTGAGTGGTGTTACATGGAAAATCTTGAGAATGCACCAAACTGATTTTTTTTTTTTAATTAATGCTAATTAAGAAAAAAAAAATGATTTTAAAACTGCTATAAAACTGCTATAAAAATGTTGAGTGGGTGATAAGTGATACCATAGCTTTGTGCCTTTGCCTGCGAGAATGCGCGTGTGCACCAGGTGCACTTTACCTCTCCTCTTCCATCTCTTTGAAGGTTTTGGTTCTCCTGGTGCTACTGCTTGCAGTGAGGTTCTCAATTTGCTCCCGCTCTTCCTTCTTCTTCATGATGTCGGAGTTTACACTCCTGCGCCTGTTCTTCCACTTGGTGAGATCCTGGAGGAGACGGAAGAGTAGCGTTCATCCTCCACTTGCACTCGCAGCCGGAGTGGGAGAGGGGCAGGCACAGGCAAAGAAAGACAGAGGAGAGCGAGCAGAGGAGGGAGAAAAGGAGGGAGTGGACTAGATCTTTTTTCACGGTGTCCTATTTGTTTGCTTGGAACTGTCTGTCCCCTGTGCATTAGGGCCCCGTATGTGACCTAAATGCCGTGCCGAGAAAAAGTCCTTTTCCATAACAGTCACCCTCATAATGTAACACCACCGTCGTGCAAGACCAGAGAAATCATCCTTCATGAGACCGCTGGTGTTCATGTAACTATAGGGAGTGTTTACAGTCCAACATTCACTCTCTGTGTAGCCCTTCGCTTCTGACCTTACGAGCATGTCTGTGTCAAATATGTCTGCATGACTATGACTAACATTAGGCTCAACTATAAAAAGGAAGAAAAGGATAGCAGTTTGTTGACAAATCATCATGGTACACACAGGCAGGACACACGAGCCCAGTGGCAGTGTGGCTGTGCTGGCATTGCGGTCGGCCCAATACTCACATCCTGCCACTTGTTGTCGGTCTCCTTCACCTGGGTGCGGATCTGCTGCAGCTCTTCATAATGGACCTTCCTCAACTCGTTCTGCTCAGCCAGGATGTCACTCATGGACTTGGTCCTGTCACAAGATCCACAAACCATTAAATCTTTGCTCATTTTAGTGGAGGTGGCAAAAATAATGAAACAAAACAGTAAAACAGACATCCATTTTAAAGTCTCTTTATGTAAACTTTTTTAAAATAAATACATACTGCAGAATTAGTAAATCAGCCTGCTGCATGCTGGACACATCTCACACTAGTGTATTAGTACTCAAGAGTGCACTAGGAATAACAAACTCACTAAAACTGAGTGAGCAATGACACTGAACCTGCTCAGTACAGATGGAATGTCACACACTACCGGTGGAGGTTTGTGTCAATCACGGAGGGACAATTCCCCAATAGAGTGCAATGCATTCTTTTGCCTCTTCTGAGGTCACTTTGTAGTGTTATAAAGGACTAGGCGTTTGTCCAAGCAGGATAGAGCAGAGGCTATGGGGGCGAGACACAAGCAAAATGCGCCACACTCCAGAACTCAACTCACCCGTCACCGGTGGAGTCCTTTTGTAACAATCTGGGAAACCAGAGAGTCAGAAACAAGTCAGATGACAGGTTGGCGCATCGGCCAAATGGGTCATGCCAACGCAGCAACACACACTCCCTCAAACGCAAAACCATTCCGCTTCAGAAAGCTGACCGATCCATATTGGTTAGTCGCGACATTTCTCAGAGCAGAGCAAAGGTTATAGGGCTGATGATCACATTATTGAGTGGCTGCCAAAGTATGTGAACATACACAGGTTTTCAGCAATAGCTCACTTTTAGGGAAAGTGAGAGGTTAAGTGATGTCACTAGAAACTGGAGTTCCCCACATGTCAAGGTGCTATAACTAAATGTATTACAGGTGTGCATGTACCCAACCAACTGGAGTGTTTCTCTTGGCTCTCACTGGCTGGTCGAGTTTGAGACCCTGCCAGCTTTCACTGGATCTTGTGGCGATGGGGAATTTCTAGCCACTACACTCAAAGGCAGCCTTGTGAAGGGCGCCTGTGTCTGGCACTTATTTATAGGTGTGAGTCAGGTTTTCACATTCCTCCACGGCTTTGGTCTTTACACTCCCACCTCCGCGAGTCTGTGTGAGGCCCCGGACATGAGACAATGCCGAGCCACTAGAATATGCACAAGTGGACTTTACGTGCAATTTTGCTTAAATGTATTAATCACAAAAGCTTTCAATTAGTTTTTATTTGCCAGACAAACAGTTAAAAACAAACAAACAAACAAACAAACAACAACAAAAAAAACACATAACTGACAATCGCATTCCTTCAGAAAATGAAGAGAGACACAGTAGCTGGTCATTCCGGAATAATAACACCCATATCGTCTGGTGGTTCATGGATAAAGCGTCCACCATAAATATTTGATACATGTGAAAATATTTTAAAACATATTAGCAAAATTGTTTAATATAAGTAAATCTTTGAAGAATTCAAACAAGTGTATAATTTGCACATTGATACTGTCTGCAAAGCGTCTTTTGCATTACATTGATGCATTGTATTGGAAATTTTAAGCCAGCATTAATGCACTCTAATGCATATCTACAGGCAACAAACATTGCTAGTGGAAGGGACAGGTATGTGAGGGGTACACGAGAATGTTCCTGTGCTCAGCAGCACTCTGCTAACCTCTCTACCATCAGCCTCTTCTTATATCGCAGGCGACTGGCTTCTCTGATGGCCTGCCATTTCCGCAGATCCTCCTCGCAGCGGGCTGGAGGGATGGCGGGACCCATTTGAGTGCTGCCTGAAGTCAGACATGCCCCAGTGGGTTTACGCACCCCCTGGATGGGCCCTACTCTCAGCTTCCTAACCAGCATGTCGTCCTCTTTTGGATGCTCCTCCCTCTGCCTTTGTCCCTCCTCTGGCTCCTCCCACATCGGGCAGTATGGGGTGCAATGCATCTTGGCCTGAAGGTGTGGCGGCAGGGCCCCGGGGTCAGGGATAGGCACAGGGTGGTAGCTATCGGGCGCCCCCGATGGGGGGCGTTGCACAGACTGCTGCTGGACCCTGCGGTAGAGCACGTCATCCCTCTCAATGTCCGGGTAGATGGGCTGGCCGAACCGTTTTGGGATCACCACTCTGATGCAGGGCTCAGAGGCATGACGAGACTGGAGCAGGCCTCCATATTTAAGCCAGGCCAGCTCGGCGCTGGTGTGGAAGGCAGCCATGCGGCGAGTGAACATGTCGTCATTTTCCAAATCAGGGAGGATGTCTGCAGACACGTTGTAGGGGTCCATTGGGTGCTCGCGGCCCCGGAGAGGAAATCGCTCACACTTAATGAGCTTCGGCCCCGAGGCAGGATTGGGGTGCGGCCAGAAATCTGGCAGATCAAACCTGAGGGGCGCAGTGGTTTGCTGAGCAGGAGGACTGTGGTTGTGCGAGAGAGAAGAAGAGCACAGAAGGAGATTTAGAGCAAGCAGGGGCACCGGGGCAGTACGCAAGTGCAGAAGGGGACAAAGTGAGAGGAGACGAGTAGAAGACGGCGTGAATCGGATACTAGAGCTGCAGAAAGAACTCGTGCAAAACAAAAATTTCTAAACTTTTAAATTAGCAACCGGTGTTAATCTGAAATTTTAAATTTGCATTATACACAAATACAGATAATCCACACAAAGTGGTAATTTAGCAAGATGACTACCTTCTGTAAAAGGTGAATGAGAACTGGAGTAAACAATGTAGGATGATTGTTAGTACACATTAGCTCGGAGCAGAAGTTAGTGCCAGTGGGGGTTGGATAAGGACCTGGGTGTGGTGGGGAGGCTGGCCCCTGCGGAGCCGTCAGGTGCGTGGGGCTGAGAGGGAGGGGGCTCAGACTGAGAACAAGCACAAGAGGACGCACAGAGCCAGGGGCTGACGTCGCTGTCCGAGTCCTCTGAGGAGGAGCCGGGTGACTTCCGGCTGGACGCAGAGAGGCCGGCGAGGGAAAAGGAAGAGAGGAGAGAGGGGAAAGGACACAAAGACAAAAATCAGAGCCCATCAGCCAGTGGAAAGCAGAGTAGACATGTTACAAACACCACACATGCAAAGACTGGAAGTGACCAAGAAAGCAAGCCAGAAACCCATAAAAGATTTACAGTGGTATAAGACACCATCAGGACAGCTAAAGAAAAGCTCTTTGAGCATAAGGAAATAAAGACGCAAAGCTTTCATATACATCTATGTGAAGAAGCGGGAAGCTTGCCCTCACATCCAAAACACACCTGAACCCTTGGATCTTTCGGTACCAGGGCCGGCGCTGAGAACCCGTCTTGATCTTCTGCACGTGCACGTCCTCCTCAGGTGTCCAGAACTTGGGAAGAAATTTGTCGTAGGACATCATTGCAGGGGGCTGTGCCACCAGACCCACCTTACGAGTATAAAGGTCATCATGAACAGGGTCAGCGCAACCCATGTCGTCCTCCTCCTCCCCAGAGTCATACAAGCAGACGTCAGTACCTTCAGGCCTTCCAATGGACGTCCGAACAGGCCGAAACTCGCCGCTGATCAAGAGACAGTCGACTAGATGAGTCACTGAATACTGTATCGGGTCACCACACACCAAACCATTGGTACGAGCGAGCACATCGAATGCCAAGCAGAATCAAACCAAGCCGAAGGAAAGTCCACAGGAAAGTGCTTTAGAAAATATTCCGAATGAAAGCAATCGCAGAGTCAAACCAAAACAAAAAGGTGTCAAACGTAAAGTCACAGCAACTGAAAAACTCAAAATGGGGAGAGAGCACATGTTAGCGCTGACTAGGCGACAACGGTAAATAGGAAGAGTGTCGAACGTGGGAGCGGAGTCTGACCTGAGGGAGGTCAGCGTCTGCTGGGGCACGTTAGTGACAGTGACCAGGGGCCCTAGGGTTTTGGCCCCTCGGGTGGATGCCACCGACCTCATGGGTATGGCAAAATTTGGTGGGGCAGCAGGAGAACGATTATGGAACCTACGGCTGGCCAGGTCATCCAGGACCAGGTCGGGGTCCGGACGGTCAGCGTCGGAATCACTGCTCTCATACTCGGACACCCAGGCATGGTGGGCAGCAGGGGTGCTGACAGGGGAGGGGCCTTTGTCTGTCTGGTCACCCCTGCGTTTGGTGTTCAGGAGCAGTCACACGTGCATATCACAAGGACACAGAGTAAGGTGAGAAGGCACCGGCATTTGAACGGTTCCTTCTGGCCACAACCAATCACACCAACTGGATAAAAACCACATATGCCAGCTTCCAGAAATCTGTTCACGCACAAAGCTGAGCTTTAATCTTTCCTCAGAGAAAAAGAGTAAACATGCTGGAAGCGGTCTCGTCGTCAGAAATAACACCTACTTTTCAGCCAAACTCCAAAATTGCATGCAGTAAATGTGGACTGCATATTGCAGTGGATGAAGCTGTCATCCAGGATCGCCCTTGCCAGAAACACCACTATAACACGAGCTGTATAGAGGTTGGCTGTACCTGGTGAACGCTCCACCCTCCTCAGTGTAAATGGGACTGGCCCAGCTGCGCCTGTTGTCGTCATTGCGCTCGGCCCGTTTTCTGCGCAGTGGGGCTGGCACATATCCTGATGTCGTCTTGTCTTTGCTTGGCAGGAACTGGTTGAACTGACTGACCGCCTTCGGTGCGATCACCTGTGAGCGGCGATAGTTCTCAGACATCCTGAATCGTTGCTCTGCCTCAGAGTCACTACCACAACCTGGAATGACAGAGAGAGACGGGTAAGAGCTGTTTCTATACCTGCCCCCCCCCCCCCGCCCTGCCCGGTACACACACACACACACACACACACACACACACACACACACACACACACACACACACACACAGTTGTCTATGGTAAAAACAAGGATGGTGTAACCGTGGGAACAGAGCGTGGCTCATTTACAGGCTGGTGTGGATCATGGCGGAATGTCTCACTGAGGTGAACTCAGACTGAATCCAGAGCGTCACCACAGCTCTTTCTCGACTAACCACAACTCTCAGAGATGCCTCAGGAAGAGACACAGAACTCAGACAGACAGTCTGAAGGAAGGGTAATTGCAATGTCTCAAAATAACAAGAATCAGTTGAATATCACACACAGAGCGGAGGCATGCGTTTAAAAAACCCACTCTGAACAGTATTGTGTGGCCTTCAGTGTGTTCCAGAGACCAAGCTTACCACTAGAGGGCACTAAACACTAGTTCTAAAAGAAATTGCTAAGCGCATTTTACAAAAAGAACCTCCTCAAACTCAAACGGTATGTAATGCCCCTCACCTGCTGAACATTAGCTTCGGGATTTTGAGATTTTCATTCAACCAATGCAGATATTTGTACGATCAGTGTCAAATATCTATCTATTTCAAATGCTGCTGAACATTGCAAGTATTAGGAAAACCAGTGTGCAACTTTCTCTTGCAAGAACACAGAGCACTTTCACATATTGTATGAACAAAAACTTACCAGAAAGAAGGTAAGGATAACAGAAATGAAGCTTAAGAAATGAAAGCTGACTGATGTCCACAGAAGGCTGGCTGTCTCACCCTCGCTGCTGTCTTTAAGTGTGGTGTCTGAGGATGTGCCGCGAGCCTTGGAGCTCAGCGAATCCCAGCTGTCTAGTGAGTCTTCTCTCTTGTGTCTGCCTGGTATTGGGAAGAGCTCTTGCCTGTCCGAGTACCAGCTGTGTCCAAAGCCACTGTCTCCGTCACTGCTCGGTGCAGGCGGACAATCTTCTGATGCCTGTCAAGCACGTTGGAAGGTGTCAGTCACACACACACACACACACACACACAAACATGATTCAGCTCTTTAGCACAAGCAGTTGAAAGGCTGCGTTTCTCAGTTCTCAATCTACTGCCTCCCAGTTTGCTGTCTCAGTAAGCCCACAGACACTGATCACTTTTAGAAAATTGTCCATTCCAGTCACATCAATGAGACTGAATGCATACAAAACTTTGCTGCTGTGTTTTGTTCTGACCATCTTGAGCTCATTGTGACAGACATTGCATAGACACATCAAGGAGACTGCCATTCATTCTGACCACCTTGTTTGAACTATGCTCTGACTTGCTGCAACCATTCAGTGGCAGGATTATGGCCCCAGGCCAGCTGCTGTTGCACTGGCTGACTACTGACTTAGCATATGCATTCGATATAATACATTTCACAAATCTCTAGTAAACTTGACAGCAATGGGGAAAAATGAGGTGTAGTACATTGTGTATGTGATTTAAGAGTGATTTCCGATTGCGACTGACTGTGTGGTCTTTTTACTACATAACAAGAGTAAGTAAACAGGACCAAAATAACTGACTGAGCGAAGCAGATATGCTATGATTTTCTGTGCGTTTTTAGATTCGGTTTTTGGTCCTGCCATGCAGCCACTTGGCTCCATTCAGCAACATTTGTTTTAAATACCAGAGGGTTTGGAGAACAAAAGGGGACTTCAGGTGATGGCTACTTTGGCGCTTACAGGGAGAAAACTACCATAATGGTCTCAGGATTACGAGGGTCTTACCTTATGTGGTGCTGTGCCTATTAACCCCTGAAACGCCGTCAGGTTTAGGTGTGGTCCATTATATAAAGGATCAACTTGTGCTTTTTTTCCCAGCCAGTATATAGTGATCAGAACCTGTAAATCAATACAGAAGTATATTCACAGGAATGCTGAATGCAAATATGTCTGTCAGAAACAAGAATAAGTGTGGGGGGGAACAAAAACAAACAAACAAACAAACTTCTATACACCATCTGCCTTAGCTTTATTCTACGAGCTGGGTGTTCTTGGGCTATTGTTTCTAGTTTGATCTCCACATTCCAGTAAGTGTGGTATAGTACTCAATTACACAATACTAGGCAACTAAGAAACCACATACCACTACCTGAACATATTGTGGTGAGGGTTGCATTTGACAGCATAGATTTTAAAACAAACACCACATACAAAAAAAACCTCACCAACCAGTACTATATATATATAACCATTATATTTCACATTGGTCAAATGCTACAATCCATGTGACACCAGTGCATGACCTCTGAAGGCATCGCATAATAATCTGACTAGGTCATGAACATTAAAATTTGACACAAAAACACCCAAAAAAACAAACAAACAAGCAAGTGGCATTTGCACTTACATTTCTGAGCCTTCTGCTGGTCTCCCGTTGCCTGTAGGAGAGGAGAGGAGCATGTGGTTAACTGCTAACAGTCAGGGATGGGGATGATAAAAGAATAGCCAGCCTGTTTGGGTGCCAGTGATCCCTTGTGAGAGCCTGGTCAGTAGTGCCAGGCTGCCCCACAGCACTGCACAAAAATATCCTTGCATGCACTGGGTGCAGGAGTGCAAACAGCACAGAGTCACACAGGCTACAACTATGACAGGAAAAACTAGCAACCACAACATCCAACTCTAGTAAGTCAGGAAAGTTGTCATCACCCTCTGCTCTCCTATCCCCAAACAGGGAGCTATGAAATGCATGAGTCTCTTTGTGTAGGTATGAGCATGAAAAAAGTGTAGAAGGTATGTAGTACAGTAGGAATATAGTGGGAATGTGTTGGATCTGCATGTGCCCTTGTACCCAGTTCTTATGAACAAGCATTAAAGTGTGGCTAAGACTATTGCTAAAGCACTTTGTCTCAAAAGCTTGAATGAGACATCACAAACAACCATAGGTTTGTGATAAATGTGGAGTCTCTCACTCCACTATTTCAACATCCTAGTGATATGCAGCCAGCCTACATCACACAAGCATACAGATTGAACTACTGTCCTTTACACATCCAGCAGTATCTGTCACCTCAATAAATCTACAGGTGTGTCAATACAAGCCAAAAAAAATCCAACTAAGATTTGTTTTTAATCATAACTGTTTGAATCATAACTTTCAAGACAGTCCATGGCCAGTACTGCACTGATCTTTGTTTTCTATTTGATCTCACAGTGATCGAGAAGTTCAGCTTCGGTAAAGGGCCATCCTGGTTTGTTTCCCCAATGGTTGCACAGAATTAGGCAGGCAAGGTGTGACCCTAGTTCCTGACACCTGAGTCACAGTGGCAGCAGCTCCTGTACAGAGGCAACATTCCTACAGTAGCACATTTTATGAACAAAAAGAAACTAAGTCAAACTGTGACCACAACAGCCAACCACAGAAACTCAGTGATGACCTCACTCAGAGCAGATAGTGACGTATTCACTTTTCACAAGTAACTGAACAACTTCAGGTGAAGTGAAGTAAACGAGGCATTCATCCAGCCCAATCATATATATTTATTACCACAATAAAAGTGGGGAGATGGTGGGGGAGTAAAAATACTGCACTTTGTCAAAGTCCACATTCATGGTGCTTCTGGAATGGGGACTTCAGGAACAATCCATGTCAGCAGTGAAGAGCCCTGCAAAAGCCAAAGAACCCTTCAAAGAGCAGAGCATGAGAGAAAGCCTTCTGCTCACAGCTAAAACTTGGCCCATGGATTCCCACGGAGTAGCTGTTTACTCATGTGAAACAGAGATGTAAAAATACATCAGGAACCAGTGCTCCACTCTTTTAAAGTCCGCCCCCCCCCCCCCCCCAAAAAAAAGTCATAGCCGGTACTTGGTGCAAGAATTTGTCTGAGTTCATGGTCAATGACAATATTTTACAAAATTACAAGTTGGAGTCATTGAGTCTTACTGCTGCTGAAAATGTCAGGATAGGAGAAAAATGTTACAATCCACAAAATGCATCCAATTTTTTCCATTTACTATCGTTCATGGCAAAAAGCCACTTCTATTAAAAAGCATACACAAGTAGAGAACTGCTACCATCATGTCAAAACAACTAATTATTTTTTGTAGATTTTTCATATTGGTGATATCTTCTATACCATCATGACCCATTGAGTTCTGAGGTCTGGTTTGAAGGAAAAAAATTAAAACAACAAAATGGGCGCATTTTACAAACCTATCAATTTTGCATTAAAACGTTTTTTTTTTTTATTATTATTTACATATTTAATTGGTGCTTTTCTGTTTTACATCCAACTGGCTAAAGGAGGGGGGTTGAAGAGGATAATTAAATATCTACTTTAGATATTTGACAGAACAAAACCAAATTGTAATAAAATGTGGTGTGTCTGCTACTAAAAGCTGCTTAAGAAGATATGTCGGCAATTTTACATAACGCATCTTAATACTGTTTGATTTATTTACGTTGCAGGGTAAAATTTGGGATTTCAAACAAAAATGTGAATAACTATTTAGTACTGCAGGTCAAAGATTCTCATATCTAATGCTGTCAATATGAATTTGTCAATGTGTGTGTTTACTGTGGAATCCCATGTTAGACTGCTCAAAGGTATCATAGAGTAAGTCACAGTGCCCTCGGCTGAGCTATGTGCTCATGGCAAAGAATTCTGTGTGCACTATGTAGCACTGAGTGTTTACATCGATAGCTTCCCACAAAGTGGGAGATGGGCCAAAAAACATCCAAACCACAGCCAGGCTCCTACATGCTTCTGGGGGCACATGTATATTGAATGGGAAAACAACCTAGTTAGCATTCCTGAGTGGCCCAACGCCAGAGCAGCTCAAGAGCCCTCAGGGCACCAACACAAAGTGCATCTGGGAATGCAGCAATCGACTCACTGAGATCTTTTTCAAAGTGATGTATGATGGAATGCCTTATTAATTTTAGTCAAGCGTGTAGAATGATGATGCTCTCTGAATGTTCTGTGACTCATGCTGCATGAGTCATTTATGAGAAAGCCAAAACCAGTGAAGCACATGTAAATTGTGCACACATGACAAAGCACTGTGTGGGTGAAAGGGAGCAGCCAACACACAGAATCAAACTCACAATAACGCATTCCATCCCACACTACTACTTTCAAATTACACAGCATCCTGCGTATTGTCTAGATATTAGGAGTAACACCCATTCTCAGTATCTGTACAACGTAAACCTTGAGACCAGTCAAACCTCACCAAACCCTGTTGAGTTATCCAAATGCAACCTCCGGACAAAAGATGGGAAGGATCAGGCATGAAACATCAACGCCGCCGTTTAGAATAATTTGCTGAGTAGAAGAAGTAAGAGGTGTGTGCACATGCATACCTGGGCAACTGTGCCCTCCAAGCCCTGCTCAAACACTCAGCTCCTAAAGAATGCTCACATGTTAACTCCCAACAAATGCCACCACATGAGGTTTGCTACTAAGAATAAGCCAAAACTTCACCTCCCAGCTCACCATCTTGCCAGACATGAAAGACTGTCAGAGAAGGTCTGTAGTTACGTCACAAATATGTCCGTGAGAGGCTGGTTCATTCTTTTACTCACCAGCCCCTACTATTCATAAGCAAACATAGTGAAACTGGCAATTTCGAGTACCTATAATCAGTCAACAGTCACAAACTCTGCCCTTGCTCACCAGGTTATGGTACAGTCAGTTCCCAAAGGGATTTTTATTGACGTGCAGTTCACCATAATGCCTTTTCCCTGTTTTGTAATGGACAAGCTGATCAGTGCTCTTGTGATAGGGACAACCTCACAGCCCCACATGCCCAAAGCGCAAACAACATTCACTGCAGTGTCTGTCCTTCCTTTTAGCTCAAGTATGCCATTTCAATATTTTGAATGCCTTTGAAGGGAGCACACAGATTTCAAATAAATTTAAAATCCCAAATGAAGCTGAACTTCAAAGCCATCACACAAATGATGAAAAACCTTAGGCAAATACTGCAGCATCAGTGACTCAAGCTTACTGAAGTATTTTCCAGAAAGTACACATATTTCAAAATTCTATTACCCTGAGAGAATTTGGAGAAATCTTTTTATGCAAGTAATATTTTTATAGGACAAAAAGTAGCTGGAAAACTGTAGCTGGATTTATACAGAATTTAGCCCAAAGGTCTATGGCTTTTAAGTTCAAATAAAGAAAGCTACCGTTTCCCTAAATAATCTAATTTAAATATCAAGTATCCACTAAATTAAATCAATAATTGATGCCATAATAAATGAATATTGAAAACAACTGGACCTGTGACAAATTTGAAAGCCACAGAAAGACTATGAGAAATAAGAAATCCTGAGTACTTGCTGTCTAAGACCATAGGTTTCTCTGTGAATCGTCATGAGAGCCTAAAAATGTAGATCAGAACCACAGATGTGTTACAAGGCTGTCTCATGCAGCACTGGAATTCTCTGATATCCCATAGCTGTGGCTAACAGGGCTCTGTTTATGGATTATGAGGTTGCTTGAACTCTCACCTTAACAGCCATGAACAAAGTTTCTGCAGGAAACATGCATGAGTAACATCTGAGTTTGAGGTTATTTTATCTCGGATTTGGAGGAAGGCATTTAAAAACAGCAAAGCATAAGCCTGAAAAAAAGTTTGGAAGAGAATATCTAAAAATATAGCCAATATTCAAGAATTAGAGCTTATCCTCATTATTATGTCCAATAGGGCTGTTTTTGAGCCTCACATAGATAGTATTTTATTGAAATGCAAAAAGATACCATACTTTAATCAACGGGAATATTACATAATAGTAGGTAACAAGGAAATCTGTACAGTCCGCAGTGGCTAGCATACTGCATATTTGATCCAAGTACAAAGTTCACATCTGACAACCAACAATTAAGGACTCTGAACTGCAATTTATGATTGTGTATAACCTGACTTTCTGTCAAGAGAATGTGCAGTTCACAGGTGGTGAGCCTTCATGTCAAACATCTACGTGTTGAACTGAAATATGAGTTCCACATGGGAGAAAATCAAACAATACACCCTGAAGATTCACATTTTCATCATCTGGCAGATGCTCTTCTCCAGAACAACTCATCAGTAGACAGCATGTGCTCCCATGACCTTGGTGTTGTTGGTACCTTCTTCAACCTACTCTACCAGGTAAGCCACAGGTGAAGCAGCAGACATCAGTAGTCATCACTGTTCAGTAATAGCAGTGTGCGCTCTGGAGTTACAAAAGCTCTTGGTGGACATTTGTAAAGTGCTGTTTTTTTTAATGCCAGACCAGTATTCTTGGCTGCACACTCCCCCACCCCTTTATGGGGACATTGACTTCATATTTTATTTTTTCCTTTTCATTAGTAATGTCACACAGTTCATTGTTTGTATACATATATAAAAAGGTGGTGAAGTACCACAACTGCCCAATGCCCTCTTCTCCAGCACCCTCCTACACCTCCATCTCACCCATCCCAACCAATTAAAATATACCTGTCTTCCATTTTCATGTCTTTTTTCTTTCATGTCATTTTCATGTCCAGTAAACATCTAAGACTAAGTTCATTCTGCACATAGGGTCCCCTCTTACGGCACTAATGATATAATGAGGAGGAGCAGAGCTTGGAGCTGCTAGATTCACTGACACACTTGCTTTTTACAGTCAGATGAGTCATAATAAACAGAAGCACAGCTTATCTGAGTCCAGTTAACAGCTCCACTTTGCCTTCTGGGTGACACCAGGCATGAGGTCAGAAGTTCCAAAAGGCCAGATAACCTTGCATTTCACTGGCAGAAAACCACAGCGATGCCTTATTACAGTAATTACTTTTTTCTGCTACGTGGGACAACAGTCAGTGTTCATCCATTATGCATTTTAGTCCACAAAAATCCAGTAATTGAACATTTAAGATAAATGTGAACATTTAAGATGAGAGGAACAGCGCAACCTTTCCAGGTGATCACGCATTTGGCCTACACCCAGCAAAGCTTACTCCCAGCACAACATTCAGACCAAAACACAGCATACATATCTGTAAACACAAGGACTGTCTAGTGGGAGACGTAAAGTTCCACCCCTGGAGACAGAAAAGGTGGGAAAAGCTAAAGTATAGAACCTGCTAGTCATCAGGTCCTACCCCATGCACCATCACAAACTGACCTTCCCATTCTAAAATTAGAAGTAGTATACTGCCTGCTCTGACAAATACCTGACAGTAGGCAGACATCCTCCACCCCCTGCACCACACACACACACACACACACACACACACACACACACACACACACACACACACACACACACACACACACACACACACACACACACTCCACAGGGAGCAGATCAGTGTGGTTACTAGGGCCTGGAAGGTGTGGCATGGTTACTGTCACGCAGCAGAGCTGGCTTTGTTATATCTTCCCCCGTAACATTGATTCTGAACACCCTCTCACTACTTCCTAGTAAAACTCTCATAACTGAACTACATTTCTTCCCTGCATTTGAATCACCATGCAGTTCTAAATGCACAATACCCCAGTGAAAGCTAGTAGTACTAGAATGGGCTGTTTTATGCCAGAGCTCAGTACAATAGTAGTGAATAAGTAGTTTGGCAGGCTGAGTTATTATAAAATAAGGGAACAAAATATGAATCCGTCATGCTTAGTAAGTGATTTGTGAAATAAAGCTGCTTGGCTGTGAGCAGCACCGTCATGGTTCAAACCACTGCCTCTCAGACACACCTGGACAGGTTGTTCAACATGCCAGGTTCATTGCACCTTAGACTAAAGGTGAGGAGAAAACACTAAAGCTAGCACAGCACAATATAACGAGCACTCACACAGACACAAACCCACACCTGCCCCAACTCCCCCCCACCCCCACCCCCGCCACACACACACACACACACACACACAAAAAAAAGATGTTTTAAGGGTATAGTCATCATCATTATCTTCATTAAACTTACTACAACCGCCACCACCACCACAACATCAGCACTTTTAAAAATTAGTTCCAAACATTTTGCTGCTGTTATTATCTGCAGCATTTCCAGATCAGGTCTCCAGGTTCTAGTAGGCCTGACATGTAGGTCTGAATTAGACTTGCACATCTCCTCTTATCGCTACCACGGCCTTATCAGAGTTTCATGGTCAGTGAGATAGCATTCCCTTCCACCCTCTTGCACCTATATTCATTTTGCTTTTTAAAAAATAATTTTCCTTTTAGAAAAAGAAAGGGAAAAAAAAGTAAATAATGGACATAAGCTTAGTATTCAAAAATCTCAAAACACCCCAACATTTCCCCATTACAGTTTTAAGCCTTTAATGCTATTGTCTGGAGTCACAGATTTGTTGGTTTGTAGATCTGATAATGGGCTCAGTTAAATTTAAACTGAGGGTCAGTAACACAAGATCACTTTACACAGGCATGTGGACATCATGGGGTGTCTTTCAAAATAAACAAGCTTTGAACCCCCAGACAGAATTCACTTTTCTTTAGCGTCACAGCAGGAAGGTTTGACCCTGGAAGAGGATCAAATTAATTAAATAAACTGAAAAGGCTCACGGCTGAAGCAAAACAAACAAACAAACAAAAAACAACTTACTTGCTGGTAACGCGTGTGGATAAATCCTGTAGATCTCCCGGGTGGAATAATTGAGCTTCTTTCAGTCCTAGCCTGGCACAAGCCCTTAGGAAGACATTGACGTTGTCCTGTTGACAGAGAATATGTGCCTGCCTTGTCAAATCAGACTGTAATCATACAAGAATTCTGTTGGGCACACAGTCCAGAAATCATTGCTGCCAAAGTTCAGACCTCCTGTGAGCTCAGGGAGGTGGAGAGGACGTACTTCAGGTGGCAAATAAAGTGACAATACAGCAAGAAGGCAGGGCTGTGGTGACTGATTTGTCACTCGGCCTGTGACAGCAGGAGCTGGTCCTTGGGGTGGAGCCAAGAACTGTAGCTGTATGTGAGCGCTCCAAGTCCCCTCCCCCTGTCAAGCAAGGCCCTCATATACACTCACCCACCCTGCCCCCTCTTAAGTACAAACACACACACACAAACTCAGCCATACTCTCCTCTTCACACCCAGAAAACATCTCTGTGGCTCTCGGCAGCATACCTGTGGCAGCAGCAGGGGGGTGGATTATTTTGCAGACATGTGGTTGCCATGACACACACGAAGGGTGACTTAAACTTCAAACTATTTTTCCCCTAAGCAATTGTTCCACAAGGTTGAAGGTTCCACCTATTAAAGAAATTCCTGTTTCAGCTGTTTACACACCGAATGTGTGCTTACATCCACAATAGTGTGTATTTGCATACATCTAGATTAGCTGACGTGCAATTTTAGAAATTATGTTAAATCTCTTTTACTTTGTTGTGTTCCACCATCAGTATATCACATTGGACATGTGCGAGCCAACCCTTCTTTGCTGGTGTGTATAGTTTTAATGTAGCCATAAATAATCACGGGGTGCTGTGGTCTATATTTACACAGCAACATGCTTATTAGCAGATGGCAGTGCAACCTCCTGAATCTGACGCCACTCGCTGATCAACAACAGTTCTCTCCTAAATGACAGTTAAATTTATCGTCTAGCTGTGGACAGAGGTCACCATTTATCACCAAAGACCCTGGTTTACAGGAAAGAATTGTTTTATGTGATGGGACAAAAACTCTGAAGTCTGGTAAACATTCCATAAAAATTACTTTAAATAATAACAGCTCATCCGTCAGACATCTAGATATTCACTTTTGAAGAATGCAAAATCTCTCTAAGAATTTATATTTAATATCACTATTCCTTTTCCTCATCAGCTCACAGAGCAAGAACAGCATTTAGATGAAGCTTTTATCCCAGCTGCCAGATGACGACCTGGCAGTCGAGTACATTCATCACTGAGCTAGAACTTCCTAGAAAGGAACAGGCAGGAATACAGAAATGGTAACAGACATGCTAGCTGGTCCCAAATAGGTAGATCATAGGAGGAGCTCTGTGCAGTCACCTGTTCTCTGGATCCGATGGAGGTGCCATGACATAGCCATTGTGGCCAAATAAATTTTATTGCAGACTTTTTGTTTCATGGAGTAGAAACAAAGTCTGCAATAGATTTGCTTAATCCACAAATGCCACATAGAAATTGTTATTGCTGAATATTCACTCATTTCAATTCAACCATGCCACTCCTACCAAGGTCAAGCAAGTATAAATGAAAGGATTTAATTAGTAAGGAAACAGCATCTATCCAACATTTCCATAGCTGAAGTCCTTATTTAAGCCCAATAATTCACAGAGAGCAGTCCTTTGTAATAAACTTTAGCATGTCTACCATCCAAAACCAAGGCAAGTTCAAATTAAATACTCGGCCTCAAATCACAGAGATAATGACACTGAAAGCATCTCACAATGACTTTGTAGTCAGTGCACACAATCCTGTCAAAAATGCTGGCCATGACCAACAGTTGCAATCCCCACAGGTAACTAGTAAGACTCTTCTTAAGAATGTCAGCCACTTGCTCCAAAGACAAAAGTAAATCATGTAGTATTAATAAGAGCAACATGCATGTTTAAGAGAGCTCAGACTGACACTGTCAGTACAGACAGTAAAAACACACAAACATGTTCTTATATAAGCCCTCTGTACATCAAATTACTGAAGTTAAATGAGGAAGAAGGTACCAACATAAAATCTGACACATAACCCTTAATATACTACTGGGGCCAATAAAATGATCAAACAATAAACACAATTTTAACCTATGAAGTAAACAAACTTGGTGGTCTACTGGAAAAAAACCCAGATAATCTATTTTGTCAGGTCCCTATTCCCAGCGGTGAGATTTAGTTCAGATATATCCACCCAGCTCAATTACAGAGCTCTGAAGCCTGTTGGAGTCATTCCTCAGCTCAAGCCCAAAACACAGATGATACAGACCAACTTTTCTAATGTGGCTGAGCAGCACAGCACAGAAGTGTAGGTTTCCTCTCCAGATTGTTAAAAGGAAGATCAGCTACCCAGTGGGACCGCGAGGAAAACCACAGTTTTGGGGTTTGAAGGAACGTGGAATGTTCTGCTGTGGAAAACTGAACAAGCTGAAACCAAACAGCAGATACTGCAAAGCACACCCAGGCAAAAGTCAGTAAATGGTGCACTAAACCACAGTTTTCCATTCTCACCCTAATGAGCCTTCATTGTCCCTGACTGAAAGCCTATGCACATAAAACAAGTAGCATAAAACAATGGCAAACTGACAAACAGCATAGTAATAATGCTGCTATGGTTTCAGAGTCTTGGAAGAGTCTTTCATTCAGTGGAAAAAATAGATTTGATCAGTCAAACACAGCTCTGCACTTTTTTTGCCCTGGTTTAGCACTCTCATGATAAAGTCACTCAAAAGGAAACAAAAATGCACTCCAAATTGGGTATGCTTTTAAATGTTTTCTTTAGCAAGCCTTGCCGAGGACATTGCCATTTCAATTCTCAACTGAAAGTTTATACTCTGCAAACTCTAGCTTTGGAACCACCTCAGGAAATACCGCTGTAATGCCTGTTGGACACAGAGATGCTTATCCAGATTTACCTTGGTAAATATCCCACTGTTTTAAAGGGTAATGGCTACCAAACAAGCTTGCGACATTAATGCAGTTTAACCTCACTACCCTCAGTACATACAAGTCTTAACTTGAGTCATTTTTGTGTTCTTTGGGAAAATCTTTCAGGACTGTCTGCAACTGGAATGACAGCAGCAGCAGCAGAAGGCAACCATGTCATCCTTCACTGTCTCTCAGTAATAGTGCAAAAAGAAATTCTGCACATCAGAAGCGTCTCATTAAGATACAGCCAGGTTAGAAATATTAAAGATTTTTTTACATAAGGGTGCTGAGTCATGTTACAGGAGGCCAGGACACTTTAAGCTGTTCCCATCGTACTCATGTTTAGATTCTGCCCACTCTACATCAGCTACTCTGGCAGTTACATTCATATAACAATAAGAATGGTACATATTATACAATATTTCCACACTTTTTTCCTCAGGGTCAGAGATGTACACATTTATGCTTCCACTTTTAAAAAAATGTAATAAATAACAGGAACTTACCAGGCCAGCAATGGGTGTGGAAAGTCTGTTAAGCCTCTTGATAATACCAGGTTTGATCTTGTTAACTAGACTGGAGGAGAGAGAGAGAGAGAGAAAGAGAAAATAGGCAGGGTCACAGCAAACAAAGCAGCAAGGTGCATCTGCTACCTGTTAATGATGTTTAATGTTTAACACATGCCTTTAGATTCCAAAGTCATTTCATGACCTGAAAAGAAAGGGCAAGCGTCTGTTGAAAGAAGTTGGAGCCAAGACTAGCTTTCTACCCAACATGGATACTTTGTGGGGAAAACTGGTAAATCGTAGAGTTGCTGCAATTTGGTGAAGACGTGAATGCCACATTTTTGTAGACTGTATGCAGGGTAATGAGGAATACTCAGATGATTTATGTGTGTAGTTGTGGTTTAAATTCCATGCATTTACTCTTAAAAACCAAACTGAAAGAAGGATGTCTCTAGCTCTTTAACCTCTTCAGTGAAAACGAGGGAAAACGGACACTAGATTTCTAGACCCTTAAGCAAAATCGCCAGAATTGAGCTACATCTGACATTGTTTCTTTGTCTGAACAGATTTATTTAAACCAATTTAGACTAGTTAATTCAAAAGTGGTGATTTAAAAGAAGGGATTTAATCCAAAAGCTGCATAAAGCTCTTAGTAACACTCAGCAAACGTCAAAGATGCAAAATTATGAATGGTAGCCAAAGTACATACATTTGTGTTGTGTGATTTTACTGAATATATACATGTTTGCAAGTAACATTTAGTCATTTTATAGATCTCAGCAGTATTTTTATATGGATAAAAACTCTGTAAACGCTGGATGCAGACAGCTTTTAGGCAGCTTGGCCATTCTGATATTAAGTAGTGTGAAAACCTCACTGTTTTTGGCTCAGTGCATGTGTTAATGAAGTAGCAAACATCTTGAGGAGAGGGCAGTGGACTGGCTGTGTCATTCTGCTGAGTCACTGCTCTGACAGCAGCATGTCGATCCAGAGGTGCTGCCGCCCACGCCTCATCCTAGAAGCATCCCGTCAAGTTCACAGATGGAGGCCAAAGTCCTGAGCTTGCACCAGAGCCACGTGTCTCAGCAGCATGGCTCAAAGCTCAGAGCTGCTCGCCTTTCTGACCCTGCAAGGCCTGCCGCTATACAGTGCTGCACAGTACTGACACTGGTATTCAGCTACAGTCTTACTGCTACATATTGTAACTGCAATACGCTTTGCAATATATTAAACATACATTTGGTGTAACAGCATTTTTATTTATTTATTTTATGGCTCATGTTGCTGCATTAGCAAAACCCAGAGAATACTCAGACTGGATGCTTGCAGCACTGAAAATATAGATATATGTAACTTGTTCATTTGCATATTGGAAAATTCTGCAACATCAGCAATATAAAGGTCAATATAAAAATAACAATTAGCAAATAACACAATGCAGTGCCATTATGCAACACTTCATCAAAAGCCATCCTTTAGACACCCCTTCCTCCTAGCCGTGCTTTCATCCTGCTTTCTCTCTCTCTCTCTCTCTCACACACACACACCTCCTTATTCTGTGCTTGTGTGAGGGTGACTGAATGCCTGGAGATAAAATGCATAGCTTCTAAAGCCCCAATCAAGAATTACTGGAATGGGCAGGGCAGTTTTGCATGCCAGCAAGAGGGCTTTTCAAAACAGCAACAAAAACACCACAGATACAACAGCACCGCACCCATGAAAACACGCATGTTGTCCGCAAGTTCCAAAACACGCATGCTGACCACAAGCTCCTAGAGCAGCACTGGTGCAATTCCAGTAACTCATGATTTAAGTGTTATTCAAGACAACATCGTACTATATATTAAAGTTATTTCCCCTGAAAGTACTTATGTAATAAACTATGTAATCTCTTATTTCAGTACAAGGACAAAGCATCCCTTCTATACATTACACAAAAACAATAATTTCTCTGGAACATCAGTGCTACACAGCATACACCATACTGAGTTATGCTTGAATTATTTACCACTTATTAAAACAACTGAAGAGGGAAGCACCAACACTGAACCAACTCAATTAAGTTTCACTGCTGTAGAACTACAGTAGTATAAATAGCATTACTTACTCACACAAGAGCATTCCATTCTGCAGAGAAATCCGGAAGTTACTGCTCCCAAACCTCTTCTTAGTAACTGCCTGTGAGGGGAGAACAAACACAGGAAGCAACAGCCAGTGGGTAAGAAGGAAAGGTGTGCAATTATAGGAACGATGCAGACTTTAACCAGCTATCCTGAAATGACCGGCACACCAACAGCATGCGTTTTCTCCCGAAGAGCTTGGTTTTGCCTCCATTTGCTCCCAGTCCTTCAGCCAACTTCACTTCTTCACTGAGGCCAGTGGCCAAACCACAGAGAACAAGAGGATCTGCAAGTCGAAGACCAGGACAGTGTAGCATGTAGCACTAGCATATGCCCTCCTGAAAGTAAAACAGGTCAGTGTGGCCCAGTTCCCAGATGGTACGGGATGGGTTTTAGTCGGCTTTGTGTCATATGTATTTTGAGTCCATCAACTCATTAGTGCAAAAATCTACTTAAAAGATTAAACTTTCCACATATTCTCACAAATGATGGAAATATACACAGTCACAATAAACACAAACCAACATAGCTAAAATAACTATTCTAATTATTTAAATAATTTAAAAAAACAAATAAACAAACAAACAAAAAAAAACCACACACCACAGCTCCACCTCTAGTTGGCTCGCCGTGCAGACTATGGGGCAATGGCTGTATCAGGAGGACTCCGTGAGTGAAACAGGTAGAACTGGCTAAGCTGGGATCGGTAGGCGCTGCCCGAAAAGCAATCCTCTGAGCATGGCTCACTCATTGTTTTCTTTCTTTATATGCACCGCTTCAAAGAGCATATAACATATCTTTAGAGCAACAGTGGAACAAAATAATGGCAACATTCTTTCACAATACTGATTTGCAGGCCCACGCTGCCACTTTCTCTCCAGATCCAGTTACACTGCCAACGAAAAACAAGAAAGGGAGTTTTAGTTCATCCTGGCATTCCCATAAAGTGCAGATTCATCTAATACAATACATGCCAACGTTTTGAGAAAACTGTCGTGTTTTTATCATAGATCCAATTTAAATCAGTTCACTGTTTCATGAACACACTGCTGCGATGCTAATACATTTCTTAAATATGCCTCTGTAAACCAACTCATACACCTAGGGGTTTACAAAGTCATTCTGCATTTCTAATTATAAGAAATCCTGACCCCTTGTGTTTCTTTTTGGTATTAATCATTCCAGAACCAATTACTGCATATAAAAAAACATTATTTTGTGAGCTGCCTCAACAACTTATTATTTTAGTTCCATGGTTTAAGACAGGGATTCCCAGAGTCATTCCTAGAGGGCTGGAGTCCTGTGTATTTCAATGATTTACATGCTCAAACAACTTATTTAGTTACTTACCATCTTAAAAATGTTATATCAGGGAAATCACCAGACTGTGCTGGACTTGCACATATCTGTGTGCATAAATATTCATCTCTATTCTGCTTATGCACACTATGCAATAGTAAGTTTCAACCGTTCAAAAAAATAAAAAATCATCAACCTAAAGTTATTCAACAAAATTCCAATCATCCATTAAAGACAAACTGACTTACAGTTAGAGGGTTTTTGATGATATTTATTTCTCATTCTGTGGTGTAAAGCTTTTATGACTGCTGTAAAGAGTTATGTGATACAAAACCTACATATCAAGGAGTTGCACATCTCGCAAAACAACCATAGCACAAAGCTGTTTGTTCATTCCATCAGGAAGAATAAGGATTTATGACCTGTGTGAACACATGTTGTGCAACCTATCGTTAACGCCATCAAGACATTTTAATCCTTACAAAATGGCATACTAAACTGAATGTTAATGCATGCTGACTCCATGTGTGAAACACTTTCCTGGTCAGTGAGTGCTAGTTAAGAAACATCAGTCTACACAGCCATTTCAACTGTACATTTCTATGTTAACTTATTCTTTGAATAATGAAATCAGTTTACACAGAACTGAACAAGCTAATATCCATTCTTTGAACACACATTCAACCTTATGGGTGGATAAATTGTTCAGACTTTCTTTTTCACACCTTGATGCAGCGCAGAATCAAACAGTGGCTGACATGCATAAGAAATTAACCCTAATAGTAATAGTTTACCCTAATAGTAGGTAATAGTTTGTCAACAAATTAAATAAACATCTATGGCCTCTAGTCTTATTGTCTAAATGACAAGCAAGACTTTCAAGCCGTTAATTAACATTGCCCAATCACAAATATCATAAAAATTACACAAATTTAAGAGCAACATTTTTTTTTACTAGATTGGCAATATATTGTCTTAAAATCAGCTCGTGGGTTTATCAACAGTCATGTGTTCTGACCACCAGTACACCAGTTAATTTGATCATGACTGAATCTGAACCTGCATTCTGAAACCATCAGAACAGGAATGTGTGCACCCACAACCATGGAGCCTGGCCAAAGAATGTGCATGTGACAGACTCCAGACCATTCAGAGCACTTTAACAACCTGCCCTTTACTCTTGCTCGTGCACAGGCAGGCAGGCGCGCACGCACGCACGCGCGCGCGCACACACACACACACACCCTTGTTAAGTGTGACCTTGCACCTGGCAGCCTGTTAATCATTCAAATGAGAGACCCAATGGCACATTACCTTCCTCTGCAAGGCAGTAATCAGCTCCAGGCTGCTCTGAATGGCCCACGACCCATGACAATGAACTAGTGTGTGTTAGCATCTGCTGTCACAGTGAAAGCATTCAGATTCACCCCTCATGAAACTGAAGCAATATTTGTTTAGTTACAGCCCTTGCTCTGACCCCGCCATCTCCCGCAGAGAAAATAATTCAGAAGGCTAGGAACACCCACTTATTTTCTGTTATTTTAGTGAATAAGGATGTCCCATGGTTTGATGGACTAATCCTGGCAAAGTTAACCATTCCAAGTTCTATTGTAAGCCTGGGTACAGACACTAAATAACTCTAAACCCTCGTTTTTGTCGTTTGTTTTCATGAACTATGATCTAAATCATTATGCAATGAAATTTGCTATTAGACGTCTGACTTTTTGTAGAGTAGTAATAAAAGTCACAATTAGAGTAGGCTACACTTCTTAAACCCAGAGCAGAACGGTAGTCTGCTTTCCGTACTGGCATGTAAGCACCGATGCGACTGATGTCTTTACGAGCACAAGACCAAAAAGCTTTAGCAAGTCACAGGCTTGGGTTCGTCTGCGCGTGCACTTGTACAACTGAGGAATTCTGCAAGTCTGCACGTGATACAAATAAATTAAATAGCCAAACAAAAAGACCGGTTAACAAGATTCTAGGCAGTTAAAGTTTTCCTTTTTCTTTAAGCTCAGAAAAAAAACACCACTTTTAAAGACAGGAAAAAAGTGCATTAAAAGTGTGTAACCTACGCTGTTGCCGAGGTTCTTACCTCCATCCATCTCTGTGTTTCTAAACACGCTGCTGTGCATTCAGACACACACTTCTCGCGCCACTCCATCTCACCTACATGAACACGGCAGAGTTCTTTGTGTTAAGGGCTTCCTTGTTGTAAATTATTTCCGTTAAATCTATAGTTAGCCTATATTATCATATGAACGCTCAGTTCAGAAATAATCGCGTTACACTCGTTTTCCCACTCAGTCCGCAGGGAATTCCCGCATTCCAAGGTCACGTTTACCTTTAAGTGTTTATTTTGACGTTCCACGCGCACACCGATAAACGAGTTTTCTTACATCGTTTCTTACATACCAATGATTGTCGCAACTTTACTTGTGGGCTTTTTCATAAATTCAAGTTTTTCAGCAAAGTTTAGCCCTTACGCGTATACTCGTCACGTGTCCTTTGTAACATGTTCATTGAGCCTCCAGCGGTAGTGGTATGCCAAGGCATGCAGACAGCAATCACGGTTACACGCAAAAACGAGGATTAAAGAGACATGTACAATCACAGGAATTTAGCATTTGGTGAGTTTTATGGTCGTCGTCTTACTTGTATTTTAAAAAAAAAACAGTCTCGTGGTCATGAAGTGATTTAATTCATCGTGACAACAAAACGTGACACAAACATTTTACGAATCTTATTCTTTAATATAATCCTATCCATCAGAGACAAACATTAGTATGACGCATATATGCCTTCACCAGTGGACCCAGTTTGTTGTGACGTGGAGAATCCACGACCATTTAAAACAGTCGTACGTGGGACAGAGCAGTCTGCTATCATTAAAAAAGTGTCTAAACATTTTCCTGAACATTTACAATCTAAGCCACACAAGTGATTTTCATTCTTATAGTGAAACAGGAAAACCCGCAGTATAGTCAAATTGTTTTAGCAAACAACCCTTTTATCAAAGACAATCTATTCAAACATATCTCAAGATATTTAGCACTTGAGAATGATTGGCAGTTTTCTCCTTGGCTAATCCCAAAGGACATGGGTCATTTATGCTTTGGAAAGGGCTACTACAGTGAAGCGTAGCTCTTGAGGATCACGTGCCATGAATTTCTTGCAAACCTCTGCAGCGTCCTGTTGACAAAACGAGAATACAAACAAATGAATAAATAAATAAATTCTAAACACATTATTCTGACTTGCAAAATTCAGAAATTGTCCCACAAATATTCAGTATTCATAAAGAGAAATAGGAATATTTTGTTTTCATTTAAATATATGCATGGACATGCAACTTGTCAAATGCTCTCAATTTTACAGTAGATTAAGATTTTCCAGTACACAAAGTTGTGGATATTTCTTTTGCAAATCTTAACATGTCAGGCAATTACTGCTAATTCACCTCAAGAAAACTGTTTTCTGTTGTTTTTCCATGAACAATTGGAAAAGGTTTCCGTCCATCTGCAAGGCAGCCATATAAAATGCTTAAAATCTCAACTGAGCACTATGACATTAAGATTATTTTTGGCCTATAAAATATATAGATTAATACATGGAATCCCTCCTATCTTGAGTGCAATTAAATATTATCTTTTTACTTACCTAACTCATATAATTGTCCTCCAACATTCACAAAGGCAATAAAATGTAAGTCCACTTTTTCATCTAAACTTGGGGCCTGTTACACAAGTGAGTATAAAATATATTGAGTTTTGTACTCAAAGGTATTTTATTACGCTTAGCTACTCCATTATGTGTTTTGCACATGCATGATCTCTACATGCCTACATAGTTATACATGCCTTAAAACGTTAGGACTAAAACAAACGCATCATTGAAAGTAGTGAAATCTGTGACATCACATTAAAAAAAAAAAAAAAAAAAATTCACACAAACAAAGTTGCTTCCTACATTTAGAGAACCATTGTGGCTATGTAAATATATCGGAGAGTTTATAAAACACCAACCTCTGTCTGTCCCTCCTGAGCACTTGACTCGTGTGTTACACGGATACTCTGGATTAAATAAGAAAGAGGAAAACTTAGAGTGAGCATCAAAAAAACTTCCACATAGTACACAGGACATTATCACCTAATAAATCAATATGAAAATTACTCAATTAAGCCCACAACCTGTTCATAGAAAACAGCATTATATGTTTAAACAACCTCATCTTTTTCAAGAAAGATGGCCTTTTCTTCAGGACTCATTTTGGAAGATTCCATTATAAATGCCTTCAACGGAGAGTCAGGCTCTGCAAAGTAATAATTCTCCATAGTTTTTCAAAATGTGTCAGAGGGAAAAATATCCATACATAAAATACAAACAATATGTTTCTATTTATATTACACTTTAAAAATCAGACTAGGTCACCTGGCTCCTTGAAAGCTTCTTTCTGAACACTCACCAAACTCAAGATGTCCTTGGTTATTGGCAACAGCATGGATCAACCCTATTGTGCCACATGCGTTTCCAATGGTTTGTCTCATAAAGTACACTTCAGAGGACACATCTCGTCCCTGTGCCTTAATCTTTGATTCCTCTTCCAGTCTAAATGATTCATACTATAAAACAGGTAGAAAGAAACAAGATGATACAACCCTTTTCACTATAGTTAAATATTCTTAGCTACCACAGAAAAGCCAACACAATCACAATTTATGGGTCTTTTGCTGTTTCAACTTTATTGTACAAATATCCATACACATGCATTTGTCTTGTCTATTTTTCTGCAGTCTCATGTTTCTGTAAGGAATTTCTTCAGAATTTTTATCTCACACCTCCTATTTGGAGGCACAGAAAAACTATGACACCATGTGCATCACACTGACACGACACCATGTTTTCCTGATATAACGCATCTCTGCAAAAGTTTAAGATTTTAAAAAATTATTTCCTGAAAGCAGCCTCTGTCTCTTGCATCTGTCATTCAGACTGGTTGGTGCTGTAGGGTGACTAGTACTCTACCCATTTACTGCAGGGGTTATTAGACAGCTGATACCCTAGTTGGCCAGCATCCACCCACTCACCCCCAACAGACACAGACAGACAGACACACACACACACACACACACACACACACACACACACACACACACCAAGTACAAGCATTCCAGTTTCTTGGCAGAGGTTTATGTTTTAACATGAACCTTATAACTGTGGCATATGATTAGCATGTACAAGTTTGCAGACAGAGTTCATTTACCCCATTTATTTAATGCTTGCTTTCAGTTTTTCCTTTTTGATTACTTTACATAATTCCACATTCTACAAAATACAAACAATAATATAAAGTAATATCGCAAGTTTTATTTTTAAATGCCTACAAGAATAAAGTAAGGCAAGTCTAAATAAAGCATATTTAGCATTTGAATGTTATTTTGATGTACAAATTGTACAAAACCTAATATATAACTGATTACACAAAAAGAGGAAATGGCTGATATATGGTTTCTCATTGGAATGGCTCAAATTATGGAAAAAATTTAAATGAAGGGACAACACACTAACATTAAGCCACAACAACAGTATTCAATCAGTGTAAAGCGATGCAGATCTGACTGTGCCAGCACACTTTCACAAAACCACATTTCTGGGAAAGGTTTTCAAAATGCTTGTTCCCAGAATCTCAAAGGAGATTTTGGGTTCCAGGGTTCCAAAATTACAGAGTAAATAGCTGAGACACATTTCAACATTATTGGAACCATTTATGGCATTTAGCTGACACTTTTATCCAAAGCCATGTACAGTTGAGACTGAATAGAGCTTGAGCATTCAAGGGTTTTCTGACCATTTTCTAAAATTTCAATGACTTGGAACTGCACTACAAGGGGACATCATAAAAAGTCCTACCTTCTCCGTCACCGGGAAGAGGAGCAGCACAGCACATACGGGCCTTGGTACCAAAGAGAGCAGCTCAGGGTCTAAACCATACACATCTCCAAACTGCCAAGTAGGTACCAAGCCCAGCTGTCGTAAAAACTATAAAACAACAGTTATAAAAATAAAACTGCGTTTAACATATTAAAGGTACTGAATCATAGGGCGTGTCTTGCAACGACAGCCTAATGTAGTATTTTAAGTGAATTTAAGGGAGTTGACCGAGTAAATTTGTAGTCTCATGTCTTCTGGCTCAGATAGAGTAGGATACGAATTATATAGCTTGAGAAAGCCTGCTACGGTGTAAGGCTTGGATTTAAACATTATAAATAATTTTCGTTTAAATAATTTGACTAGATTCGACTCCCGGGTACCAGAACGTGAAACATCTACTCACTTGGTTCATAACCTGAAGGACAGAAAAAGAAAACAAACCAGTTAGCTAACTCAGATAGCTAGGTTATCTTACTAAAGTGTCGGGACAAAGACGTGAACTAGCATGCAGAGTATTCTACTGATCTACGATGATCGATTGATTAATTCAGTACAGGGGTGGTTAGCTAGCTGGAATTACTGTAGGTTAACAGCATGCATACTTCTGGATTCGCCTCCAGCGGCAACCAGCGTTGGCCCTCCATTTCACAAACGACAGTCGCTCTATCTATTTGTTATAGTGAAACGATAAAATAGTTCGCTCTCGATAACAAGGGTCTATTTGGTGGTCGTTAGCTTTCTTTTTCAGATGAAAGAAATCATATAGATGGTAGCTAGCAAAATACAACTACTCCACTAAGTGTAGTCTTCCGATTTCTGTTTCATGGACCTTTCAAAATAAAAGTCTAAACCTATACACAAATCGCCAGTATAAATTGCAACGTTACCTCTAAATAATTTTTTTTCAGGAATATTTTTCAATCACGTATTTTGATGATTAGAATTATAACTGGTTAGGTAGAAATATAATATTTAATTATTCCAAATTGAGTATGTTTTATGATTGTCCAGCAGGTGGTAGTAGTCCATTCGAAAACCGATACAACTCATCTAAGAAATTCCTCGAAGAAGTGTTTTGAGATCGCGCGGTACTGTTTGGGTTTGAAATGACATTCACAGTTAATCACGTCTATACATAAACTTGGATACCAAGTTAATAGAGTCGTCGTGTTTATACAACTACAGTGAACTATATGCCTACTTCCAAGTAATTTGCAAGTTGTATAACGTGCGCCAAATATTTGTGCTAGATAAATTACATTATAAAGCAACTCGTCTTACCGGTGAGTAACTTAACTAACTAGTATAGTTAGCTAGCTAGCTAAAATAGATTAGCTAGTTAGATGCCTAGTTACCTAGTGTCAGTTACCTAGGGCTAGTTAATTGTAGTCAGCTAACCCAGTAGCTAGATCGTGCCAATGTGACATCAGACCTAATATTAGCTAGATAGCCATGTTAGAAATAGTTCAGCTAGCTATCTTTCTCCATAATGTTAATTACGGAGTATGAAGTGAATGGGTTGGGTCCTATGTGAAGTTCTAATGGCACGGAATATTTGACATCTTGTCCTGTGTAAAATTACAATAGTTAACCTAACAGAGGGATTAATTTGTGGTTTGACTTTTTTTGCTCCTGTTAAGCCTGTTGCAAAATGACTCTGGCATTCATGATGGAGAAGAAGCAAAGCTCGATAAAACAAACTGCTGCTAAAATAAAAACAAAAATTCATAGTAAGTAATTTTCATCTACGGTAAATTAAAAGTTGTAACTACTAAATCATTGGTAAATTTTAAGTGCTGCATAATTTATGTGCCACTTCACATAGTATTTTCCTGTATCTTGAACTTTAATTAATAATTCCCACAAATGTTTGCTAGCTACTGGCCTGTGTTTCTCTTGTCTCTTAGACACATCATCATTCTTCAAAATCTCACTAAAAACTAACAACAAGGCCCTTGCTTTGGCTCTGGCAGCACAAAAGCAGAGAACCCGGCAGCTAGAGATGGAGACCGTGCATTTGCAGAAAGTTGTGCAATCCCTGAGCTTTGACCTTGCCACCCAGCGTTATAAAAACAAACAGATGGTTGGTCTCTGGAGCTCACAAAAGCAAAAATGATTGTTTCTTTTTTAAAGCAATATACATAAAGGGAATATGTTATGTAACTGGTAAATACCTCTTTTAACTTTGTAGTTTGCTATTCTGAAAGAATTTTATAGCACCTCTCTCGACTGCATGGCTCAGGCTGTGGATCTTATTTCCGAAGAAGAGGTAATTCATCACTCACTATTCCACGTTTACCCCATATGCAACTGAATGCCTTTGCACCACTGCTTGTAATAATTACTCAGAATCACTGGCAATGAAACATAATTTTATTAAATTATTTCATAATAGGTACCAGGGAGCTTGGAATCAGTGATCACTGAAGGTATGAAAATCACTAGCTACTTATGTTATACCAAAATACCTGATTGCAGTACTGACTGTCAATTTTTCAGACATCCCACTGAAGGTTGCTTGTGTGATTGAACAGAAGCAGGATTCCAAATGGGCATTTCAGCCCAGGTTTATAGTTATTGTGCTTTTAAGTTCCATAATAAAATGAAGTATACCATTGTTAATACTGCCAATAATGGGTCTTGTCAGTTAGGAATATCATTGACAGGTTTAAACAGCATGAATAATATGTTTTAACATCAATATTCAAGTAAATTTTCCAGTTATGTTCTGTGATGCTATGTTGCACAAATGTGATTGTTTTTCTTTTATTTCTGTTTTGTTTTTGTTTGGGTTTTTTGTTTGTTTGTTTTGTTTTGTTTGTTTGTTTTTTAATCTCTAGATGCATGCCAGCCACAAGGATTTGTAAGCAAATTGCTACCTGGGATTAAGAATCCAACCATTCAGTCTAAACATGTGCAGAATGTGTTGTTACCAGACATCAGTGCCACACTGGTGAATGATCATGTTCCTCACTTCTCAGCCAAAAGTAAGAATAAGCTGTCCAGTCCAGAGAAAGTCAATAGTGTGCCCCCGAATCTTCTGCAAGTCTCTGAAATGGAGATTACTATAGTAGACAATGTGGCTGAAATAATCACTGTTCAGACTAAGCCAAAAAAAAGCACTGAGGCTGAACAGAGAAGATGCATGGAGAACAGTGATTCTTGTTTACTGATGAGTAGACAGAGCAGTACGTGCATTAATGGGGATGCACAAATGGAGTCAGCACATGCAAAAGATATGATGGGTATTTCGCCCATGGAGGCATCCTCTAGAGCCCAACTTCAAACAAATAAGGCCATCTACACGTCCACCTGCAACAGTGAAGAGGAGGGTTTTCAACAGCCAGATGAAACCATGTATGGAGAGGGAGAGTTGGTCACTGCACACACAAAGACTCATATCACCTCGCGTAACTCTAAAAGCAACAGGCGAACATGTAGTGCACAAAAACAGGCTGAAGGAAACCAAGAAGCAAGAAAAAAACACGTGGTCCTTCCACACCCCACAAACTGTGTCTCCAGCAACAGTGATTTAGATGACTATTTTAGTGATGTAGAAAGTCAAAATATTGCTCAAACAAACAAAGAGATTTCCTGTGATGTCAGATTATTTAATGACAGACACACTGAGACTGAAGATATTGAGACATGTGGAAAAGATTCCCAGAATGAAAGCACAAACCTCAGGAAAACATATGTAATTCCATCCAAATCTAGAACACAAAAGAGCAGAAAGACATCACTGATGAAGGAGAGAAGTAAGGACATTTCCACTCCCATTTCAGATAGTACTAATACTCAAACTCACTTCAAGGAAATCTCTGTCCAGGTAGAAAAACCTCAAAGCAAAGGTTCAATGCTGTCAGCCTTTCTGACAGCAGACCCCAGCGCACTGAGAAATAGGGGAACATATGTGATCCATGCCAATCAGTCAATCCACACTGACATTCTGAATGATGCAATGGAGATTCAATGTGATGCCAGATCTGTAGAAACATCAAATCCTGAAGCACACTGCACCTCTTCAGGGATCAGAGAACCACATCAAGATATTTTACCTCTGATGACAAGCAAATCTTTTTTAAAACATTCAAAGCTTATCAATGATGACAATCTTTTGGACATTGCCTCTGAAGTTTCTCTAAAAGGGCATACTGCATCCAAGAAAGACAGCACAAATATGTTGATGAAAGCAAGAAAGAAGAATGTTGATTCAAGAGAAAAGCATAATGCTTTAGGAAAGAAAAGACATTTGGCATCTGAATTACAAGGTCTGGTTGATACCTGCAGTGTAAAGGAAAACTGCACTTCCAATAATGAATTACCGCAACCAACAGAAGGGCCGCATTGTTCTAGTCTTCAGGAAGGCTTTAGAGGTGATTCTCTAAGCAAGACTGCTAACACAGACAGTTTTCACTTAGGAAACTTTGACAAAAGTGAGAATATATGTCCTACAAAAGACCTTGACACAAATCTGAAAGATGTCACCCTAAAACAAAATATTCAGTGCTACAAGAGGAAGTGCAGAGAAACATATGTTGTTTCCTCCAGTTTGCTGTTAAAAGGTGGCTCTGAAGCTAGTCGATTAACAAAGAAAGAAAGTGGGATTTCTCTTGTCACAAATGGAAGAACAATTATTCCACATCATAACATTAACATCCAGTCAACTCCAAAATCCATTGAGCAGTTGAAGGAGAAACCGAGTGGGTTCCTCACTGATGAGAGGTGCCCATGGCAGTCCTTAGATCTTGGCTCCTCTGACATTCTTACTTATGACACACAAGTCATTACCTGTAGTCCACCAGAGATCTCCACTCGAACTATAAACATTTATGAGGACCCTGGCTCTAATGTGACAAATCTGTCCCCAGGTAATCCAAGATTTCTCAAAACACCTTAATTCATGATATTTGTGTAATCTAAAAACACTTGGATTGTCATAGGGGCTGGTTTATTTGATAGTTTTTTTACCTTCTGTTACTATGATTATTTCTTATAGATGGGAGGGCAGTGAAGAGATTAACAAACACAGACTTGTCAACTAATGCATTAGGTCGTACCCGCAGAAAGGCAGCCGTTGTGTCCTACAAGGAACCCCCTCTCAATTGGTGAGTGCTATTTATCTCATGTCATTTTGCTTATTAAAAGCATTGTGCCAACCACCTTTGTGAGTTCCTGTCTGTTTTTAACTGAGTTTTCTCAATTCTTCATTTCACAGTAAAATGAGACGTGGGGACAAGTTCTCCGATAACACATTTTTACGTTCTCCAGTGTTCAAAGATGGCAAGAAGAAACGGATTAAGAAAAATAAGGACTAAAACCCTTCCCACGGTCACTGTGGGTTTCTTTTTAACCACACATTCTTTTATTTAGTCATTTCATAATAAAGTTTTTTCTTTATTATAGTTTCCTTGATTGCACAGTCCCCATCGTCAAGACTGCAATATAGTTTTTGTATTGTGATTATTGCATTTGTGTTAAAATCATAAAGCAGAACACATTCTGCTGTTATAAGAAAGGGTTTGGATATACCTCAGTAACCCTTCTATCTTTTCCCCTGCCCTGTGGGCTATGAAGAAACTTAATCTCTGTATTCGTTGCCATGTTATTAAAGTGGCACTCGGGTCCTGAATAATTCACAACGGCTGTTCACCTGAGACATTTACTGTTCCTGCAGAGCATGACTAGCTGCTTTGTACCTCACAATACACAGAAACAACCGATGGATATTTGATTTTCTTCAGTGTCTTAGTTGTCTTTGGAACTATTGGTGAGTTTAAATGTTTTATTCATTTACTCAGATGTAAAAACTTGTACTTTATTGCCATCTTTAATGTAATGCCAATTTGCCGAGGGTGTTAATTTGAACTGTAACTTTTAGTGTACTGATTTAAAAAAAAACAAAAAAAACCAAACAAGTACTGTTAACTCCATGAGTGGTAAGTTAGAATTTGGCTGATGTCTGATGACCACACAGTTGTCTTGCTGGATTCCAAGTTAAATTATTACATTTCCTTAATTGTCACAACAAAATGGAGTTTCAGGGTTGTACTGTGTGTAGTGTTGTGTTGGTAACAGATTTTGCATACAGAGGCAGGCAAGATGGAGAACAAAAATCTGAAATGCCGAATTTAGATTTTTCGTGTACTTGTTTACATGATTTCAGATTTTATTTCTGCCTGTAAATTTGGATGTAAAAGTCCAGAACGCAGACTGGTGGTAGCTACCTAAAACATGGGATCCAGACAACTTAAGCGAGACATTAAAGCCCTTCTGTGAGTCACAAGCATTTCAATAGTAAATATAATTACAGATTTAGAGATCTAAATGAATTAAACTTTAAATCTTAAATTGGCCTCGTGTAATCTGACTTTCAGACTCAAATATAGTATCTACCACATACCAGTCACTTCAATCAGTATTACTAACATCTATGTTGTGATTAATGTAACATTTAAAAGTCTTTTCTTATTTTCTGAGTGGTGAATATATTGGACAAAAACTTAGGGAGAATGGCTTTGATCCCAAGGGGAAAGGCACATTCTCACTGCTGGATGATCTGGTAAGGCACTACATACTCGGCATATGCATTCACCTGCCATATTTTCAGGAACCCCTTGGTGTGTAGTTGTAGGTTTATAGTTGGGAGCGATGTTCCATCTGTTGTAATGCACTATTTGAATTAATTAGTCCTTCATTAGTGGTCATTTTCTAACCACAAGACATGGTGAAAAAGATGTTTAAAATTTTAATGTATTTAACTTTGTATTGCTTTTCTCATTAATTGATGGAATAACATGGCATATGACATACATAAGGAAGTTGTGTCACTGATGCACTGGATCACTGCCATAGCACCTGTATTGTATTTTTTCCCCAGTGGACAGTATCATAAGCCAGTTGATCTGTGTAGTCTGGGGCAAACTAATAATGAAAAAATTAAACAATTTCTGAAAAATGAAATCGATGATAATATTGAAAAAACTAAAACTTTTCTGCAAGACACTGCAGTTCTTACAAATAAGCTATTGCAATACTGCATTCCATAAAAAGAAACTAAAAAGGTGGGGTTTTTTTTTACTTCTACGTTTTTACCAACTTAGTGACTGTAATTCCACATGTTCATATTATTTTGAAGAATTCCATAGTGAGTGTGAACTGGGACTAAAATTCACCTTATTCAAAATGGGGCTTTGTCCAAGTGTAACGTTGCTGGCCCGAGTGCCGCGGGGCAGGACATTTATTAACATTAAACACGTACAACACAGGTGGAGCTCACACATAACACTTACAGTATACATGACTCTATACTTAACATTAAACGATGAATACATACACATTGACACGTGACTACACAAACTAATGTTACAGCTACAGAGCTCAGAATTAACACACACGTAGCGACAATGACCAACGAGGGTGCACAGACTGACAGGGGTTTAATTAGACAGACAAACATTCAATAGTAAACCCTGTGCAGGTGTGCGCAGTCCCGGGGAGCTTGGTTACAAAACACGTGAATCTCCCTGCACGCGGCGGGCCGTACCACATCACTCATGGGGAGGGGGGAGCATTCCATGACACCAAGCCAGTTAAATATCACTGAGGGACATAATTTGAGGAAAAAAAATAGAAATGATGTAGAAGATTCAAATATATATATAAGTATTTTATATATTTATGAGTCTTTTCATGTTTTAAACAGGCTCATTATGATTTAGCTGCAAGTGTGGCTTTATGGTGGCTGGAGAAATACAATGGAAACAGTCCATTTCAGAGTGAACTTTTGTAAGATATTTAATTTTATTGTTGTTTTGAGTGACTTTACAAAGTGTTACTCTGCCCTTCTTGGCTATATTTAACTATGAACTCTCTTCATAGAGGAATCGGCCCTGCTCAGTATCCCAATCATCTTGAAAGAGAAGCTATGATACTTTCTTCCTTTGCAGGGATGCTTTTGGTAAGCTTTTCAATAAATCTGTATTTAGTGTTCAACAGATGAACTCTGGTATTAATATATAAATCCACTTGTATCCTTTCTATCATTTCAGAATAGTTTACCAGTAGAGGACATCCTGTCTCTGTATAGCTGCAAGCCATCTTCCTCTTGCCCTGATCAAAACACTAAAGTAAAGCAAGTTATGTGTGGTTTTATTTATGATTGCAATTTTTTTTTTGGCAATGTAATAAAAATGAAATTATAGTGTAAAACTATAGAATAAAGACAGATGTATATTCAAAACAGCTGTTAATAGACAGCCTTTTATGTTGTACAAGTTCTGCATGCTTTTCCCCCTCTATTTCTCGTTCTCGCCTTTCGTTTGCCCAGAGCAGCATAATCCACCCCTTCTCCTTATCCTACCACCCATTTGCCATGCTCAGCTCCTTTAAGGCCATTGACCATTCACGAAAACACAGTATGTGGTGTTTCCTTTGAAGTGGTTCACTAATTACTCAGTAGTTAATAATATGTACACATATCAATATCACCATAAATGGTCCAATCACGTGCCTTTTACTTTCCCAGCTCAGATGCTGAAGCGCTGGAACACCGAACGTAGTCAAGGAGCCTCTGCACTTCAGGAGAAAGTGAAGGCGCCATCCTCTAGCCCCTTCTCTCACACCTCTTTCAGTGTGAGTCGCTCTGACTCAAAAATAAACACCTTCTCCTAGTCTTCAGTGCATGTTTGCCTCTAAACCCATCTAATGCAGACACAGGAAATGATTACTCAGATGCAGTTGCCATCTTGTAATCTAGAGCTGTTTACAGTGTATTTGGGAACATGAGACTTTTCTGTTTTGTGTGTGCAGGATAGTGCTGATTACCTTAAAGAACAAGCAAAACACTATGAAGGATCTTGGGACACTCTGCAAGACTGAAGGCTGTACAACCTCAATCCATTTTATTATACCGTTAAGACTTCCAGTTTTAAATGAGATATTATGTTTCAAAGATTACTGGATTTTTTTAAGTGCTTTGAATATTTCACTTGCGCCTAAACTCTTCAGAAGTCTACCATGTACATCTACCATGTACATCTTCTGTTTAGTAGGTTTTTATGCCTGAATGCCCCAGTGACTCATTCTCATTATAGTTTTGCTACTCTTCCACTTTTTCACTCATTTAATCTTAGAATATCCTTTTTTTTTTTTAAACATGAGTTTAGACATAAGTCAGTTTTTCTCCATTCCAAACTCATACATGAACAGACGCAACGCTAACTCCACCTGTGCGGAGATAAAGTGGCTATAATACACTTGCTCTCAGTTATTATACAGTATAGAAATATAAATGAAAGGTTGTATTATAAGTATCCATTAAAAGATTTATTTTACTGCACTATTACATTTCCTGTGTGTTGCTGACTTTCGCCTGTGCAAGAAATAGGGAAACTGCTTAAGAAACGTACCATCAAACAAGTCTTGGTGGTATTAGGAAAACAGAGGACCAAGCAGGTACAGGAGACAATAATGCAGGTTGGGTTTCACCTTCCGGTATCAACCTTCCCACAGTTCTCCACTCCACACATTAGGAATATGCACACCAAAATCAATAGAGGGTGTAATGAGGCTACTAAGAGACTTCTGTGATCAGTTTAAACTTTCCATGTTGTAAAAATGTTACTGTGGTTGCAGTCAAAATGGGGTGGTATAACTAAGGTCAGTAATGTGACCTTAGGCATTTGCACTGAGGAATTCGGGTTTTTATCTTAAGTCTGTGCTCTTGTTTGTGTGACTGCCATGCTGCTTTGTCTAACACTTGCTGCAGAATGACAAATGTAAGACCATAGATGCCTCCATAGTTCTTAAGCTGAATAGCCTCTAATACAGGTTTACATAATAGTTCAGAAAGTACAATTAACTTTATCACATAAAAAAATCACTTAAATACTGTATATTCTTTTATGAAATGCTCTTCTGGTGTATCAATATTATAGAACATGATCATAAAAAATTAAGTGAGATTTTCTGACAGATTGTCTTTGGAGTCTGGTTAAAAATCTTTTTTTTTTTTCTTTTTTGGAGATCATCTTCTAAGAAGATAAGAACTTCCAGGGTCGCTACTATGAGTGTGACACTGACTGCCCCGACTTACACATCCACTTAAGTCGATGTAATTCCATTAAAGTGGAGAGTAGCTGCTGGGTTCTCTATGAGAGACCCATTTACTCTGGGTACCAGTATGTGCTAACCAAAGGAGAGGACTCTGACTACCCACGCTGGATGGGCTATAATGACACCATTTGCTCTTGCCATACATTTTCCTATGCGAGTAATTTATATTGAATAAACTGTTAATATACTTATAGAATGATAGGCCACTTTGCTTTCACCCTTATTTAATAGTACTTAAAAAAAATAATAAAAATGTCCTTACCACAAACTCTCTCATATATATGCTCATGGTTGATCTAGTGGTCGTAAAAGTTGCTTTAAAGGTAACTATACATTATAAAACTTGCTGTGTTGCTCTCCGATTGTGTTAGTGTTCTAGTCCAAAAATGATTTTTTACAGCTTACACTCTCTGTATTATCTTCATTTCAGTTCTCTTTCACTTACCACCTAATGTTAGGTGATGATGTTCTTTATGTAAATGCTCAGTTTAAAACACTTATTTTGTAGGCCAAGGACATGACATACCATGTGTGTATGTATCTATGAGTGTCCATACTTCCAGGGTCAGATGATGGAGTTCTCTGATGATGGCAAGTCAGTTCAGGACAAACTCCACAGTCCTGGTATGTACTCTTGTAACATTTTGGAGGACTACTGGACAGTTTACAAGCATTCAAATTATTGCAGCCGCCATTACTTCATAAGACCCAGTGAGAATCGCTCCTTCACAGACCAGAGAGTCACTGTGTCATAAATGGCTCCTTCTACAGTGTCACTGGTTTATAGAATCTGTGCCCCACTTAGTGTTTTTTTGCATCCGATTTTTAATAAGCTTGTTAACCAAATTAAAAGGCTTTGTTATTTGAATCACAGTTATTCTTATCAAGAATATTGTGTATATAGTCTTCTTTTAGAACATTTTTCTATTAGAATATGTACATGCCAAGATTGCTTTGAATGTGTGGAGCATTAGTCCACCATGAAGAAAAAGGATTCATATTAGAAGAACTTATATTGCTTTGAGTCCATTTTATTAAAGGTTGCAGCATAACCACTTTTAAGTTTTTTAATCTCTGTTATATAAAGGCAAAAATGTACAGGTCCTTATGATCTTACAACATAAAAGAGCGTAAAGGCCACCTGACCTAATGTTCCAGCAAATTTCAATGGATAAGCTTTTGCTGGAAACACTAATTGTGGCAAACATAATTATGGCTGTAATAATGTATAGTTTCAGCTGAGTGAGTCTACTTTACTCTGAATAACAAAACAGTTGGAAAATGTGCTCTATATAAATGTAAACACCATTGCTGACATGCATGCAAATATATGAAATGCATGCATGCAAACATAGGAAAGGTTTTTGATGGGTTTCATTACTTACATGTACAACCTGAACATACAGATTTTTCACCAGAGTTATTTTTCAAGGCAGGAATGCTTGGTGGCCATCTCCATGAGTATATGACTGTAGTTGCCATCAACCCCTGCCACTCCCGTCTGGGTTGAGAGTGCTTTCTTGATCTAAGATTATAGCATGATTCAAGTTCAAGTTCGGTTTATTTGTCACATACATAGTCATACACGGTATAACTCGCAGTGAAATGGTTTTGTGAGTGCTCTGTCCAAACTGAGGAAAGAAACAGTGGTGCATAAGGAAATATATACACACACACACAATATATGTAAAATATGTATATAAACACAATGTACAATGTATATATGGATGTGTGTATGTACACAATGTACAATTCCAGTTTACAAATTTACAGATTTACAGTCACATTTATCAGTTGCCCTGATTCAGGGCCAGAATGGCCTGTGGGAAGAAGCTCCTTTTCAGTCTCTCTGTCTTGGTCTTCAGGGAGCGAACACGCTTCCCTGACCTCAACAGAGAGAAGAGCCTATTGTTGGGATGGGTGGGGTCCTTCACAATCCTCCTGGCCTTGGTCTGGCACCGCTTGTAATAGATACTCTGCAGGTCAGGAAGTTCCGTATGAGTGATGTGCTCTGCTGAACGCACCACCCTTTGGAGTGTTTGTCTGTCCTGCTTGGTGCTGTTCCCAAACCAGACTGTGATGTTCCCTGTGAAGATGCTCTCGATAGTGCAGGTGTAGAAGTTCCGCAGTACCTTGGAGGGCAGTCTGAAGTCTCTTAGGCGTCTGAGGTGGTAAAGACGCTGACGAGCCTTCTTTGCCAGGGAGTTAGTGTGGCGGGACCAGGACAGGTCCTGCGAGATGTGAACACCAAGGTACCTGAAACTATCGACTCTCTCCACCTTGGTTCCACTGATCCTCACAGGTTGGTAGTGCCGCTCCTGCTTCTTGCTGTAATCCATGATTAGCTCCTTTGTCTTGCTGATGTTAAGGAGGAGATTATTTTCCTGGCACCAGTTTTCCAGGTGTTTAATCTCCTCCAGGTAGGCCCTCTCATCGTTGCCCGAGATCAGGCCCATGACAACGGTGTCATCAGCAAACTTGACAATGATGATGGAGCTGGAAGTGGCTGTGCATTCGTAGGTGTACAGTGAGTAGAGCAGGGGGCTTAGGACACAACCCTGAGGAGCTCCAGTGCTGAGGGTGAGGGTGGATGAGACACAGTTGCCCACCCGTACTGATTGTGGTCTGTCTGTTAGGAAGTTGGAGATCCAGTCGCACAGGGATGTATGCAGTCCTAGATCTTCCAACTTAATAATGAGTAGGGAGGGGATGATAGTGTTAAATGCTGAACTGTAGTCTACAAACAGCATTTTAACATAATTAGCCCTCTCTTTGTCCAGGTGGATCAGTGTGGTGTGGAGCAGATGTGCAATTGCATCATCAGTGGAGCGGTTGTGGCAGTATGCCAATGCAGTGGGTCCATGGAGGCTGCCAGTGAAGATGTGATGAAATCTCTGACTAGCTTCTCAAAGCACTTCATCATGACTGATGTGAGGGCAACAGGGCAGTAGTCATTGAGGCCGGAGGGTCGAGGTTTCTTTGGGACGGGGACGATGGTGGAACGCTTGATGGGACGATACCGAGCGTCAGGGAGAGATTGAAGATGTTGCTGAATACTGGGGCTAGCTGACTCTCCCGCAGATACCATCTGATCCCACCACCTTCCTGGTATTCACTGTTTTGAACACTCTCCTCATGTCACTCTCCGTGATGATGAGAAGACGCTGTTCTATGGTGGGCTCTGCGCATGCGCCGTTGGCTGCACCGATAGCACCATTAGCGCTGCTAGCATTAGCCCTGCTAGCATTAACTGTTAGCATTAGCGCTGCTAGATGTAGCCTCGAAGCGAGCGAAGAATGTGTTCAGCTCATTCACCAGAGACTTATCTGCACTCATCAGTCCAGGGGGTGGCTCCTGTAGTCTGTGATCGTCCACTGTACCTGCCATAGGGATCTAGAGCCACTCTGCTGGAACTGTGTCTCCAGTTTCCTCCTGTAGCGCCACTTCGCCTCCCTCACCGCCCTGCGCACTCCATATGCTGCAGACTTGTACTCGTCCATGTTCCCGCTGATGATCCCCACGTTGTAGGCAGCAGTGCGAGAGTTCAGAGCCTCACGGATGGATTTGTCCACCCAGCGCTTCTGGTTAGGAAACTTCTTGATGGTGGTTCTTGGAATCGTGTCGTCCACCAGTTTCCCAACAAACCCCACTACTGTCTCCGTAAACTTGCTGACATCATCAGTGCTGCACCAGAACATGTCCCAGTCTGCGTCATCCAGAGCGTCCTGCAGAGTGGCCACCGATTGGTCTGTCCAGCGTGTGACCTCCCTCTGAACCGGAGCTTCCCATTTCAGCCTTTGTTTATATTTTGGTAGGAGGAAGATGGTGGCGTGGTCTGACTTACCAAATGGTGGATGAGCTAGTGCCTTGTAGCTGTCCTTGTATGGGGTGTAGCAGTGGTCGAGTGTCCTATTTCCCCTGGTGGGGAAGGTTACGTGCTGGTAAAGGTTGGGCACTGCACGCTTGAGGTTAGCCCTGTTGAAATCCCCAACCACGATAAGTGCAGCGTCCCGGTGTTGTGCCTGAAACTGTATGAGAGGCTCATGAAGTTCCCACAGTGCAGTGTCCATGTTGGCCTGAAGTGGGATGTACACGATGTTGATGATGACCGAAGTGAACTCCCGAGGAAGGTAGAAAGGAGGAAACTTGAGGGCGAGCAGCTCCAGGTTGGGTAAGCAGAAGCAGGTGAGAGTAACAACATTGGCATGGTTGCACCAGCTGTTGTTTACCATCACACACACTCCACCGCCTCTCAACTTCCCCGAATCTGCCATCCTGTCCATACAGTGAACTGAGAAGAACTCGGCTGGATGGCGTGGTTTGGTACTGTTGGATTCAGCCATGACTCGGTGAAGCAGAGGAGGTTGCAGTCCTGATGGCCCTCTGGAACTTTATCCTGGCCCAGAGGTCATCGAGCTTGTTGTCCAGAGACTGGACATTGGCTAGCAGGATGCTAGGTAAGGGAGCTCGGTGTGCCCGAGCCCTCAGCCTGTTCCTGACGTTGGCTCGTTTCCCTCGAGGCCTTTTCCTCGCATCACGTCCTTTGTTCTCCCTCAGGATCTCCGTCAGCCATCTTGGGTCTGGGGTTAGAGACGGCTTGAGGTGAGTGCTATGTAGATTAAGAGAAAAAAGAGCATCTTTGCTGTATGAGATATGTGTCGTGGTGTAAGAAGGGCTGCAGAGAAATCAGGGGTAGATGGCGAAAAGAGCGAAAAAAGTGCCAGGTGTGGACGGAGCAGTCGTGACGGCAGCCGACCTCACCGGCGCCATCTTGACCATGTTCCCGCTGATTATCCCCATGGTGTAGGCAGCAGTGCGAGAGTTCAGAGCGTCACAGATGGTTTTGTCCACCCAGGGCTTCTGGATGGGAAACTTGATGGTGGGGTGATTTGTAGGTGGGGTGTCTGCTCTGACCATACATGGCTGTGGTAACCAGAATTCAAAATCATTTACTTTCTTTAGCAGATACACTGCATTCACCATGTATTATTAGTCCATCCTTGCCACAGCATGAGACTGTTTGATCATTCTGAGTGAGTAAATAGTAGAGAAAGGATGGATAGCTAGTGATAGCGATGCCAACACAAGGTCCTTACCTTGCATGAAAAGGTGAATAAAACAACCAAGGAATTTACTTTAATCAGACAAATGTTACAGGGGCAATGCAGCACAGTCATACTACACAATGGGAAATGGGAAAGGTAAATAAAAACAAAAATTCATCATGATTGGTACTACAACATTACAACATGGATCACAGTAACTGTGTTTTATGTCAAATAATAACAAACACTTTTATATGCTAAATCATTCATGATTTTTATGTTATTGCTGTCTAGAACTTTGATTGTTACCAATGCACACCAAAATTGTGATTGTCAGCATTATGAGCGTGTCACGGTTGGTTCCCTTTTTCTATGATTACCATTTCTCGTGTCTTGGTTTTACTGTACTTCATTTTCGTTCTGTTTATTCCACCCTTCATTTGTCTCACCTGTGTCTTGTTAGTTTTTCCTTACCCTGTGCATATAGCTACTCTGTCTTCTACTTATGTCGCTGGTTATTGTTCTCTGCCTGTCGCTCTCGTAGCCTGATTTCATTGTGTTTCTGTCAGTTTGCTTGTTTTCGGTTTTCATATTTTTGCTTTCTGTTAAGTTGTTTTCCGGATCTGTTCACATTGGATGTTTGCCTCTAGACTGTTCTATGGACTGTGATGATGGATTTGTCCTTTATAAATCTCGCTCCTCTCAGCGTTTTCTTCCGCCTCTCTATTGCCTGTAGTGACTGCGCCACAAATGCTGTTATCTCATTCACTGCAGCAGAAAAGAAAGCACCTCAGATAGAAACTTTTAAAGGTCTTAACATGGATGTTGTCACCCTTCATTGTTCATCAGAGACAAAGAAGACTTAACCAGTTATTTCTGCCCAGTTAAAAACAGCTGCTTCCTTCAAGGCCTGTCTGTCCTTCTGTTATGTTATGGCTGCTTCTCAGCGAAGAGGACTTAATTCTCCACACTGCTGCTCATGTGGATAGACAAGGAGGACCAGAGTCTTAACAAAAATCATTGCATTTGTGTCATGTGAGAAGCTGAGAGGAGACGCGAGTGGCTGCTCGTTGCGGACACTACAGCTTTATACGTGTCAGGGACTCGTGAGTATCGGACCAACCAACTCCGTGTGTCTCAAACACTTCATCAGGTATTCTACAAATGTGCACCAATGTTTGGGCCCCAGCTAGTTGTAACACAGACACTTGTGAACATCCATGTGCGAAACTGGACATAGCTAAACTCTGGTTCATGTTCGTATTAATTGTATTAACCATTTATTGTTGATTGTTACGTTTGTTAATTTCTGTAGATTAAGCTTGGGTTTACTGGGGGAATTGCAGGGGTCCAGGAAACAATAGACACATTGGCATTAGTGTGTCCGGATCCTGTTTCTGAGTCATGTATATCCCTGTTAGTGGGAACAAACACTCATAGTGTGGAAGCTGTTTAATTCCTGTCGAACTCAAGGTGGGGAACAATTTTTAAATACTTTGACTATACACCCCATGATCCGGAAAGCTTATGAGTCTTTGAAAGTGACAGAAGATCCCTTAGAAGAACCAGAACAAAAAGGAATTGCCTGGTTTGTTCAGCGTAAGCCCATCGCTTTGCAGCCAAGTCAAGTTCTTTGTGTTGCTGGCGTGCCCAAATTCCCTGTTAAACTTACTAACTCATTGTTGCTTGTAGATCAGCATCAAGAGGTATATTCCTCAGAGGACGTACAAGTGAGACCTGAAGTTCATTCAGCATCTGTCCTGTCCAGGAAGAGTGTAGTTGTCACTGTGAGCAATGTCTCCGGCAAGCCTGTTGTTCTGCAAAGGGGAATGCCGCTTGCTAATATCTTTCCTGTCACCATGGTTCCACAGCTGGAGGCATGTCCAAATTCTAATATGAAAAATACATTGTCTCCTGATGTGCCAAGCAACATCTCTGCAAGAAGATGATGGAGAGAGGGGAAGTTTCTCACCATGAGTGGGATGTGGGATGTTCTAAAAGTACTATGCATGAGATCAGGTTGATGGACCCTTCAGAGAAAGATCTCATCTCCTAGCTCCAGCAGATATAGCGAATGTATGCAAACATCTTCATGAATTTCGAGAATGGGATCATCTCTGGATCAAGAAGTCTCTATGCATCCCTGATAGTGGTGGTGCGTAAGAAGTCTGGGAAACTCAGGATGTGTGTGGATTACTGGACTCTCAACCAACGAACCATCCCCAAGCAGTACACCATTCCAAGACTTAGGGATTCCCTCCACAGCCTGTCAGGAAGTAAATGGTTCACAGTCTTAGATCTGAGAAGTGGGTATTATCAAACTCCTGAGTGAAGCTGATAAAGAAAAGACAGCTTTTATTTGTCCTCTAGGCTTTTACCAATTTGAGCGCATGCCTCAGGGAGTTTGTGGAGCCCATGCAACCTTCCAGAGGGTCATGAAACAAACATTTGGGGATATGAACTTTCTTGATGTGTTGGTATATTTGGATAACTTAATTGTTTTTTGCAAAACTCTGGAGGAACATGAAGAGACTTCTCAAAGTTCTTGATTGGTTGAAAGAAGAGGGTCTGTCGCTGGACAAAGGTCACTTTGGTAAGACCTCAGTTTCCAATGTGGGTCACATTGTCTCACAAGATGGAGTGACCACAGATCTGTCAAAAATGGAGGTGTGTTGGCCTGGCCCAAGCCTCAAATGCTGTCAGAGCTCAGATCCTTCCTGGGGTTTTGTGGATACTACCAGCATTTCATAAAGGATTTTTCCAGCATATGTCATCCTCTAAATGAGTTACTTCAGTGCTATCCACTGCATTACAACAGGAAATCAAAGGTTGGCAGGTCCATCCAGAGTAAGACCTTCAAGGCTTCTGAATTTTTTGGCTCCTGATGGACTGAGGAGTGCAATGTTGCTTTTCAAGAGCTAAAAGGCAGGCTGACCCAGGCCTGTTGGTTTTTGCTTATACCCAGAAGCCCTATGTCTTGCATGTTGATGCTACCATTGAACTAACATGAAGGTTCTGAGATGTGCTCTGCCTAAATTATTATTTTATTAGGGCGCCTTTAGGGAGGGGTTACACAGTGCGAACAAGGTCAGGCATACCATACCTGGGAAACTCCTTTGTTGGGGCTGGAACAAAGGCCTTACACACATAGTGTAATGTGGGAGGGGGTGGAGAGCGAACACACGTGCGAAGTGATGATGCCATAACGAACCAAACAGATTGACAAGAATAAACAAATAATAAGTTTAATAATCGACACAGACTAACAATACAGAATAAAATGAAGAACAAACAGACTAATAGAAAAATAATATGATAACAGGGTGAGGCCGAGAAATGGACAATGAGGGAATAAAACATTAAAGAAAGACTAACAGAGAACAACAATAATAAAACATAACGGTGAGCATAAAGACAGACAAACGGGAACAACACAGAACCAGGCTACATAAGATGAACAAACAATATTGAGGACAAAGATACAGAACCAAACAAGGAAAGCAACATGCAGCAAGGGTAACCAAACATGGAGAACAAACGAGAACAGGCTAAACACAGACGAAAAAATGAGATCGAACCAGAAACACAATGATAGAAACATTCTAAGACAAAGACAATGACCAAGAAACAAGATACATAGGGACGGGGTTTATATAACACTACAATTAGGGGCAAACTCAAAACAGCTGGAATCTAAGGGGAGGAGACAGGTAACCACAGAGACGGACGTAAACCCAGAAGTGAGTAGGTTGCCAGGGAAGCGGGGAACACTCTGGTCTGTGGATGTGACACATAGTCTGAGCATGAACACTTGATAATACTTAACACTGATTAATTATGAACTCAAAGATTATACATTTGCACAATCACATATGAATTCATGAAAATAAAATATGAAGTCAATGTCCCCATAAAGAGGTGGTGGGGTGGTGGTGGCCAAGAATACTGGCCTGGGCTTTTATTAGAAAAAAAACACAAAAAAAACAAAACATATGAAGATATAAAAGTATCATCAACACAAAGGGTTGATGCAGTCACTGAATGATGGTCCAGAGTGATTCTGTGAGATCATACTCTGATCTCTAAGACGAGATCTACTTTTAAAAGTTCTTGATCAAATAAACTTTTGTTGTGTCATGCAGTAGCGTACACCTGACTCTAGGAAATTCAATTTTGAATCCTTTGGCAGAATATATTATTTTAAGCACATAATTTCCTTTTCTGTAGTAATTATAGCAAACAATTAGACCTGTAGCATCCACTTACATTATATTGCATTACTTTATGCTAGATTTCCTGCCAAACAGGATTGAGGAATTTACTACCTAGATCTGAACAAAAACCTGTGAACTGTATTTTGTTAAATATACACTGCCTGGATTTAACTAAGCAAATAGGTAAGACCCTTCCATTGGATAATTACTGCATGGGTGATTGATTCAGCTGGCAACAAGTTATTTAACCCTAACTTATGCAGTGAGTAGCTTCTCATTGTCAAAAGACATCCTGTGGTCATGGAAACAATGTTAATCTGTTTCAGAAGGGTCAAATTATTGGCATGCATCAAGCAGAAAAACATCTAAGGAGATTGCTGAAACTACTAAAAATCGGGTTAAGAACTGTCCAATGCATTATTAAAAAGTGGAAGGACAGTGGGGAAACATCATCTTCGAGGAAGGAATTTAGTCGGAAAAAAATCTTGAATAACCGTGATCGGCAATAACTTAAACATGTTGTGAAATCAAATCGTAGAGAAACAAGAGTAGAATTCAGGGATATGTTTAATAATGAAAGTAAGAGCATTTCCACACGCACAATGCGAGGAGAACTCAAAGGATTGGGACTAAATAGCTGTGTAGCCTTAAGAAAACCACTTGTCAGTGAGGCTAACCGGCAAAAACAGCTTCAAATTGCTAGGGAGCATAGAGATTGGACTCTGAAGCAATGGAAGAAGGTCGTGTGGTCTGATGAGTCCAGATTTACCCTGTTCCAGAGTGATGGGTGCATCACGGTAAGAAGGGAGGTGGCTGAAGTTATGCACCCATTATGCCTAGTGCATACCGTACAAGCCTGTGGGGGCAGTGCTATGATCTGGGGTTGCTGCAGTTGGTCAGGTCTAGGTTCAGCAACATTATGTGCCCAAAGAATGAGGTCAGCTGACTACCTGAATATACTGAACGACCAGGTGATGGCACAGGCATATTCCAAGATGATAATGCCAGGATTCAGCAGGCTCAAATTGTGAAAGACGGGTTCAGGGAGCATGAGACATCATTTTCACACATGGATTTCACACAGAGTCCAGACTTGAACCCCATTGAGAATCTATGGGATGTGCTGGAGAAGACTTTGCGCAGTGGTCCAAATCTCTTATCATCAATACAAGATCTTGGGGAAAAATTAATGCAACTCTGGACAGAAATAAATGTTGTGACATTGCAGAAGCTTGTGGAAATGATGCCACAGCGAATGTGTGCTGTAACCAAAGCTAAAGACGGTCCAACGAAATATTAGAGTGTTTGACCTTTTTTTTGGCAGGCAGAGTATATAACCTAAATCTTTTTTTCTACCTGCTCTCTATAGACAAAAATAACTGAAAGCTCTGCCATATGAAATGAGCCTATACATCAGAAATCATGTCAGTGCAAATAACCCAGAATTATGACCACCTTCAGAAGTTATGTGACATTACATTTAGCCTTCATTGTTTTTTACTGTTGTTTGTTGCTATGTTTTCTTGGGTGCTCAGTTGTGCATGAACATGTTACAACGCATCAGCCTTCACAAAAATGTACTTTGCCTAGAAATGAATGCCACTACAGAAGTTAAAAGTTAAAAAGCGTTCACTACGACTGAAACTGAAAAATTGTAAAAGGAATAAATAAAATATTAAGAATTAAATTAAACTTATTCTTGTGTGTTTTGGTCATTGTCCTGTTTCTTGACCAAAATGTATAACTCATGAGCATGTGGGCTTGTTTTCTGTATAAAACAATTGAAGATGAGCAGACTAACAATGACTAAAATATTGATTGTTTCCATTGCAGTTTTATTCTCAACAGACATAACAAGGCTCATATCACCAAAAATGTTCCAGTTCTTATTCTTATCCAGCTCTTATTCATCTTGGTATGTTTCTCCAAAGCTCCAGCATATCCTATAAGTTGTCTGGTACACTTTAGGCAAGCACGAACAGCTGTAGCTCCCATATTTTTGCCCCTTCCATTTTTACCCCATGTTACAATTTTTAGTAGAAAACTTCAACTGTGCTGAATTAACAATGATGTTAGCCAGATTTAGAAAGTAAACATGATGAAATAACCATGTTGTTTTCAGAGCCCACACTGCTGGAGGAGAGAGGAATCAGAGTGTGGATTCTTCCATCTTGACCTTCGCAGGACATATAGCGTGCTTGGTGTTGACCAAGCTCAGTAATTGACCTCACTACTAAAGAACACTTTTAATACAAAAGTGATGTTCTATATTGTCCTTCAGCTATGGTACTGTGGATGGGTAAAAGACCATTCCAGTCCTTTCTCTTGTCTATGCATGTGAAAAACACAATCTAGATATTATTTTTCCTTTTTCACATACAAACAATTTTGTTCTCTAGTACAAGCGTCAAAGTGTTCTGGTCATTGTATTTATTACAATGTGCTCATTTGAATAACAAAGCTTTGTTTTGAGAAAGGACAATAACTTTCTATATTTTGATTTACTTAAGTACTGGAGTATGTCATTATATTTTCAGATTATTTTTATAAGGAGAGGAATTTTCAAGGTCGTAGTTATGAATGCAGCAAACACTGCACGAACCTGCACTCCTGCTTCAACCATTGCAGCCCCATCAGGATGGAGAGTGTCTACGTGATCGAGGAAAGGCAAAATGATATGGGCCATCCGGCTTTCCTGAGGAAGGGCGAGTATCTTGGCTACCAGGAATGGACGGGTTACAGCAGTGCTGTTTGCTCCTGTGCCACAGTGGATACTTTTAAAAGACACATTTATGTTTCAATGTGACATACCTATACCTCCAACCCTCAGTCTCTGACTTCTATAGTACACTGGCTCCCACAGATTTAGGATTTATGAGAAGGCTGACTTCACTAGTCACACCGGTTCACCGCTGATTGCACCCGTGTGTCTGACTGCTGACAGCATATTTGTCATTATTATCTATTAATCTACCAATCTACAGTTTCAAAAAGCTATTTAAAAAAAAGAAAAGAAATCTCTTCAGTATTGAGACCTTTTCCTGTGGCACTCCAAATGGTGGTCAGATGCATTCTGTTTGCTGTTTCCACAACATTGTTCTGCACAATGTGTATGGGGATGGATATAGTTAAATCACCAAAGAGGAATGCCAATTCGAAGTGCAGAATGTCAGCATTTATTTCGCACTAAATTCAGTTCTTCTGCACGGCTACTCATGCACCCTGGTGCAATTCTAGCTCTAACCGCCAGAGGTCACCATACCAGGAATTTTGACTGAAGCCAGCAAACGTGCTTCTGACGTGTCAAAGTAATAATTTTAATAATTTTGCTTTTGTGTAAGTCCTTTCTTGGTAGACCTTTAGAAGGTGAAAACACCATGTATGTCTACATTTAAATTAGTTCTTTTGCAACACTTCCTGCAGCATGATTAGCTATTTCCTACACAAAAGCAGAATTAATCAAATTATATATTTCATGACAGTCCCCTTTTAATGGAAAATTACCTGGTCCAATAGACACTATTCCAAGAAAATGCTTGTTGTGTTTCTTGATGAGACAATCTTGGAAAATTTGTTGGGAGTTTCATTCACTTTCCTTCACAGTTCCAATCTTGATCTTTCATACCAGGGTTTCTCAACCTGTGGGCTGTGACGCGCTCTCTAGTGGTCCGCAGGCTCATCCTCAGGGGAAAGCAGTAGTCTGCACTAGGCAGGCGGTAATGGCACTTTAAGTCATAAAAGTATAAGTGAAAAAAAATGTATTGGTATAAGTAAAAATCATTAAATAAATTATATTCAAACTGTAAACATTATATAAATATTAAAAAATTAAAAAATATATCACAGAATTACCTCCAGGCAAATTAAACATCATCAGTTTGAGACAATGTAGTCATGGGCACCTGATGCAAATTTTATATAAAAAATTGAGTTTAGTTTTTTTATTTACTTTTATGCTTTTGTAGTTATAAACAGGTGGACTGTGCAGTCGAAAAGGTTGAGAACCCCTGTTTTGTACCATTATTTGAACAATGTGACACTTTACTCTCATTGTTGCCAGCAGTGCAGAAGAACTGAATTTAGTACAAAGAAATTGTTGGCATTCTGCACATTTTGACAAATTTATAATTATTATTCATGTCTAATGATTTAACTCTACATCCACATTTAAATTATACAAAATAAAATATGCTCTATTATAGTAAAATACACTGCATATACCGATATACAGAGCAAAATTACTGTTGGATTTTAGTAGCAGAAACTAGTTTAACAAACTTTGGTATTCAAATAACAACCAAATTTTGCTCTTTGATTCTGTATTTAAAAGAAGGAAGTACAGAGTGCTAAAGCAATAGCACAACTAACACTGCAAACACAGATGAGGTAGAAGCACTTCCATTTAATCTCCACTAAAACTGCTTCACATTTGCTTCAGTAGTAGACTGTCCTGCACAGCAGTGTCTAGGGAAGAATTCTATTGTTTAATAAAATCTGGTTGAAACACGTCAATATTGTTGGTGAAATAGCAACATAAAAAGGCAAAGAAGAAAAGAAATTCTCATCTTATACAAGGATAAAAATTTGCAGGGTTGCAATTATTATGGCAATTATCAGTATGCTTTCAGTACCTCTTAACTGAGTGATATATGACCACTACACAGCCAGTTTGATTCAGAACAAGCATAGTACCAACAACACAGTCCCAAGCATAGATACTAACACCAATTTCCAGTTTACGGACAGTGGGCAGTATGGTGATCTGCTGGCGGTGTGTTGTATTTTGTATCATTCTTGCCCATCTCAGATAGCTCAGATAGCTAAATAGTGCTGGTCTATTGATGGCTAATGTTAACCAATATATTAAGGACTTTGCAGGTTTTCATCATTTTATGACTCATGTTTCAGCTGTTGCCCTCCTGACTGCTTCAAGATTGTTCAGTGTCTTCTAAAATCTAAACAGGTGAAATACCTCCACTGCTTATAGTGCAACACATCCATTGCCCTATAAGTAGATACTCATGCACCAATTTTTATATTGCAAAATACCAGTCATTAAGCAGGAACAAACAGATATTTGCCAAATTTTGTCTGATCAATTGTACACACTTAGTTTGTGTGGACAATGTGTCTCATGGAGCCAATCCATAGGCCTTACACCCCCACACCCCACCCCCGGTCTCTGTAGCTCCTATACTCACCATGTCTTAAGCAGTACTTCCTGCCTCTGTAATTGGGTGCTCATAGATTCATAGCATCCATCAAGTACGCTGCAGGAGTGGACGTCACTGTAGTGGAAGTGATCATACAGGTATGGACGATCATCAGCAAACTCCTTCATGTACCCACCAGCACACCGGTAGATCCTCATTCTGTGAGATATCCTTGATATTAGGGGTTGTAAACATATCCAGCTTGACATTATAAAAGCTGGTCTAGCTTAATAAACACATTATAATAAGAGCTCATTCAATGAGATTCACTGAGGGAATCATATGGCAGGATCTGACACAGGCATTAAAACCCATCCACCACTGGTAGTCAGGGTACGGCCCACTGTAGAGGAAATACTGGTATCCCATAAGGTTTGGCTGTTCATACCCAGTCCAGTATCTGCCCTCCACCTGAATGGAGCTGCAGGGACTGGAGTGAGAATGGAGGTCAGCTGTGCAGTCACAGGAGTGGCCCTCAAGGTCCCTGTCCTTCTTTGCTCTTCATTCATTCAGTTCTAAAAGCATTGTAAAGATTATTAGGTCTTCTCCACCAAGTGTGATTGTAATGTATTTTACACATGAATGCAATTCTAAAGGGACATCAGTCTTATTGTCCCCATTGTGAAGCATCAATGTCTCTTCACTACTACATTGGCAGAGTATAATTGGAACCCTTTTATATCTTTAGAAAAATAGTCAGTGACATGAATTCAATTTTGATGTCAACATTTTTTTCAGCTTAATGGCCTGATGCAAAAGAACAAAAGCTATTTGTTCTCCTTATCAGTCTGGCAATTTTCACAAATGACTAAATTAATGGTACATGTTTGTTTAACAGAACACACATTTTCACATGTGACACAATACAAAATTTAATAAGACGTTTATGAGGTGGCAGTAATAGGAAAAGTTAATAATCATTGTTAATACAAATAATAACAGTTACTAATCATTGTCTTGCAAAGATGAAATTGTCCAAAAGTCTTAAGATGACATGCCTTTTCCTTTTTTGTATTCAGCAGTTTTTCTTCTAGCTGTACACTCAAACGCCAATACTATGTCTAATGCCCAATGTCCAAACCTATTTTCCCAATAAGAATGGAGGTAGAGCCACCCTTGCTATCTGTCTTTCTGGTAGTTTTGGAAAGTTCTTTAAGAGTAGGTATTTTTATTAGTCAAAATGCTCATTGCTGTCATGCAGCCCTCTGGTCCAGCAGCCCTGACACACCTGTATCACACCTGTTCCTTGTTTTATGTCGTTACTGTGCATGTATATAAGGTCCTGTTTAGTCGGTGTTTGACCCTACATAAGCCTGTGTGCTTCGCAGTTCTTCATTGTGTTACGTGGGCCAAATAATCGTCTCTGTGTTCAACACGGTTAGTCTCTGCAGCCTGCCAATAGGGACTTTCACACTCCCCCCCGACCACATCTTATTATTAGCAGTAATTTGGACAGAATGTCTTTTTCTCTTGAGTGCTTTTGTATTTGTATTATCCTTTAGGTACTACCTGTATGAAAATATGATGGATGTGATGATCTTTCCATTTACCTACCTAGACTCTGGGGAAGACACCAACAATCTTCTGCTTCTAGAGAGATGACCTTCTGTCGAAGCAGCTAATCCATCTCTCCTGGGCCTACTCTAGTATTACAATACTAGTGCATGTTGTATTAAATTAGGGCTTTAATTAATCTAAAGCCCTAATATAAATGTACTAATACAGCCTAACAAATCTTTCTTACTCACAGTCTCTACCTCTACATTCCACCTGCTGTACCCATGTTCACAACTGTGGTAATATTTCTCTCAGGATTCCAGAGCCTCATCTCTGAAGTTCTGTTTCTTTTATACCTGACAAAGTCTAAAGAATGCATTAGCCAATTGTGTAAACCCCTGACTGAGCAGGATAGCACAGAAATCCTCATCTACACAACAATTCCAGGTGGGTCTCTAAAGGCTTAGTGTTGGAATTTCAAACATTTGGAGTATTAAACTCATCAATACTTACCAATGACAAATGTAATTCAAGATTCTGGTGTTTATGACATGCATTGTGAACATAAATCCTTTTTAATGACATTTATCTAAAACTTGAAACTGAATGAAACTGGGATCTTTTATCTGTATTTTTAAGGCTGCATTCTTCACCACCTAGCAGTTGATAAGTATGCAAGAATGTGAAGCACGAAAAGGTTGATTGTTCTTCTGTAACATGAACCAATGATAAATTAGCAAATCTAAATTACTTTAAATCTAAATTACTCACTAGCTGCTCAGTTGCTGTTTGTCTCATAGTTGTCCATCCCCTGTCCTTGTCTCCAGAAACAACATTTCCATTGTGTTGTGACTCAATCTGCAGCATTTCTGAAGTTGCATGTATTTTCTGAAGTGACACTGCACTTACAAAATGTTGCACGAGTTGTCATTTTGAAGTGGTTGTACAGTGTTCATGAATTTGCATCACATTTTTTGAACTGCAAAGCATTTTCTGATTTGCAATGCAATGACTAACTTGCATTGCAATGGGACTTCTCAGCCACTGTACTTCTGTTTTAAAGACTTCTGCATGAATCCAGGAATGCCAGGGTGGCCCAACTGCAGACATGTGTAGAAAATGCTCATGACTAAGTTAACTACTCTAAACTACCAGTGTAAACTCCCTCACTTAGTGGCAAGCTACAATCAGACCATATGCTACCACATATGAAGGTAGCATTTATATCTGCTGAAGAAAGCAATGAATTGATGTTTAAGCTTGAGATACTAGGCTACAAAATACAGTCCAAAGGCCTCCCTAGATGTCATACCTAAAAAGAAAAGCTGGAAACCAAGATAAAGATAAGGTGACAGAGCTCCTAAAGGGAATAAAAATCAAATATATACCAGGCTACAGAAGAAATACAGTGTGCTAAGAGCTAAACAGAGGTTAGAGCTAAACAGAGGTTACCTGGATTGGCAGCCAACCTGTAGAGATACACAAAAGTAACAGCAGCCAAAAGAATAAATGCTAGAGATTCATCCAAAGTATACTCTCAGTTACAGCACAAGAGAACCCAGGCTGTAGATCCACCCACAGCTGAAACGGAACAGTACTGGAAGAGCATATGAGAAAATGAATCATCACGTAACACCAGTGCATAGTGGGTGAGAGATCTGAAAGTGGGTTACCATAATCTCCCAGAGCAGGAACCAGTCAGCATCACAATAGCAGGTGTCCAAGAGTCACAAACATGATGAACTGGCAGCACCTGGCCCTGACATGATCCATGCCTACTGGCTAAAGAAGCTAACAACTATGTGACCACCTAACAGAAAAAAATGAACTAGTTATTAGCTACTGACTCCCATTCAGGCTGGCTAACACAAGGCAGTACTGGTCATGATCACAACAAGGGTCAAGCACCATTCAACTACAGACCATTATGACTTGGTGGAGGCTTAGGCCATAACTGAACGAGTGAGTGAATAAATAACAAGTTAAATAAATGGGATAAATGAAATTGGAAGAACAGGACACTATATTTACAACACTCACAATTGGGTCTCAACTTCAGTTGCAACCAAAGCCAACAGCAACAGCAAACAAAACTCAAAAGTGACTGAAGAGACACTAACACTACCCTTACTCCCTAACTAACACCAAAAACAAGCACCAAACCTATTCCAAACAAAATGGAAGTTACACTCTACACTCAAATCTAAACACATGAAATAAATATATATACCAACAGACAACCAAATCTGTATTGGAAGCCCAAATTAAACACAAACACAAATTAAACACAAACAAATTTGCTGATTTCCAGAATATTTCATACTTGCGTATATGAGCATAATAATCACCTATATGAGATGTTCATATAGGAGAAAGTGGAATCAAGATGATGGAGTAGCTGTCTCTGTCCAGCGACAGTCGTGAAAAAGACTGGAGAGTCCCTGAGACTTCCATGAGCAATTCAAATGCCTTCAAAATGATTTTAGATGGCATCGGAGAAGGAAATCCGAGCATGTAGCAGCTGGATACAGAATGGAAATCAAGGAAAATTAAATGTTTCAGACAACAGTGCAAATAAACAAGATCTCAATAATGCAATACACTTAACACCACTCTGGAGGACCTTGCACGCATGCATTTTTTAGTTTTCTGTCATTTCATCCTTATTTTGACATGTAGGAATAACAAACTAGGACTAAATAATTGACCCATCTAATGTAAAAATCTTACCCTTAGTTGGGTAACCTTGTAGACCAGATATTACACTGAGTTTTTAGTAACTGCATCATAAAGATATATATTTGCAGCTTATATGTGTTTAATTGCTAATGCTTGTGCCATCCAATTTTGGTATGCAGTATGTAAGTGTTATCTGCAGGGTGGAGAGACTACTTGGGTGAACTTGTGGGAAATTAAAATTGTTGACAGCTTATTTAGCCTATTTTAACTCGGTCCTTTCCTTAAGTAGACTACTGGATGATGAGAGAGTGAGTCAACACAACCATGCTACCAGATGAGGAAACGGTTGTTGCTTTCCTCCAAGTGTGTTGAACTGTCTAGGTATGTTGTGCTGGTAGCAGCTCGAAAAATGGTGGTGGAAGCATGTGGTGTTAAGGGATAAGGGGAGATTTAGTAAATTAATGGATGAAAAATTGCTATGTTAGATTTATGTGACCAAAACATATGTCCTCACTGTCATTTTGTTTTTATAGTGCGATTTTGTTTTTTATTTAAAAACCTCTCAGCATCTCCCTTTTAAACATGCACCTAATCACTGTCTGTGAATATGCCATGATATTAAAGATGTAGAAGCCCAAATATTTCATTTGAAAAATTGTGGAGGCTCAGACAGTCTAGACCAGAAGTTGTACAATGTAATTACATCAGAAAAAGAGGTCATTCATAGTTAAAGGGCTAAAAACCACTACAATAATTTAAAAAACACCATTGAGCATTTAAACTGAGCTACAGTCATAGTGATCAATTTTATTGGTTTGAAACTGCCATAGAGCCACAAACACCCATGCCCTGGTGCATGAATGTGAACTAGCTGTACCCTTTGTCGAGGCTACTGGTCAAGAGTCCGCTCTTAATCTCCAGTTACAATGGATCAGACCATGCTGATGACCCCAGAGCTTTGCTGATCTGGCATAAAGACAGGCAAAGCTATGCTAAAACAACCAAAGCCTGCAACCAGCACTTTTTAATCTCCTATTTATCCAGACCCCTCTATAGACATCCATGTTGGTATGAAAGGGCAGTTTGGCAAATGTATGTTTGATAGGTGAATAAACTAGATTTTACCTGTCTAAGAGTACCCTATATTCAGTATATAAAAACGTGTTTCTGTTTTTATGTACTGCAATCAATTACCAGCAAAAATGATTTAAGATTATTTAAGTAATAAAATTTACAGAGTTAAGAATAAATTTCTTATCTTCAGTAATTTAATATACATTCTTTCTATTTGTATGAAAAAGAGCAACAAACGTTTTTGTGGGGGGGGGGGGGGGTATTTTATTTTATAAATAGTTGGGGTATTAGAGCCATTGGTTGAGATTACTGCTGCAGAGTTATAATAAACTTTGTGACTCTGGACTCTAGATAAATTAACAAAGTTCTTGGAAGGTTAGTGTGCCTTCTTCAGTGCCATGGTGAGTCTAGCAGTGCGGCCATCACTACAACAGGTGTGGCCATAGGTTAACAGATTGGCCCATGTGTTAATTACCTGGCAGCTAAGACAGGGGACCTGCAAGGTCATTGTGGAGACACCCCTGCTGTAGTGAAATGGCAGTGTGAGAAGATGGAGACATCTAAGATATCGTCAGCACCCACTAGGACAAAGGCTCCCAGAGGGGCTTCAAAATACTGCTGTAATTAAAGGGCATCGATTCTGTTAACTTAGGTGAAAGTTTGAAGGGAACTATAGATATGTTCTCTTCATAGAAACTGTTTGTTACGCAACAGTGGAGATAATTCAGGAGTGTGTTTGACTTCAAGAAAACCTCTTAGAAGGACCTTCCATCATGCTGTGTTCTTTTGAATAAAACAACAATATACAACAAATAGACTTGAAGTGTCTTACCTGAAATGTAATAAACCTTGCCCACAATGACTTCTAGATTAGTTTGCTTGTTGTCAGCACTTCATTCCCAGGCCAAGGGTTATTTTTATGCTACTGGTTCACTGGTGGAATTCCACAGCTGAGGGGAATTACTTCAAACCAATGAAAAGAATGTAAAAGTAAACATTCCAGTTAGAGCAACTGCCTTGTAAGGCAAGCAGGAGAGGAAAAAGTTAGTTTTATTCATATTACATCAAAGGTCTTTTTAAGTAATGCTAACAGATGTGGTTTCTTTTTCTTAAAGGGTCAAATATAAAAGGAAAACCAAAGCCAGTTGAAGGGGGGTCAACAAGAACCTTATTAATGTGCTCAAAGTCCATAACAGCTTGCCAATATAAGAACTAAACTGCACAATCTCCTCCAAGTGCTGTCCACAGGTCCCCACTCAAATAGAAACTGTTCAGATTTATGTAAGAGTGTAAAGAAAGACTTTTACCTTGAGAAACTTACAGTGGTTTAACTGACAGACTGACATTTACTGACATCCCAGGGGAATTAAACTAATCTGTATAACAGTTTACTGAATGATAAAGGGTGTGCTGTTCACCTCTTAAAATGCTGCTATGCAGAATGGACTCTTTTCATGCTTGTGAACAAAGCACCTGAGTGTACTCAGAAATGACTTCCCTCCCATTCTTTGCCCTTTTAGTCAGCATGGATAAAATGTCCTTTTACACAAATGAGATGAACCTGTTTTAGAGCTTTTTTTAGGGAACTATTTCATTAAAAACACCTGCCAATCTCTTGGCCACTTCATTAGGTACACCTATCTTATAGGTATGTTATATGAGAGACAATTACAGGCTGTAATTGTCTTTAATTGTCAATTGTCTGTAATTGTCTTGCACAATTTATCACCCACCTTGTAAATCATTCATCATTGATGTGTTTATGAGCACAGCATCACTACTGACTGGCTATTATCTCTTCCAGTAGCCTGTAAAATCAAGGCATATTTACTTACTCATTTATTTATCCAGCTGTAAAGCTGTGTTGCAGTAGAATTAGAATGAAAGGGACCTTTGCCAACAGCTGCTCTGGTTTCTATATGTCTGTTTGTCTATATATTTGTTTGTCTATATGTCTGTTTGTCTATATTTCTGAATCACCGCTCATGAAACATCTTCTGAATTTTTTCTGCCTTTACACGTTTCTAATAAACACTGTTGGTGAGTGTCCATTGGGTGCTTAATACAATGATTGTGAGTATAAATGGCTTGTCTAACTCAATAATGTGCATTTGATTTGTGAATCTTAACATCAGTGATGAAATACATAGTAGGCACAGCTGTCTCAGTACATCCATGGCCACTTAGATAGGATAGGAGCCAATTTAAAGAAAGATAGGCCAATTCAGTTTTATAGCCAATTAAGAAGTGTTTTGTGGTCACCTATATCAAAAGTGGTGCTATGATCTAAAATAATCTATAGATAGGTTACCTGGATTTGATTTTCTCTGGGATAATAAGTACTATGTTTGTGCTATGATGAGCCAAAAAGCTACAGTGAAATATTTCATCTAAGTTGTTAGAATTGAGATATATTACACAAGCTGCACATTATGTTATTGGAGATAAAATCTATTGATCTTTATTGTCTCCTTGCAAGGGTAAGAACTGTAAAATCAGGAAAAATTCAATGGATTTTTCATGTCATCTCAGTGATATATGGCTATAGAAACCAGAACTACTCTGGCAAATGTATTAGGCAAATGACCATCTAGAATTTATTGCAACACAGCTTTGCTTATGATACAAATATGAAATTTTTACAGGCAACTGCAATAGATTGCTCTCTGAACATTGTTTATAAATTAATGATTGGAACCACTGGATCCAACATAAAATGTATTTTTAAATTATTCTTAGCAGTTGCCTTGTTGATTCTGTAACCATTTGAGCTTAAACTATCATTTTTGACCAAGTAGTTACAAAAATTAGTATTTTGGTAAAATATTTAATCCTATTTTAGGTCTGATCAGTTATCAGATAAATGTTTTAAAATTCCACAGCATGTACATGCACATGTGTTTTTGACTTTGACAATAATGACTTTTTCTGTATTGGAATAAATGCCTCTCTCACTGCCCACTTTATTAGTAGCATCTACATATTATAGACAGCTTGTAAGTGTACACTTAGGAACTGTCTGTTTCAATGTGATACTTGTGATAGCTATAGCATACTACAGGTGGACAGCCATAGCATATTACATGGGAAAACCCCCATCGCTACTGTAATGTATACATTTCTAAACTGCTGATAAGCTTGAACCAGTGGAACACCTGTTACCATGCTACTACCTTTCCAGTTTCACTGGTGTGTTTAGAGTGGTCCATGATCCAAATAATGACCAGATAGAATTTGTCCTATGACATTTTTTTGGTCTGAATCTGACCATTGATATACAGGGTAGATGGTGGCTGACATACTGTGCATGGAAACAGATGGACAGATGGAAACAGTGTGTATTATTAGATTTCTTAAGTAAGTCAACAAGACAGTTGTTAGGATGAGCATATAAAGTGACAGGATGTGGTCGATTGTAGAATTTTGAATGCACACACCAATTACACTCCCATCTGGTGATCACAGACGCCCTATCATACACCTGGCTTATGATAGCATGCTGAGACCTTAATTATGTCCCTTGGCCTGGGACAGATGACCTTCCCACTGATTCCTTAAATATTCACTCACACACACACACACACACACACACACACACACACACACACACACACACACACACACACACACCCGGTTGTCATTGAGTCATGGAGCACTAACGCCCCTTTTACACTCAATGGTCACAATCTTCCATAGCCTGCCCACTGAGAGAACGTAGGAGGAACCTACTGGACAATATGAAAGTCTTTACATTAAGATGGCATTGGCTAAAATGTTATTGTAACAAACAAAAACAAAATAAACTAATATGAATTATGAGAACATTAATTTTATTATACAGTCCAGAATCAAATCAGATTGTGCCTAGAAATATTTTTTGCCATAAGGTGGCAGCAGTGAATGTATTTTTAAAACTTGTTAGTGGTAGGCATCACCACTTAACGTGATTACAGGCTTTTCTTTCACAGCGGTCCTTATACATAATGTACATTTATAGAATCTAATACACCTTCTAATTGTAAAATGGAAAAATGTAATCCTGATATGAGGAAACCAAACATTGCAAACATTGTTAATGACTGCATGACAATGAAAAAACTGAATAAAAAATACTGAAATCAGAACATTGTGTAATTTAACCTGCTGTCAGAAACTGGCCTACAGGTATACAGTATATCTTTTTGTCACAGAGCGTGCTGAAAATGTAATTTCTTGCTTTGTTTTATTATACATCATGTAAATATTCTCAAACCTGAGTGATGTGAATGCTCACGTTATAACCTTGGGGTAAGGGATTCACCAGAGTCATATGACGTCAGCATGAAAAAAGTATTGCCATGGCAACCCATCTCCTTGTCATTTACATCCCGAAAGAAACACGCTCTCATGACACAGCCACACAAGCACATGTTAAACTGAAAATGATTTCTGTCATAAATTCAATCACGACATATGTCATAGCCTACTACCTTATGTTAAAAAGAAACAAATACAAAGAAAACGGTAAATAATAATAATAATAATAATAATAATAATAATAATAATAATAATAATAATCAACCCAAGAAGAAGAAGAATCTTAAAGAAATTGAAAGAAAAAATGCAGGCTAAATATTGGGCTTTAAATAAAATACATTTATATTTTATGGAAAATAAAATACGTGTCTTCATCATACACACGCTGTTTAACTTTTAAGTCTCTCACGTGTCAATCTAAGGACAGCACCAAATAACCCACATAAAAGCTAATTAAAAAAAAAAACTATGACCTTTAAAGAGTTTCTGAGGCCGCTTCAAGATTTTTAAGGCACTTTTTTTTCTGTGACGTGTATGCACAGAGTAATATAAGTCACGTTTTAATATCCAGTTTCCTGTCAGCTGTGTCAAGACATGTCTGTTAGTATCGGCTGAGCCACCTCTTCGCGTTCCAACATCAGTAGGATGGAATAGAGTCCAGACACAAAACCTGACGCTGTAGGTAGGTTTGTCTTCTCTGTTCTCCTTCTGGCATTTAGCGTTTTATATGTGTTGCTACAAGCATTTAACCGTATAGGCTAAACAGAAATGAAGTTATTTATCTAAAAACCACTGCTTGACGATTCTTCCACGATTTCACCAAATGTTCCATATATGATATTGCGTTTTGCATAGTGTAGGCCTGTTGCTTTCAATTGGTGAATTTTATTATTATGAAGCAAAGTTCTATCGTTGAAACCCGCTGCGTCTAAACGTGTAATTGTGTCATTCTTCTGGCTGTGACTCGTCAGGCAGGCTTACGTAGGAAAGCTCCATTCCAGCAGAAACTGCACTTTCACTGTGGATTTCTGTGTTGTATTCATGCACTTCTGTTAGATTTTAAATGTTTTATTGTCATCTAGGTGACTATACTGCAACTAACTCGAGGCGAGGATGGTGAATTGAATAACAATTCTGAGAAAAAGCAGCACTTTTCCAAGCCGTAGTTTAGTGCGAAATGTTTACACTGTTGTGCAAAAGGGGATCCTGGGAGGCTGCTATTTATAGCTCTTATTTCATCATTCCTCAGCGCAGAGCTGAGAGCTGCAGGCTGCATTCTAATGATAGAGGGATGAAGCTCAGCTCCTTTCTTACATCCACAGCGGTGGCCTAACAACAAAAGAATCTAGAGGAGGAATAGAAGATTCTCCTTCTTAACCTCACTTCGCTCTGATCATGTTCTTTTCTCAGTTCTGTTTAACCTTTTGTGTATATAAATTATAGGGGCGTGACACCTGAACAAAACAAGCTATGTGTAGTCTACATATCCATCTTAGGAAAATGTGACCACTGAGAGCGTAAAACAGATTTTTTTTTTTTTTTTAACCCATGCAACACAAGAACATTCATAACTGGCGAACTATGTTTGACAGTGAAATGTCTCTTGATGCTAAGCACAATGCATACAGGCACAGCCCTTTTCTACCAGTGTTGCTTCCAAGGTTGTCATAACAGATAGATTAAGATCATTATCAAACACTTTAAGCTTTTCACTCCCTCTTTCCATTTTCCATGCCATATAGTGTTTCTGGTATCATTCATTGCAGTGGGCTGTTTTCTGTAGGTGAACAATGACCTGACCCACTCCAAACCCGACTCCATGTTAAAATGTAATGGGAGAGCAAAATGGCTCTACTTTATCTCCATTGTGTAAGACAGTGTTTGTCACTCCTGATTCTAGTGCACCTTAAGTGCACTGCACGTTTTCCCTGCCCCGCAACACCCATTTTAATCTCACAAACTCTTCGTTAATTAGCTGATGAGTTGAGTGAGGTGTGTTGGATCAAGAAAGAACTAGCATCAAAGTCAGCTAAATGCCAAAAAAAACTAAATGAGCAGAGCGGGGGAACTCTGGGAGCAGGACTGAGAAACTGGTCCACTCTGAAAATGAGACAGACCAACTGACTCTTAACTAAGATAAACATTACTTTACCCATGTTTGTTTGTTTGTTTGGTGATTCATCATGATTTATGTTGCCATACCTACAGAACACTTATCTGGAATGTCAGATTGGTTATGGTTCTCGCAGCATGCAATAAATAATTCTGGGTTTTGTTAGAGGGCTCATGTGCATTGTGCAGCACTCTGTGATAATGATTAACAAATTACATATTGTGCAGGCCTGTGGAAAAAAAATAGTAAAAATGAAACCTGCACATTGGAAAAATCTGATGCTTTATATAGTGGGCTTTTTGTTTGTAAAGCATCTTTACAAAAATCATAGATCCAGGGAATCTGGGTCCAGGATCCTGCTGAATAATCCAAAGTGACAGTTAGAAGCAAAAAGTCCATAAAAACAAGAAAAAGAAACCATGAAAGGAGCCAAGGTTCAGAGGGGGAATCCATCATCCTCTGGTCAACACCACATGGCAAACTAATAGCACATAATTCATGTTTATCTTTTAACTTTAACTTGCTATAAAATAAGAGTAACTTTTAAGACTTAAGAAATTAATAAATATTAGGCAGAGGCACATAGATTATTTAGTGAGAATCACTTAAAAGTTCTAATAAAAGTCCACATAATAAGAAACTAAGAACAGTGTAGCAGGAGAGGCGATGGCGGTTGTGATGGGTGGAAACATTACAATCCTAACTTTAGTAAACCTGTATATTTAAGTGATTTATTTTGTTATTTTTGTATTTTTGTGTTTATTTCAGACGATGATAATGTAGGCAGAACACAGCTCAGGCAGTTGCTCCTGGCCTCTGAAGATCTGTCTCCCTTTTGTAGCTGTTATAGTGAACTCACCACTTTGTTGTTCTAAAGCCTAACAGTGTGTACCTTATTGTACTCTGTGGATGACGCTAAGAGCCATACTCTGGTACACACATCTGACTGACATTTCACTGCAAATCAGTCACATCGTTGAAGGCCTGTGGGAACAGTACCTGGCACAGTCACCAACGAAACCTTAATCCCAGCTGTAGGGGGCACATCTGCATTACTCAATCCATGCAACAACTCCCACTGCGATGTGTAGCAGTGCTATTATTTGTGGAGCAGTTGATTGAGTTTACAGGCCTCCCAATCTGCCCTTTTTTCCATACCAGGTTGTGTCATGCTGCATGGACTATAATGGTACTTCTTGCTCTGAAAAAACATATAGGTACAGAACACATAGAACACAGGGTACGATGCCCTCTCCTCCTGGAAAGCTAAACAGATGTATTACATTTTCCAAACACATTTGAAATTTTCCCCAGAATAATGCCTTTCTGCATGGGGAAGTTTTCTGAGGACAGCAGCTGGCTGTAGTTTTTTATCTCTCCCTGTCATGCACACATATAAAGGCATGCTTTCCAGCACACACCCACATACATACTCACTGCCTGTATTTAAACGTTAAGCAGCAGTCTGGTTTTTAAAGTGTCAATTAAAATAATCTGAATACACAAATATTTAAAGTCACTAACTAACATTTTATACATTCTAAATAACTTTATCCACAAAGTATTACAACATATAAAATAATTTAGCTTTCTTGTTGCTGATGCCACATTTAAACCGTCTGTGGTCAGAATAAAGCGAATCACCTTTTTTGTCTTTTTTCCTGCCCACATCTGCATTTTACCTGTATTGATCTCCTATTAGAATTTAAAAAGTTATTTTATCCACAGACATATTTCCCTATCCCAGACTGAATATCGAGGTTTAGTTATAGCCACCTGTCTGTGAGCGTTGGAGTTTCAGCAGGACATTCTGTGAGTTCATGTGCTTGATTGTGTCATGGGACTATTGAGTAATCGGTGTTCTTTTGCAAGGCTGCTGGTTTGTAGCACCTCTGGGGTAAGACAAAATTAAATGCTTTTCTCAACAGCACTAGAGTTGTGGTAACAAGTAAGGGATGCATATGGACAACTGCTTACAGTAAATCCTGGCACCCAGACACTTCTGGTACAGAGCCCTACTGTAGTTGCCATCGCTTTGAAAAGGTGAGGGCAGAAACACAATGTCTGTTGCTAATGTGTGAGCAGACTATAGAATGTCTATGTGTGTTTGGGGACACATGGCATCCATGTAGAGGTGTTGTCCCAAAGGAATTAACAATCAAACAGTGATCTTTTTCCTGACAAAAAATAATGACAAAGCTTGGCTCCTAGGGTACTGTAAAGCAGTCAGACAAGCTGCCTAAAATACAGGCCTTTTTAGAGCATTTAAAGATATTGATGCAGTTGAGTCAGTGTAGTGTAATTAGTGTCGGTTTTGAACAATATTTATTGTATGGCAAAAAATCTCTGATACCTTTGTATCACATTAAACAACAAAAATGTTTGAAACAAAAATGCTATAAAACATCTACACAAAAAAGCACAATATGCATAATCAAATTCTCTGTTGGTATATTCCCGTCTAGTCCTGGAATGAACTTAGCCCTGTTTTGGCAGTTAATTTTTGTGGAAGTAATTGTCTAGAATACTGTTTTGACATTCTGTAGTTTGCATCTGATGCTGATGGCTGATCCCAAAATGTCACACACATTTCTAAATAAGTCATCATTTAATAGAGTGCAGATGTTCAAAATTGGAAAAGCAAAGAATTTTAGAACAAATAATTTTTAGAATGGCAAAAAACCTTTTCATGTATACATTTTTTCCTGTTAAATTGATGCTTATTGTGGCCATTTTTAAATGGATATGTTCCATGGAAAAACTAGGAAAAAAGCCTTTTTAAAACAAACATTTTAAATAAGAACAACAGCAACAATAATATTAACAACAACAACAACATGTATAGATGGGTATAGATGGTTGCTTAGAAATCCCATGCTGTTACCTTGTCTGCTAGTGGCATGACAATGATGGCACTAGTTCATGCCAGAAATGACATTTTATGTTCAACACAGTTTTGAATAATTGGTTGAATTATTCAATGTTAGCTGAAATTTTATATAAGGTTCTGTATAATGTTTAGATATTTTTGTTATGTGGCAGTATACTTTGCCATGAACAGCTCTGTAACAAAAGTATGTCAGTAATGACTACTAGCCTAACAAATGGCCCATGCCATTGATGACTACTACCTTAATAAAAAGTGGCCCATGTAGCTTTTACCATAATCCACAGTAACACCGATTAGATTGTATGTTAATCGCTTTTAATTGATGACTGCCGGTGACTGAGTTTTCCAGCTTCGAATGCAGTTCCAGGTTCAGTTATTTTATGCAATATTAACATAGGTAAAATGTATATGCTATGTTCCACTGATCACTTTTGAAATGCCGCTGATCATATTTTCCCTATGGGTTTTGCTTTTCATAGTGTTTCAAAAATTAAGATCTTAAATTAAGTGAGTCAGAAACTGGAAAGGGAGTGAAAACAACTGGTTTCTTCTTCTATACCTTCCGAAGCACTGTGCTTGCTAAATAACAGTTTGTTAAAAATACATTGATCAGGATTTGCTAAATTCTTGTTAATAATAACATCACAATATATTTCAAGTAATGCATGTCAGCTATAAATGAATCATCAGAAATGAGACTTCACACTTCATACTTTCCCAAGCCATACTCCCAGTTTAAATGTGATGACAAACCAAAACTTGCTCATTCTTACAAAATGGTTATTGTTGTTTTCCTATGCCACATTGCAGCACAAGCCTCTAACCAGCTGCCCGAGCATGAGAGCAGTCATTTCCTCTCCTGAACTCTCTGCCAGCCAGGGTTAGGTGCCATAAATTAAAAATTTTAATTAAAAACTGCTGAGACGCAGAGGTCTGAAAGGATGCGAATATTCCAGCACAACAAGGTTCCCACCCATTTTGCCACAAAGGAAAACAAAATAAATAGCGATTACTCACGCACTGAATGGAAATAGTTTTTGCATAGGCCAAATGTAAGCCATGTTTGCCCACAGCTCAGATGTTAGCAGAAACTAGTTTTTTTGCATCTGCTAGTTGGATTGCTTCTTTATCTGAAACAATTTAGTTACAATTATGTGGTTAGTGATGCCTTGCCAACAATTGTTACTGCAAGAAATAGCATGTATAATGAAAAAAAAATAGTGGAAGTGATTATTATTCAAATGATTTAAGTAATATTTAAATTATTTGTCATCAGTATTTATTAGACAGTACCATATAATTATGTTTTCATTTCAGACATTGTGATGGCTATTTCTACCTCTTTATGCACTGAATTAAGTGAACTTGCAACTAATAAGCAGAAGGCATGAGTGTCCATCAAGATGTTTGCTTGCATTCCAGTCTCCTCCACCTCCCTGCTGACAATTTCCTGGGAGATTTCTATTGCCATGGTGACAGAAAGCTGCTGATGTCATCCTGGCCAGGGCACTGGGGTTGAACAAAGGTGGGCTACATGGTTCCCCTCTTTACCAGTCTACAGCAGTCTACAGCAAACCTGGGTAAACCCGAGCAGTAGCACCATAATTGGAGGACCCATGCTGCGCACTTCTGCCTGGGTCATATCTCACTATATGCACTATATGCATCTAAAGCAGTGGAATCATATAAATATGACGAGGGCTTGCTTCTTGGTGGATTTCCTTTATTCTTTCCAGTTGGTAATTAGGCCATCTATAATGAGCCCTGAAAGCATGCTAATCACATCAGGAGCTAAGATGCTGGAATAGGAGAGTTCCATTGAGTATATTTACATGGGTTCATCTGGAAAATATCAATAACTATAAAGGAAATGGAAGGAAATATTATCAGCAGTAGCAGCTCTCAATTTCAGGACTTGGATTGTGTGCTTATTAATGCACCAACCAACCTTTTTATGCTAGTTTAATCTATCTGAAGTAAATAAGATGTGCAAAAGCAGAATAAGAAACCAAATATCAACATTAACAAAGGAGAGATTATTATTCTGTTATTAAGGCTATTACAAAGTTATAGACATGCTGGTCAGAACTGCAACTGCCTATGTTGTAGTCTTTAACAGTTGGGTTTGTGCATAACTAGGACATGCATTCATTTGCTATCAATGTCTTTACATTGCTAACATGCAATAGAAGGATAATCCACAAATAGCACATTGCATGGTAATGGTTTCTAAATAGCCAATTGCAACTCAGTTCAGTAAATAATTTTGCTACTTCCAGTGGCCTTCAGTGTTAATTATATTTTGATAGAAGCAGATATGTTTATCAAAAAAGTAAAGCATTTACATACAGCCATCACTGGCAAAGAATGGCAATGTTATCCTAACAGGGTTACTTAGGATTCCCTAGGCCTCACCACTCTCATAGCGGAACGTGTAATTTAAAAAGCTATTCCCAAATCTGATTCTTTCATTTGCCAGCTAATTATTTCCACCCTCGCTGATAACATGCCTGTCAGTGGTAGGTGTAATGATTAGTTGTCACCCATTAAAACCCCCTGTTCTTTAAAGTCTCACCCCAAGACTGATTCACTGCACTGCAGCCATGCCGCTTGGCTGCTCTTCAGTGAATTAAGGTGGAAGATTATTTGTAAAAAACAACAATGCTATGTGGTTGCGTTTTTTTTTACAGAGATATTTCTGATATTGCATTTTCTCACAAGATTAAGTAATTCCCCAAGAGTGAAATGACATGGATCGGGCATGATCGGAACACCATGCATTATATGAAATAAATTTGTGTTTCAAAAGAGTGGAAGAAAAAATGTTACATCATATGACACCAAATGTTTTATTTTTGTTGATTTTTCTCTAGTAACTACAAAGTAGGATCTTGGTTGTCTAAGACTTGTATTTCACATGTAGGCAACATTAATTTAAGGCACACTGTCTCAGTGCTCGCCTAATATCCCATGGCTTTAAATTTTCAAATGCAATATCTACATTATAAATCCGAAGCTTAATTATTAAAACCTTTATAGGTGAATTATTAAAAGGTCCCATGCATGCATATCATGGAAATGACAGGCGCCACATTTTTAATAAAGAAACAGTGTGAATTAATATTAAAATACTGCTTTTTATCACCAGTCTAGTCATGTTCCTTTTTTCTGACTTATTTCTCTAATTAACCAGACGTGAATCATTTTAATCAGTTAAAGGGTTTACTTTTTGCCCATCCTGCACATCTGACGATATTTCTGGCTAGTGTATAAGGTTGTCAGAGAGTGCTAATAGTGGTGATGCAGCCGAACTGACAGCGCTGACAGTAAACGTTCAGCGATATGCCCTATTGGCTCTTTATTGCACGTGTAGACAGACAGGTTGTCATTTGGTTCCTCATGACTGTGATGAGCTAAATTTAGAGCAGGCCTAACGCACCGACTCAGCAACAGTCAATGAAGAGCTTAAATGGGAGTGTTTCACACAATCAGGGCTTGAGCGCTAATGCTGACATCAGAGGAAATGGAGGAGCAAGAGTAGGAGGTCTGCAGGGGAAACGAGTGCTCAGTCGCAACACAAATGTGTGCACAACTGTGGGCATAAAGAGTTGAGATTTTAATTATTTTCTTGCCTTTGTTTTTTTTTCCCTCACCACTCACTGTGGCTTTGAACGATCAGTTGCCTTCTTAAGACTTCATAACTTTGGGTCTAAAGTGTTAATTTCTTGCTTAAATTTTATGTTGTCTAAATAGTTGGTAAATAGCTGGTAAATAACTTTTCTAAAATAGGATCACATTTGCCTGAATGCATTTGTGCTGTTTTTAAATGTATACAGCCAAAGTGCCTGTGCATTTCAACTGCACAGACTTTTGCATGGTTATGTATTTTGACAAATGCTGGCATGTGTTTTTTTTCCTCCCTCAAAGAGGAAGATCATGACAGCGACTGTACATGTTGCAAGGTTATCGCCTCTGTGCATGTGTTTGTGTGTGGGTGTGTGCATGCACAGGATAGCTGTATTGCTTTTGAGTGTAAAGAGGAAAGAAAGTAAAGAAAGAGTGCAAGTGTGGTGACTTATAAGGCAGTGCAGTGTAGGGTGTGATAGAACACAGCTATGGCTGCATTGTGTTCACTTTTATGGGAACAAACTGACAAATCCAGATTCAGGAGGGACTTTAAAAGGAAAATACTGAAATGATGTGTCTTTTTTCCTCCTTTGGAAATATATGCATTATGTGCTTTTCTGACCTAGGCCTCTTATTAACAGCTAATTATACTTTCTTATTTTGAGATATGGATTTTTGTTCTTCTTAGTTTGCTAACTTTTTGGCATAAGAAGTATGGAAATGATGTTCTGCTGTAGTTACATTTGTTTCTCTGTGTTTCATAATTTTAGCCTAAAATACATTTAGAATTGTAATTTTTTTTCCCAGCTTTGTTCCTGATAGGTTCAGGGAGCCCCTCAGTAGCGATGCTTGCCTAATAACAGATTCTGTTTTACACCATCTCTCATTTTGTCATGGTACGGCCCCTCTTCCCAAACATCTCCTCATGTGTGTTTGTGTGCATGTTCATCTGTGTGGCCATGCCCTCCCTGTGTTCCACACCTGATCCTTGTTGTGTCATTAGTATGCAGTAAAGGTTTGCTGTTTTTGTTTCTCGATTGTTGGTGTTTGACCATGATACCCTGCGTGCTACGCCTTCGTTGTGTTGTGTTGTGTTTTGTCAGAATAAACATATGTTTCAGTTTTAAGTGACTCGTCCCCGCATCCTGCTTTAACTCCTCATCGTTACAAAAACACTGACCAATGAAGGATGCCTGGGAAAAGGAGCAGGAGCAGGAAAGGGAAGAAGGGACGCGAACGCCCTTCCACAGCCCTCACGGAGAGATCCTCCATAATCTTATAGCAGAGGACTGTACCACTGGTAGATCGGGTCCTGTGTGTGGTCCAGGGCTGGATTCTGCGGAGTCTTATGGACCCACACCGACCTACCGGGACTGATACAATGATGTACAGCAGTCTGAGTTGGACTCCGCAGGGTCCTGCTACCCCACAGAGAGACCTTCAGTCATCCTGGCCTCACTGCATACTCCCACAACAGGGGAGGAGGCCAGTGGATGATTTTGGGGGGCCCTGAGTATGGTTCAGAGTCTGACTCTGCAGAGTCCTATGGACCCCAGCAGGGCTCCTGCCGGCTTCTCTGGATTCTTTAATAGTCCTTTATGTAAATTTGTACCCGTCCCTGTCACCGTGTCTGTCCCCATCATGTTGTCTGTTTCAGTCGCTTTGTCCCCCTTTGTGTTATTGCCAGTAAATGTCAGTGTGTCCGTCTCTGTGTCTGTTGTCGTCTTGGTCCCTGTCCTTCCCCCCTCTGTTCTGCTCGTGCTGGCCCGTGTTGGGTCGTTTGGTCCTCCGGCCTTGCCATTTGGTGTTAGCTTCAGGGCCGTAGTCTGATAGGCTGGCGCACTGGGAGTCCCGCCGTTGAGGAGGGGCTCTGTCACGGTACGGCCCCTCCTCCCGAAAGTCTCCCCGTGTGTGTTTGTGTGTATGTTCGTCTGTGTGGCCACGTCCTCCCTGTGTTCCACACCTGATCTTGTTGTGTCATTAGTATGCGTGTATAAAAGTCTGCTGTTTTTTGTTTGTCGATGGTCAGTGTTTGACCATGATACCCTGCGTACTACATCTTCGTTGTCTTGTGTTGTGTCAGAATAATCATATGTTTCAGTTTTATGTGACTTGTCCCCACATCCTGCTTTAACTACTCATCTTTACACATTTTATTCTACCTTTTTGCCCCTTTCTCTGATTCCGTCTGAGCGCCATCAGGCTTACCTTTGACCACAGTGGACATGGATCTGATTATGAACTAAGGAATCCAGTGCATAGCTACTCTGCCCCCGGTCATCATTCAGTGGCTATCTTTCATGTGATTTCATGTGATTTCCAGAAGGAAACCCTGGCTTCCCATATTTTTCTTGTTGTTGTCACTGTATCTATTCTCATTTGCTCAATGATGAAGTTCTGCAGGACAAGTTTTAAAAGTGAAGTAAGTCTGTATATAAACTTTACAAAACCTCAGGCATCTCAACAAGCCATTACAGCAAAATTAGTAGACTCCATAATTAGCTCATAAGTTAAACAGTCTTATTCTTGTAACAATATCTAGAGAATCTGGAGAAACAATCAAATAGTACTTTGGGGGGGATGTCACAGGGGCGTACCGGTATGATCGGTCAGCTATCTCCTGGATCAGATTGCTTCGAAGATTTGGGTGCCTCGTTTCCGTAGCTATTAAAAGGATAGTTTGGTGAATAAAAATCGTTTACATGATTTTTCACTTACCCCAGATGCAGATCGGCCAACACATGTTTGGAGTTTCTTTAGTTTAGAACAAAACCTGCCAAGGTTGCTAACAAACACTGGACGTCAATAGCAGCGATAATAGCTTTGGTAATTAAGTTACCTATGATACTGTACTCCACAAATTTATCTAAAGGTGTTCAAACTCATCCATGTCTCTGCCATGTCCTTTATTCACCTTTAGTGTGTGAGACCTTTATTAAGACCTTAGTGTTAAATTGCGGTTTGGTTTATTGTTTGTTTAATATATGAATTTGTTCTGTAAATTTGCTAAGTGTTTTGTATGTATATATTGACCATTTGTTTTTGTATATCGGTTCAGGCATCAGCAGCGGTTTAAAAGTACCGTTTTGCACAGGTATTGGAAAAAAAACTTAAACGATACCCAACCCTAGTAATAAAACTATTATAAAAAGACCCGCCATCATCTTACAATAGCATTTAGGAATGTTACTTGGTTCACTAAATTATGGTCCTAATAGACACCATGTAATCGTTCATATTAAGGACCTATTTAGTCTAATGTGTAACTGGCGATCAGTGGGGGTTACACCAGGCAGTAAATACTGTATCATAAATGCTCTCTCTCTCCTCTCTTCTTACTTTTCTTCCCTCTTGTTTCTCATCTCATCTTCGATGTTGGGGCACCCTGCTGACCCACCATGTGGCTGAGGGATTAGAGGATGCATGCGATGGTTTATTATTCACACTCTTCCCACGCTCACATACACATTACAAATGCATATGCTGCTATAAAGGATGTGCAATTGGAAATTTCTACGTATGAATAACAAGCTTTGTGTGTGTGTGCTGTCCTTTGTGTGTGTGTGTGTAATGTGTCACCCAAACAGCCAGGGGAGAGAGGAAAGCAGTGAATAAATGGTGTGATTCATACTCCAGACCATCCTGACTAATAAGAGGAAAGTAAGTTGGAGCATAATTAAAGTTTTTTCCTGCCAACATGTTAGCAGTCATTAGACTGGGTGAATGGAGGAAATGGATGGATATACATTTATCAGCCACAACATTAAAACTACTGACAGGTAAAGTGAATAACATTAACTATTTCATTACAACAGCCACTGTCCAGGGCTGGGATATTTTAGGCAGCAGTTCTTGAAGCTGAAGTGTTTGGAAGCAGGAAAAAAATGGGTTTGTGTAAGGATCTTAGCAACTTTGACAAGGGTCAAATTATGATTAGACTGGGTCAGAGCATCTCCCAAAAATCATGCAGAGTGTCCCCGTTATGCAATGGTTAGTACCTACGAAATGAGGTACAAGGACAGACAACTGGTGAACAGGTGAGAAGCTTATGCGTGTCCAAGGCTCACTGATCCGCGTGGGGAGGCTAGCCCATTTAGTCCGATCCCACAGAAGAGCTAATGTAACACCAATTTCTGAAAAAGAAAGGTATCAGGACACAGTATGTCACAACTTGCTGTGTATGGGATGTGTAGGCAAATGCTGGGCAGTGCCCATTCTATCCAACGCCGACCGCACCTACAATGGGAAAGTGAGCATCAGAACCAGACAGTAGAGCAGATGGTGGTGACTTGGTCTGATGAATCATGTTTTCTTTTACATCATGTGGACAGTCACGAATGTGAAGAACATGTCTGATCCATGGAGGCCACACTTCGCTACTTACAGGACTTAAAGGATCTGCTGCCAATGTCTTGGTATGAAAGACCACAGGACACTTTCTGACACTTTTTTGTGGAGTCCATGCCTTGTCAGGTCAGATCTGCTTTGGCAGCTTGAAGGAAACCTACACAATATAAGGCAGGTGGTTCTGATTTCTGATGATATGGCTGTTCAGTGCACATCAGTATTTCTGCACTTGCAGAAGAGGAAACCGCTACTGGTATTGTAAAAAAAAAAAAAAAAGATAAAAATAGAAGGTACATACCTCTGCCAGATGGTACATTTCGCCATTCTTCTCTAACAAAGAATCTATCTCTCGCGAATGACCACACACACACACACACACACACAAACACACACACACACACAAAAGACCACCCATATGTCTTTTGGGCTTATGCACCAGGTGTAGTGTACATATGCAATTGTGCCTACATTTCAAAGGCCTTCCAGTAGATCCATTTCTGGTTTACAGAGCAGATGGCAGTGGTAGTTCAGTGGTTAAGGTGCTTGGTTTGAAATTGGAGGGGTGCTAGTTCAAGCCCACCTAATGCTAAGTTTCCTCTCTTGGTCCCCTGAGCAAGTCCCTTAACCCTCAATTGCTTAAGTTGTACTCAGCCATAATTGTATGTTGCTTTGGATAAAAGTGTCAGCTAAATGCTATAAATGTAAATCAGCTTGCCATAAGATCTTGCTGGCATGCTCTTTTCTTAAAATAATGAGTCATTAGTTGACAAGTTACTTTAAACATGACTGGAAATGAAGACTGAGGAGTCAGGAGACTCAGTGTTATGTAAGTAACCTTTCAATTCGTCACTGATAAACTGAGAAGATAGTTAACAGAATAAACTTTACTTTGAATACCACATTTCTGTGATTAGCCCTGTGCTAGTGTAAGTATTTATTGGCCCACCTCTGGGTACAGAGTAAATTGGACGAAAAAGGCCACCTCAGTTCCTACCCAGTTTTACACACAGCAGTAGGTAGTAGAACACGGGTGCATTGGCAGTCTGGTCAGTCATGTCTAATTCATGATGTTGGCTCACAGCAGTATTGACTTTTTGCTCCAGTCAGAGGAGAGAGATGAAAAAAGAAGAGGACAGGATGTGAAAGCAAAAACTCAAAGCACAAACATGCTGGCACGAGGCCACACCTCTGCCCAAAGGGAATGTCCCTAAATGTATAAATGAGAGACAGAAAGAAAAGTGAGAAAAAAGAGGGATATATATTTATGAAAAATAGTTTATTTGCAGCATAGGAGGACATACTTTAGCAGTCTGATGACCTGTAAACTAACTCTTTATACAGTTGGTGTGGGTGTCATGGATAAGTGAGAAATGGTGGCCCAGAGATAGTCTAGGTAGTTGATGGTGATTAATTAGAAACAGTTATATATTTTCCTGCCTAATGGAATTACAATGAGAAGACTGCAAAAGTTGTGTAATAGATTGCTTAGAGATTTTCATGCACATTTTCTTAAGAAATTCCTGCATCATGACATTGCAGTTCGGGGTCTGCTGGTACATCATTGTTCATCGCCGCTGATACCAGTGAGGCCAGGCAATGATGCATTATACAGCCAATGGCTTCATGTGTAAATCTGTTCCACATCCTAAGTAGCAGTATCTAGGTTTTGAGATTCTGTGCAGCTCATACTTTGTAAACTCCCACACCTTCCCCAGACAAAACACGGCACAGGCAATGGACATCAATACCAGGAATAAATGAAATGCTTCCATGTACTAATACTTTATGCTGCTGTAATGCTCTGAAAGTTATGTTGAGAAAGCAATTTTTTTTTTTTCACAGATCAGCCCGCAAATATGTTACTGGCTTTAACCATAAAAAACTTATTTGTAAATAAAAGACTTAACAAGTTTGAAAAACATTTTTAAAAGTATAAATTAAACAAGAAAAAGAGCTTGAGGTTACACAAAACCATCTACTTTTGATTGTAGACACAGGGGAGGACCCGTCTGGGCTATTTCTGTACCTTTGTCTGGTTTACGAGTTAAGCAGTGGAACACCTAGTGCTGAATCTTAGCCCTCCACTCCCACCCCAGAATAAATAAGTGAGTTTTAGTTGATAAGCAGGCCCCTTAGTCAGTTCTCTGACCTTTGTTTGAAGGTTGCATCAGCACACATCTGACATTTGGAGAGACTACTCATTTGAAAGTTTTAGTTAACTCACATTTTGTTGTTCCATCATGGGCATATGTTGTTTTTGGAAGTTATGAAATTTTCCACTGTGGCTGCAGCATTGTCAGATTACATACACTTCTCCCTGACTGCATGAGGTATTTTCAGTTTGGCTTTTTTATTTTTATTTTTATTTTTGGCAAATGGATGGTCTGTGTTGAATTACATAAGATGCCTACATAATAATTACTATGCCAGCCATCAAGGTGGTGCTGTCCAAAAGACGCATATCCAGGTGTTACCTTTTGGTGTTGCTTTTTTTAACAGCCTTTGTGAATGGGTGAACTTTTTAGTAAATTGGTATTGTAAACTAGTCTTATTTGAGCAATAAGCAGTTACTGAAAACATGAGACCTGCTGTTAAATGATTACCACAACAACAACCCTAGATTCCATCTGTCGATTCCTTCTGCAAGCAGTGATGTGTATAATTTTATCCACTGGTATAAGTCCATATAACTAAATATTTGGATAAATATATTAGCTTTGGTTTTGTTGAAATGTTTTAGTTCAGGTTAATGTAGCAAAAGATATATGATTTACAAATATAGAAATAAAAAAACAATGTAAACTGCTGTCTGCAAAGGGAATTCAGCCAACCACTACAGAACTGAAAGTTACAGGTATTGTTCAGGACTGTTTGCACATCATGCATTATTGATTTTAACTTATTACACTTGCAGATCGTTGCAGGAAGTCATGACGGCGAGTGTGCAGGGTGGTAACACTGTGGTGGGAAGGATGCCGAGAGCGAGCGGTGGTTCGGGTTGTTCTCAGGGAGGCCTGCCCTGCTTAGAAGTGCTCTGATATCACACTCTGAAGGGGATGGGGGGTGGGGAGGGAGTGAGAGCGAGGGGTGGAGGGGGGGGAGTGGGGTGGAGCAGCCGGCTCCGTGTAAACAGGCTGTCAGAAAAGAAAGTGCAGAGGCGTTTCTACACGCTGCAGCTGACGGGGATCGGCACGGCGAGCCTCACAGGAGGATAGCCGCGCGAGGAAGAGGGTTTAATGAATTTGCGACTGTAGGGGAGAGATGTTGCTGGCACTGAGTGACAAGGCTGCTGTGGTGATCACGTGCAGCTGCCTGGGGCTCAGCGCTTGTGCTCGCATGCCAGTGGCAGGCACCGTGCACTGACCGTTTCAGAACCGTCGTTATAGCCCAGAGAAGCAGAGGTAGGATGACATGTCTTTTTTTCCCTGCTTTTCTCTTTCTGCCTCTCTGTCTCTTCATCTCTCTCCTTCACTCGGTTCTTTTTCTGCCATAAACTAGCAGGATGTAGATAACTGGTGACTGACAAGCCTGGAACCACTCGACTTTCTCATATCTGTTGTTCTTCTCTGTGTATTTTGGGGCTGAAAACACACACTAGCGGTGTATTTGCGGACTGTCGTTGCCATGTGCTTAATATCGGGTCTCCTAACACTGCTTAGGAGGAGAGACTGCCCAGGGTTTGCATGTTTTTGATTGCTTTGGAGGCATTTAACTGAAATGTTTACATGGACCTCATGCACACTGTATGCAAGCTTCTCTAATTTTACATTTAAGCTTTTTTAACCAATCAGTTCAGTAAATAGTAGCTGTATGTAGTCTGGCAGGACTTGTGTACCTCTGATTTTGCCAGTATGACTCTATGTAGTAGAATCACTGGTTAGAGCTGATGGTTACTCCCTTATTGTTTTCATCTGGTTATACAGTCTGCTCTTTGTCTATAATGTGAGAGGTGTGTGTGCACACTTTACATGCTACACATCCTCCCCCAAAAGAGATCAATAGTATCTCTCCGTAGAATCCACAGGGATGTGTTATAGGCAAGGGAGCCACCACTCAAGCATTTTGTGGTTTGTTTTGCACTTTTTGCACTACCTAGCCATTCTTGTCTCAAATCCAAGTCTTCATTTCATTGTGTATGTATATCTTTGGCATGTCAAGGGTTGTAATTATTTGCAAGGCAGTGATGACACTCCATGGAGAGCTATGCCATTGCATGCTGGGAGGCTGACTTTGATAAATCTCAAATCATTAATTATGGCTCACCCCACAGGCATCAAATGTGCTGGTTCTCAGTAGGATTTAAGATACAGAGATAGGAGACATTGTGAATCAAAGTTTAAGTGTGTGTGTGTGTGTGTGTGTACATGTGTTCAAATGAGGCTTGAAGATGCAGCTCACATTTACAGATCTAAAAGATGGAAGATATAATTGTGTGGGGGTGTATGTATGCATGCAGGATGCCTGTGTACATGTTTCTGGGTAACTAGACTTGTTCATGTGTAGTATGAACATCAGCGGTTTGCACCCAAGGTTCTAAAAGCAAGTTAAATTCACATTTACTGTAAGCGAAGCAGTTAAGACTGCTCGGCCAGAACTGTGAGAAGTGCATGTCTAGCTGATAACAGCTCCTGTCAAAGTGTAAACAAACAAACAAACAAAAAAAAATCAAAGAAATAGTGTCTGGTCAAATGACATTTTAGTATGTCTTAATCACTATTCAGTGAACTATTTCAGTGTATTCTGTTGTCAGAATATTAGGAGTGATGCATAGACTAATAATCAGATGGCAATCTACATTTTATTAAGACTTATATATGAGGTACTCCAGTCATACTACTTGTACAATCAGTCAGAAAAAGTCACATTGTAAACTATATTTTGCCATACAAGTACAAACACAAACATATATAATATGGGAGGGGGTATTATATAAATACATTTGGGGGTTTTTCCACTACATATGTTCCACCAACAAAAGTGTTCACCATATGTGATTGTTTCCAGGGAAATGATTAGACTCCAGAATTGCTTTTAACAATTGTGTTTAACCACTATAAGTGTTTCAGGAGATGAGGAGGATGTTTTGAAAGATGTCCTTCTCTCCTTGGTTATTTTAATCATAGCCTAAAATATCCTGATCTCAGGATCTTAAATTGTAATTGTGGTCAGGATGCTTCTACCGCTTGCCATGTCAGTTAGCGCTTTCATTTTTGTTAACACATACTCAAATCAGACAGTGAGAAGGGTCATCAGTTTAAGGGTTTACCAGTGGCTGGGAATTAGAGTTGGTCTTGCCTGTCTTTTCCTTGTAATTGCATTGCAATTTCAAACCAAACCCTTCTGTTGTCATGACATCCAATCCCTTCGTAAATAGTCCCAGTTTTTGAGCCTATGACTTGAGAGAGCAAGAGAGAGAGATTGTTTATGGTTCCAGGTGTAATCAAAGATCCATGTTGATAGCCTTGTATTTTTAAAGAATACCCATTTGTAGTTTTAATGAAGCTAACAGATGCAATTGTCAAGAGTAGTGAGAAATGGCCACGGAACCTTGCTAAGTTTGCATGAGAAGATTTAAAAAAAGAAATGTCTGAGTTCTCACTATGTCCAAGGCTGGACCTCCCAAGGCATGTAAATGTCTATATTCTCTGTGGGATCAGTCACTCTTTGGTTCACTCCAACTGATAACTACACTGGGTGAAAGCTGAGAACACATAAACCTGCCAGTAGAGTAGAGCAAACTATAGATAAAAAGATGCTTAAGTACAGTACAGCAACCTATGCTTCAAGTATAGTCATACAGTATAATAAATCCCTTTCAGGGTTTAATGTTTCAATGTTGAAGTCTAGCACATTGCAATCACTAGTGACTCATATTCATGTTGATGGATAACTAACATCACCATTTTAGTATTGGTTCAATATGAAGATTTTAATTATTAATGTTCAATAATTCATTCTGAGGTAAACAAATTGCTGTCATAAAACCTTCAGGGACAAAGTCTATGAATAAATATGACTAAAATTGCATAAAATTATGTGGGGATGTAAAATGAGTGATGTTCCATTAACAGAGTGATGGCAAATGTTTGCATTTTCTTATTTTGCTTACCCAAAGTAGGTTGCCCGAGCACACAAATGAACTGAGAGGCCTAGCAGGTGGTTGTGGATTCTCCTACTCTCTCTTCAATGACTAGGCATTACTTACCACTGAACAGTATGACTTATTATGTTCTTATAGCTCTTTTTATGTTCTACAATAGGCTAAAATGTTGGGGCACAGCTGTGTGTAATTATGCCTGTGAGTACCATAAGGAAAATGTTGTGGTTGAGCATTTCAAACTTTTAATAGCAGCCGTTGAGTTTGATGTGTTTGACTCTGAAGAAGGTAGAATAGTATGTAAAAACACTGGGTAAACTCAGTAAAATGTTCCTTTTTTGGCATATGTATGCAGCAAGGACTGGGACACACATGTAGAGCACAGCAGCATATCTAGATTAATGTCCATAAAAACCCACATCAAATTCCCTCGGTTACCTCAAAGTGATATACATGTAACAGAGTGCTGCTTCAGCCATTTTTGTCTTTGGTATCTTTGATTTTAAAAACAAGCATTTTTGTATCTTGTGGGCTTTTAATCTGTAAAGCATATCATATCATTAGCATATCTAAGCATATAATATATTATATATAACATGAACAGTATCTTCATGTTGTTCCATATGCTTGCAGCTTCCTATTAGCTGTGGCCTTATCAGTTCTTACCCAGCCTCATCCTTTCAATTCAATAGTGCATATTACATATTTAGCAGGGCTAAATATTACACTTACAGGCCATTGAACTTTGCCACAACCTCTTAAATCTTCTACCCATGCTGCCTGTGCATGACCACTCATCTACTGAGCAGCGGAGAGTGGCCCTGGGGGGAATGTTTGTAGGCGAAAGGGGTGCCGCCGTGCCCTTTGGCCCAAGAGGTCCTTGGGCCTGTGGCTCAACAGGGCCCGAGGATGTTTATTACACTAACGGTTTCTGTTTAGGGAAGCACCATTTCTCCACTGGCTCCACCCCCAGTCCCAGCTCTGCTCACAGAGACTCAGGCGGGCAGTATCTCGTGATCAGCCCCTTCATTTATCAACAGATGATCCCTCCGTTCTGCTCACTGTCCCCCATGAGATGAGGATGAAGTCACTTGGCTGCACCTCTCTGACTCCTTCATCCCGCTCATGATCAGTGTCCTAATTTGGCGGTGAAGTGGCAAAGGCACTTCGAGACCATGTGAAAGCCTTCCACAAAGAAACGGATTCCACCTGGACAGCCACCCAAGGCACATGTTGAAGTGTATATAAGTTAGAGGCACACAGTGCAGCTTGGCATTTGTTCAGCTAAGTGAGCCTACTAAAGAAAAAAAAATTTAAACAGACTTATTTCCGTTTAGAGAGGGCTACATGGAAAAAATTATGCAATGAAAGTGGCAAGTAAGTATTGAGATGTAACACTGGATCTGGATTATGTCAGACAGAGCTACATTGTAATTGTGTCGAGTCACAATATACATAGTAGGTCTGTATTTAGTATTTGAATTTTATGTTGCTAGTGCATTTATATTATATTTCTGCTATTTAGTCAGGACTACACTGTGCTTGTTTGGGGCAAAATATACTATTACTAGATTTAAACTGTTGTATAATGTTTGGACGAAAAACTAAAGACTGAGATTCTGATTGAAAGAATGCATGTGATTCCTTCTGTTTTGTATGATTTACTTTCTGTTATTTTAATTTTAGAACAATGATATGTGGATCATGCCTAATTATTTTAGATTGCCAAACCAGTTTTGCACTCATAAAATTGGATGTTAACCAACTTGTAAGGACAATGGTTATATTTCTGGTCCTTTCACCAAATTGACTAATATAACAGGATCATGGGGGAACCTTAGCAGTGGTTTGTAGTAGCTGGCTGTGGCAGTTGTAGAGCGGAGAGGGAGGGTAATGGTCACATAAATTCTGCATGAAATGAAGAGTAATTATGAGCCTGTCTAGTTGTCCAGCGGGAAGCAAGCAAGCAAGAGACAGAGAGATAGACAAGAGAGAGAGAAAGGGGCAGAAACAGAAAATAAGAGAAAGAGTAGGACATGTAATATAGATGGGAGGGAGAGATATAAATACTGCATGGCACAAATGTAATGGAGTGTCACTGGAAGAGGAAGTGGTGAATCAAGTAAGGCACGTGGAACTGCAACAAAAAGAGTGAAGAGTGTCCAGACCTATACAGTGGAAAGAAGCAAAAGGAGATATAACTTTCACAGAAAAATAGCCTTTATGTTAAACAGTCTTGCAAATTGTGTATATGAATATAATATAACAGACCCAATGTGAAAGAACGGAAAGCACTTTCGAACAGGGAGACAGCCATTCCTCTTTCTTTCTGTATAACCTGAACACCTGAATGACTCCCAGGCTCATTATCTCAGTGAATAGGGTAGAACTACAGAGGAGGAGGAGAGCGTTGACGCTCCAGAGTCTAATCTTTTACATCCCATAATGTTTTCACCATGCTCACATGATTTCTACTTATTTGTGTTCAGATACAGTATAGATCATTAAGAAAACTCCTGAAACAATACTGTATATCATACAAAACATTTTTAAAGCTTCTGTTTACAAAATCTGCTTCCAGTTAATACAGGGGCATTGATTACTTGTAAAAAGTTTATATACAAAATGTGAACATCTCTGTAAATATGTCAGCTAGTGTGTGGTAAGAAGATGAAATAGATGACAAACTGAGAAGATCAATATTGTGATTGTTCTTTGTTTGAGTCTCAAGCTCTTAAGCGATTCAAATTGAGGAGTGAAGCTGTGTTGCTTTATCTCCACCCTGACTGTTCCCAGAGCAGCCTCAGCCATGAATTACAACATAAACTGCCACTGATGGTGTCCTGGAAACGTAATGTAAGCCAGCTTTAGTGGAGGGACTAAAGGCATTAAGGAATGTATATGGCACTTTTACAGTTGCTTCCATTTTTAAATATTTGTGGACTGGCAGAGTTCCTTATTGCCTTTGTTGTTTTATCTTGATGCTAGTAGGATACAGACAGGCACTTTAATATGCACTCACATGAGCATTCACACACTAACACCACCCAGCCCCCCTTAACTTCATCTTCTTGCTGCAAACTTATGACGTCAGGTTGCCAGGCAACTGCCTGAGCAAACAGATTCCCTCTCTGCACAGAGGGGAAATCCTGTTGACCAGCATGTGTCTTGACTGGCCAACCTTACAGACATGCACAAACTCACACACGCAAGCCCACACAAACATACATACAGACACTATCATCCATTCAACTTGTCTCTCTTTATCCTCTAGCTCTTAGGATGTCTACATTGGCTTAACTGGCCTGTCAGTGTATGGGGACTCCATCTTGAATGTAGAGGTGTAGAGGTGAATGTAAATATTTCTACATTATTTGATTATACTGCATTCCTTATATGATACATTTAACATATTGAACATCATTACAACTTCAGCCCCCCCCCCCCCCCCCCCCCCAAAAAAAATTTAAATTTAAAAATTGAAATGATCAAATTGTTGACAGGATGGTTTGAGTCCACCTGCTGTCTGTTCATTACAAACGTGTGTATGTCTTCTGGGCATAGCAGGGAATAAAGACACTGTAGCATGTGTAACAAAATCCACACTGACATATTTCTATAAGAAATATTGGGCATTTGAAATGAGCACTTAGGTCAGTAATAGCTTCTGAAAGGAAATTACATTGATCTGACAATATCTAATAAATAATCTGTTTTATAATGGAAAAATTATAAACAAAGTATTGAGTTTGTATCATGAATAAAATGATCCCACTTTGAAAAAGGTTATATGTTTATCAGTTTTTGATATAAAAGAATAAAGCTGATAAGGGAACAGCTGTAATAATAAAAAAGTACCAAAGAGATGGGAAGAGAGAGGACATTGATGGTAATGGGAGAGCTATTGATGAAAAAATTGGCCACTGTCAGCTGATGTCTGAGTTAAATTATGTGTCAGCTAAAGTGGTGCAGGTAGATGAGAGCTCTCTTACGTGCATTTGACATTCCTCTGTGTTGCACACATCCATTTTCCTCCTTTGATCACCGCACAGGTTTTTCACTGTGAGTTTCATTCACATCAAATTTGTGACTATGGAGACAGATGGTGTTACGGAGTCTTCCAAGAAACAGGCACAAATGCACACTTCTTTGTTCTAAGTGAAGGAACCGTTGAAGAAGGTGTGTTTTTACCGACTGTGTTTTACATTGCGCTCAAGAGCAGTGGCAAATAGCTGGATGTAAAATTGTACTTTCAGAGCTAAAGCTGAGAGGGTTGACTACCTAATGACCACTAGCACCAACCTACAGCAACCTACAGATTTGAAAAAAACATTCATTATCAGATATTTATGGTTCTAATGGTTGTTTCTGCTTTCTTGCACCATGGTGATATGTATTTATCCCAAGTATTTGAAGAGGATCTGCCCAAAATGAGATTTTTAATGAATTAGATGACTCCCTTGGGCCTAGAGGAGTTTACTTTGAAGCATCTGTTTAGGGAGCCATGGTTATCCCATAGGAATAATAGAATTTTAGGCTCTTGATGTTGGATGTTCATGGAGGGAGACAAATCCATAACTGGATATTATGGGATGATAACAAAAATAATACTTGTGATTTATGGACAGAAAACAAGACATGGTAAGGTTAAATATGGAAAATGTAATCTGTAGGCATCATGTATTTAAATGTATATCAAATTCATTCAAAATCACTGTGAGTCACCAGATTTACAAGAACTTTACATTCAGAATATGTATTCTGTTCAAATTAATTAACGAGCATTTGTTTTGTCATTTATTTGGCACTTGTCATCTCCAGACAACCAGATATCCTTATCGGATTTTTCTAATTAAATCAACCATTCAATTATATACAAATAATCTTCTCTAATCAATCTTAATCTAGAGTTGCTGTTTGTTGTGGCCCTACTTATGAACCAAGCAGTAAGGTAGGCATGGACAAGTTTATAGTAATTATCTCAGTTGAGATTTAGGATGTGGGGGAGCTCTGTGTCTAACATTTTATGTAGTTTGTAGTTGATGATGCAGATATTTTCATGACTTTTGTATAGAAATTTATATATTTGCAGTATCTCCTGAAATGTAGTATTTATTAATATAGTACTATGTGAATAAATTGGGAAATCTGACTTTCCATTTATTAGTCAAATACTAATTTTTAAAATGTAACAGTTGCAAACTCTCTAACAGCTTGGTGGAAATTCCAAATTATCACAAACTCCCCACTCATACCAACTAATTATACTCTTTTCTGGAACAATAAACAAAACATTTTTCTTCTTGGACCGAAACAGGCATCACACGATTTACATGATAACAATTATTCACAGAACACATTACACTAGACACACAATTTATAAAATAGGGTTCACCACCACGGACACAATGCACATTAAATATTCACTAAATATTCACACCAATCAGATATCTCTTTCAGAAATAATGATCCTCCTATCATCCTGGTTGAACACCCTCCATCACTCATCCGTTTGACTAATGAAAATATTAAAGCATTCCATGTAGCTCTAATCACCACCAACAAAATCATTCTAATGAGCTGGAAATCAAAGAATTTCATAAGCATTATACATTGGGAAAAAAATTCTACTAGATATCAGTGGAAAAACTATCTGCATCGCTAAAAAACAGGACACCTCTCATTAACCACCTCCATGTAAACTGACCAGAATCAGTATTATAATAACCAAGAAAACTAGATTTGATCCAAAGACCCATATCACACATCCTATAAATTAATTCCCTCTCACCCCTAACCCCATCTAAAACACACACACACACATACACACACACACACACACACACACACACACACACACACACACACACACACACACACACACACATTGATTACTTGATTACTGTTTTGTTGCGTCACCCCAGTTGTTCTATATATGTCCTCCCTCTATATAGGACAGCCTCACTGATTTGTTAATTGTGTATCATAACTAACAAAGTCTAAATAGTCCACCAAAGGGGGTGGGGGGGTGGGGGGGGTGGGGTTGGCAAGCCCAAAAACAAAAGAACCTAAAAGTATAGTAGTGTGTACTCCATGCATAAAGAAATGTGTTTGATAATACTATTTTAATATTACTTCTTTTTGCTGTTTGTAGTAGTGAAATGGTTAATAGTTGTTCTGACTTATATAGACCAGAATTAAATATGTGACTGATTAATTACTGGTCTGGTCATTTCAGTACCATATATACTCACACAAGTTTGTCCTGTTGCTCTGATGCCTTTTACAGGCTTTTACAGGCTTTATGCTGACTAGAAAAGGCAAACAGCTTATCAAACCAGTCCTAGTAGTATAGCATGCAAATGCTATTCATTTATATGTTGCATGACTTCAGTGACTGATGCTTTAATGCTGAGCGATAGCAAAGAATAACCTTCTTGCAGTTAAGTCAAAAAATGCTCTTAAATCTTAAATCTAAATATTATTCAGTCTTAGTATCACGGTTAACTATCTCATATATGTTTTCGGTTATATTTTTAGGGCACTTGAAGGCTTTGCCTGGATACAGGATATTAGTCTGTTTTGAAGCATGCAATATTCAGGTTGTGTATTAAAATATATTTCAGGCCATCCATGGAGTTTGCTAGTAACCGAAACAATAAACACTTAACCTGACATCACATCATATAAAACTAGAGGGAATAACCTTGTATGGCATTCTCTAACTTATAAATCCATTTGGTACCTCTCTGGTTTTTTTTATTTATTTCCTTTCTCTCTCTCCCCTCTCTTCTTCATTGTTGTTCCTATTGCTTCATCTCCTCGCAGAGATTTTATCTGCTCTAATAGTCTGTGCTGTGCTGGTAAATGGCTGTTGATTTTTTTATTCCGCTATTCACTTTGCTAATCTTCATTCTATTCTTGGAGAGAGAGACAGACAGAGAGAGAGAGAGAGAGAGAGAGAGAGAGAGAGAGACAGACAGAGAGAGAGAGAGACAGACAGACAGAGAGAGAGAGAGAGAGAGAGATGCATTGATTGGTTTTACAGTCTGAGCACAGATGCAGGCTGGACCTGTGTGATGCAGTTCCCAACTGGCCCTTTGAACTCATAGTTCTTTGGAAGACCAGTGTAATGTTATTTTTAATGGATGAACCAGAACAAATAGAGTGTCTGATTTTAGGTTGTGTTAACATGTCAGAATGGGCATTGTTAAAAAAAATTACTGCTCTTTACTTGTGCAATGTGATGTAGTATTGTATATCATGTATAAGTATAGTGGTTACTACCCTTAAATCTGACTGTTATTAATGCTTTTCGTGTACTGTGTAGCCTGATTATATGCATAGGGTAAGTGGATTCATCCTAATGATGGACACGTCTAGAGGTGATTTAATCATCTCTTTCTCTTTGTAGGTCACTGCGGTTCAAAGGTCATCAGTTCATCCATGCTGTGATCTCCCGGGCAGACACCCTTGTAGTGCTAATCGCAGCCCCTGCCTGTTCCAGCTTCACCTTGACTCCACCTTGACTCCACCCTCATCCTCCCATCTCCACACCGCTGCTCGCCCTCTCCACCACCACTTTTTCGCCATCTGGTCACAGAAGGAGGTGGGATGACTCCAGACCTCCTCGCCTTCGTGGAATCTGTCCTCAGCCAGGGCTGATCATTGCCGTCTCCGCAGACATGGTCGACCGGAGCTGGGTGTGTCTGAGCCCAGCTGAGTTCTCCCAGCTCCAACAGTACAGCGAGTGTGAGTACTGCACATAAGTTTGTCCACAGTGCTTTGCGACGCCCCTGTCTCTGTTCAGGGTTGTCCACGGCGCTTAGCGAAGCCCCTGTCTCTGTTCAGGGTTGTCCACGGCGCTTAGCGAAGCCCCTGTCTCTGTTCAGGGTTGTCCACAGCGTTAAGCGAAGCCCCTGTCTCTGTTCAGGGTTGTCCACAGTACTAAGCAAAGCTCCTGTCTTTGTTCAGGGTTGTCCACAGTAATAAGCGAAGCCCCTGTCTCTGTTCAGGGTTGTCCACAGCTCTTTGTGAAGCCCCTATCTCTGTTCAGGTTTTCCTGCCCTCCAGCTGGTTTGTTGATTGAGTCCTGCTGATTTCTTACTGGTTAGATGGTAAGGTTGTTTAAAGGAGTGGTAGGATGACTGTTGTATTTTGCTCATCTTCCAGCTAAAAGGATTGTCATGAGGTGACACGCATGTTGGTCCTGGTCACATTTTTTTGTTTTGTGTCTTTACATATCATCTCAGTGTAATGCTGCTGCTGTTAATCACTTTTTTGCTGTGATTATTCTTTTCTATAGGCAATTCTGTGTAGGTCCTCTTAAAGGTGGCTGAATGGTTTTTTGTTGTTGTTGTTATCTATCTGGTCATTAAAGGCTAGGCTGATTTGAATAATTGAACAAAGGACCTATTAAAGGTAATGACCTGGATATGTGTAAATGTTCCTGAAACTGGTCCTCTTGGCTCTTAGAAAGCATTTTTGATAATGTAGGCTATGGGGACAGCACATATTGATGCCATGCTGGTAGTAATATAAATTCTGTCTGTGATATAAAAGCCTGTCTTCTATATTTATATTGTATTTTATTTATTTTTAAAATAATTACTTTTCTAATAATAATAATTATTAAAATTATAATAATTATTATTATATGGAAAATTGTAATATGGAGCAGATGTGGAAGGTGAAGGCAATTTGTTCCTGTGGTAAGGGGAGCACTAGGGGCTGTGACCCCCAAACTGGGAGAGTTGCTCCAGCAAATCCCAGGAACAACATCAGAGATCTCCATCTAGAAAAGTGCAGACCAGGGAACAACTAAGATACTACGTAGGACCCTCTAGCTCCCAGGCATCTGGTAGAGGACCCAAGCTTGTAGGAAAAAGAGATCACCTAGGGAGGGCGAGTGGAGAAGTCTCTGACAGTGCATTGTAGTTACTTACCTGGAGTTACCCACAGATATATAAATCCGTGGTGTAAGCGTAAGTCTAATTTCATTTCAACTTTGGGGAGTGGACACTGTTCACACCACACAGCCTAACACATTATATAAGTAGTGTGAGCAGGAATTACTTGGGGGGGATATGACATATATAAGGAAATAAGCTGTGGATGTTGATTGGCCTAAATTCTGCTTCTTATGTTGTGCTTCTTCCTTGTTTTCAAAGCAGGTTTTCAACTAGATGGCACAGATCTTCCCAAATGTATTAAAATCCTAAAACATTTTTGTGTGCTACAAACACCATGTGCATACATAAGAGGACAATGTAGGAAATACACAGCCCCACAGCAAAAAAATATTTGACTTGTATTATAAATAACAGTATTAAGCCCTAGAAGAAAAAAAAAAAAGTGATTCTCTTAGTTCAAGAGCTGTATACATTGGTAATGTCTCTAATCATATAAGACTAAATGCATTGCTGTCCACACATTTACAGAGCACCTTTGTAAAAGTTTTAATTTAGATTCAGAAATATGAAAGCCCAAGTAAATCTTTCTTTTTCCATTACACCTGAGTCATCTGTTGTGTACCTCTGTGACCATTTGGATTTGTGTGTGTGTGTACTGGGGAATATGCGTCATCTGGTCTGCAGTCACAATCACAAGCTCATTCAAAGAGAAAGGAACTTTCGTTCAGACTCCACGTGCCATTTGAAAGCCCACCTGATTCCATAATACAGACAGCAACTTTACACATGCTAGAATTCTTTGTATGTAGTTAATCAGTCCTTACTTTTTGTTCTTATAAAACATAATCCTCATAAATCTGAAAGGTGCTTTTTCAGTGATGACCTCTTTGACCACTTGTGGTGAATAGAATCTTTGACTATGTAAAGCAGTCTATAAAATATCATTACAAATATTTATCCAGAAAATCTTGCTCATTCAAATTTTCCCTTTACTAAATTAACAGATTTTTTTTCCCTGTAGAAACAATGGTTGAAATAACATAAGTGCTTTTATAGAAGCATTGTTAGCTAAACTCCCAGTATTCTGTATTAGCCTGAAACAAATATTCAGATTTAATAGCACACGATTATATTGGGCTAAAATGATGTGTGCTGTCCCTTATTTTAAGGAAATAAATGTTTAGGTAATGTTCTGCCTTTTGTATTTGTGTCAAGTGGCCGTAGATAAATTAATACACTAATTAATACACCTTTAGTGAAGTAACTAATTGTGTTATTCTTTTATAGTTAGACACCCTATTGTTCCTGAGAATGACTCAGCAGTCATCAGTAAATTACAAAGCAAATAACTCAAATAATTCAAAGACCGTTTCTATCAGCTTTGCTCTATTTCATTATAAAGCTCAAAGGTCTCTGACAGGTTAGTATATATGTACTTTGTGTGTGCAAGTGTAAAGACTGCTTCATCGAGTGAAGTTAATAAACAGTAAACTGTATTTGTCAGGTCTCTGGAGAGTCACTCTCATTCACAGCATTAACGTACACTGTCACAAATGCTCAGAGCCGCAGTGCTAGGAAACTGTTTACTGACCATTAAACCAGGCTGCAGATATTTGTTTCTGTTTTGCTTTGAGCGTTGCCTCATTATCTATCTTCTGATTGTCCCAAATGCAAAGGAGTTCATGATTCTTTTTTTAGGTTTTGTGTGTGTGTGTTTCATGTCTGAAACTCCAACTTAGAATTGACTCTCTTAAACATTTATAAATCTCTGTTAATGGGATGTTTGTCAGTCACCCCCTGGTAGCCCTTAGTCCTTCTATTTGTTCCTCCTATCTGACATCTGTTATTTCAAAGGAAAAATGGACATTTACACAGAAACAATACTGAAGAGAAAGCTCATAAATCTGACCCTGTGTGAGGTCATTCTTTCCTACCTCAGTAACTACCAGTGCACTTTGTCAAAGGTGCTACCTGAGAAAGGATGACTCATTTTTTTGGTTAGAGAGCAGGCGAAGTTTTTCATTCTTAAGTTTATATTTAGTACAAAGTGCCTCATTTTTGACTGATCAGGATTCCTTGCTTTGAAAGGGGAATACTCCTTAGCTGAATGCTATATACTTAATGTATAATATGCATTAAGATTAACAAAGACATTATAAGCCTTCAGTTTAAGAGATAAATAAAAGATCTATCTATCTATCTATCTATCTATCTATCTATCTATCTATCTATCTATCTATCTATCTATCTATCTATCTATCTATCTTTCTATCTATCTATCTATCTATCTATCTATCTATCTATCTATCTATCTATCTATCTATCTATCTATCTATCTAGCTATCTATCTAGCTATCTATCTAGCTATCTATCTATCTATCATATTTGCTGAGGAGTAAGATGCTATAAGCTATTGAATCACATTGTGTTAGATGTGTGCTCAGTGGGAGACACGGGGATCACCCTCATCAAATCTGAGGTGAGATTAGTATCAGCCTATGAAAAAAAGATTTTACTATTGTGGCAGAAGCCACAGACAGTCTGGATGAGTCAGTATTCTACAAACTCACTCTTGTTCTGCTCATGCCAGCATGCTCTGGTGCCATCTTCTCCATTATTTCTGCTTAAATGTGCTCTTTAGTCAGCTGGCATTCTACACGCAGTGCTTTCTGTAGCAAATACAGCTTAAAAAGCACCTGGATGTCATTATAATTATGATTATAATACTTTAAAAATAGATAGTTTTACAGAATGATATACAGAGAGTGGCCTTATAGTATATGTTTTCCAGTGTTCATCAGGAAAATGCAAGCATTTATACAAATGATTTACAGAATTTATACAAATTATTGATTTAAACTCTATACATTTATAGATTCTTTATTTATTGACATTATAATCTTTAGAAATTTTGAATCTGTATTTTTTTATTAAACATTTTATTGAAAATTAAGACATGCATCAATTATTGAATGAATACTGGTTATCATTTGACATTTATAACAGAAAGGTTTCACAACAGCAAGCCATCCATTTCAACATATAGTATCAGTCTTATGAGCATTTCCAACTGCCTGATACTGACATAAACACTTTTAAGTATTATCTAAAAATGCTGTGGTGACATAGTATCTGACATAACCTCATTTTTTCATATGCAGATTCCTCTAAGAAGCTTAAAGATGTGTTGGAGGAGTTTCATGGAAATGGCGTTCTCTCCAAGTATAACCCAGAGCAGGTATGTCTCCTAAGCAGAGCTTTTGGAGGGGCTATGAGATGATGTGATGTAAGAGAAAATCATTCACACCCCCAAAACATTGATTCATCCATTGCCATGAGGCTGAAGTGCCTCAGTTTCAAACCCTGTGCAGAGTATTACCTCCTAAACAAAAGTCAGAAATATTTATAATTTGCTTAATGGAGTGTCATTGTAGGATTTCTATGCTTTCTTCCACCTGAACATAAATAACAAGCTCGTCTGGGTTTGGCGCCACTGGTTGTGACCCAGAGCCTCAGTTGGGTCAATATGGAATCATCCCTGGTACAGGCAGCAAGCCTGCAGGCATGGGCAGAGCTGGAACGCTGCCCTCGCCACAGGAAGATGTAGCCACCTGTGAATCATTATAAAAATGGTTCATAATGGTGGTAGCATGCCATCAGTGGCAGGGTACTGCCTGCTAATGGTGACACAGCTGTGCATCTCGATGATGAATGAGCCTTGATGCAATGTAGGCTGTAAATTACAGGTCCAGGGGTTTCCATCACAGCTACAGCCATGAGAAGGTAACAGATACAGCACCATTTTAGTAAAATGAGCATCTATGCCCTGGTGGAGCACTGGATATGTCTTTGGAATAAAGGCTTTTTAAAACATCATAAAGGAAGAGTGCTTTTGCTACAGTGCTGTGTGTTTTTATTTACTGCTTGTTGTGTTTTGTGAGTGTCATATAAAAAGTTTTTTCAGTGTGTCTTGTTGGTTTAGAGCTTATAATATATACATGGCATGAGATTCTCAAAGCTATTTTCCATTTAAGTAAACATTAATTCGTCGTTATCCTTATAGGATTGTGGAGTTTCACACTGATGCACCATAAACAGGAAGTTCCTGTTGTTGCCACCATCATTTTATTGTTCTTCTCTCTAAACAAATTACTTACCCAAGTCAAGAGGCAGATCTGACACAGCTCTAAGACTGCTCTTGCACATTACTGTACTGTTAGCATTCACTTTTGCTGTATGATCACAAAAACATGTAAAAACTGCACTGGATTTTGCAGTATGCTTGATTCATCAATGTTAAGAATTTCCTGCTTTAAAGTATGATATTGTGTCCATGGTGACTAATCTGTGAGCATTGTGGAAATTCTAAATGTTTATGTGGTTTGTGATAAAATCTTGCCATACCCAGTGATGTGTTTTAATATGACACTAGAGGTTGTGTAAAAACTGACACCAGCCACTTTATTAGAGCCAGACTAATCAACACTTGCTACTTTATTAGGTACAGCTCCCTCATAAGTGCATTTTATAAATTTACAATTACTACTATAACCCATCTGTTGCTATGCACAATTCATCAGCCACCCTGGCCGCTATTTATGACAGATTAGGACCACAGAACCACTGGTGACAAAATATTATATGGGTTGTGAACCCAAATATAGAATTACTGCTTGATAATGGTAGGGTTATGGGTGTTTGCCAGATACAGCAATGGTGTGGTGAGGCTTTTTTCATGTGCCAGTGTCTCTATTCTGTTGAGAGTGGTCTGCCATCCAAAATATATTCAGCTTGTTCACTATTGAAAAAAATCAGATTGTTAATAAAATTGGTGGATAGCCAGAGAAGGACTAACATGACTTGCATAGCAATAGGACTTGCATAGCAATAGATGGGACTTTAACACTACAAAAAAAAAGTTGTCTCTAATGAAGCCTTGTTCAGTTCATATCATGCACCCTTGCTTAGTGCAATTCCACATACTCACTGTCTTGCTGGCAGACACTTTCTCTATGGTGTTCCATGCATTCGCAGCCTGTCCAGGTCACTCTCACTAAGGTGACACCTAATACTCTTCCAAAGAGGCCAGGACATGTGAGTTTGCAGCTTCTCTCTGTAGCTGCTTTGCCCCTGGTCATCTGGCATATTTATCCACACTTCCCTGATTAACTTTGTGGCTTTTACGCGTGTTTTAATTTTAACCACACAATGGCCATGTCCCAGAAGGCTCTGTCAGCAATGGAACACTTGGTCGAGTGGCCTCAGCATGACTCAGTGAGCAGCTTTTATTACTGCTCAGGTTTTATTTTTTTCATTGTTCCCTCCTAAATTCTTGCGTGATGAAGCAAATCAACCCTGAAAAAAGCAGCGAATATCCAGTCAGGAACATGTAAACAGTTCATTTGTCTTCCTAATGGGAAAAAAAAGATGCTGGTTATAGAAAAATGAAAATAATGAGTATAAAACATGTTAGAATAAGTGTTTGCTTCACCTGACTTTAAAAGCTAAATGATGCTTCGGAGCACCAGTCATTCTACTGTAGAACAGCATGAAGAGCAGGTCAGCAGCACAGCACACACAAACCTCCCCAGCGCACCTCCAACCACTAGACATTAATCCCCTCTCTCCGTCTACCTTCTCCCCATCCTTCTGCTAAACAGAAGCAAGATGTTCTCAACCAAGTAAGCCAATGTCCTCTGGGTTTCTGCATGCTCTGTGGTTCAGTTTACATGATGTACCTGTTCCACACTCCCATTCCTGTCTAATCAATGAGTCTCACTCAGGTCATACTGTCTCCTAAAGTTCAAAGGTCACAGCCAGTGTTTTTTTTCCTGTCTTTTCCATGCATTTGTGTGCCTTTCCAATACATCGGGGATTGCAACTTACTTTTGCTTTATGCTTTTATAACCTTATTTTTTCAATAATCAGTTTGTTTACTTTTTTTATATATTGTTTCATGCCCTGTTTCTGAACAGAAAAGGGCATGTGGGTTGTGCCACAGTGCCAGCCAAATAATGCCAATAATTTTGTAACATTCTGAGTTACACTCTAACTGTTTTAATTACAGACAAGTGGATATTTGCTAGGGTAACCATTACATGTGTCCAGAGAAGGTCTGTCTGGCTCTTCTGGCTCTATCTGGCTTTTCTGAACCCCACTCAATCTTATATAGCTCTCTCATGTTTGTCCTTGTAGCCTATTGACTATGGGGGCTTCCAGCTCTTCATGGCCACCTATCTGGAGAATGAAATCCCAGAAGAGCTTTGCCAACACCTCTTTACCTCATTCAAGAGCAAGACAGGGGGAGGTGGCTCCCCCAGCATCCCCCACACAATGCCGTCACTGCTTGGTAAATAAACGTCTCTCCAAACACTTCACACCTCTCACACTGAAAAGGAGGGCATTGGGCATCTCCAAAAATACACTTGGCTTTATTTTCAGTCTTGTGTCTGCTTAATGTCTTTGGGCCTATGAAGTCAACAGCTGCAAATGTAAATGGAAGATTAAAAAAAATAATAATTCTTGTTTTGGATACGACTTTAGCTTGAAACTTTGCTTATTTGACCAAGGGTCAGACAGGGAGACATGTACGCATGCCCACAGACTGTACCCTCTCTTCATGATCAAAATAATTAAGTGGGTTGTGTCTGGGCACCCCAGGCCAGACTGTCTGCCCCTGTTGGGAGTCGTGTCCTGCCTTCTGGCACCACCTCCTCCAGTTCACCGTGAAACCCACTAGCTCCCATTTTAAAGTGGATGAGGAAATAAAATGGGCCAGATGGATGGATCTCTCCCCTTTCTATGTTGAAAGATGCTGTAGGATTTCAGTCCAAAAGCCCCCCTGGTGGGAAAGGGAGGCACTGGCTCTGGATTCATAGCTCTGCCCTTCCCCATAGCTTTGGCTCATTAAGTGGAGATTGAATTGGCCCGCTACACAGTGATGGTCTATAGTGCCATCTAGTGCCAGAACTATCCCATTAGACCATCAAGTGCTGGGTAAATATTTCAGCAGGGTATATTCACTGTAGGGTGAATGATATCTAGAACATATTTTACTTTATTTTTTAATATTGACCATATTACTCTTGATCACATAAATAAAGCAAATAACAATACAGTAATACATAACCACACAACACAAATTGAGTACTGAAATGAACATATTTAGGCTTTACAAAACAGTATTCTTATGACTTACATTACAAACTGCAGTCCGGTACTGCTGAGAGAATAAAGAAACCTCTAAACAAATATACTATGTAGTATTCTGCTTATTTAGACATACACTATAACCAGATAGCCCCTCCAAGCTAACAACACATGAGGAGTTGCTCTTGTGTTACACACATTTCCATCCCTTAGAGTGTCTGTACCATATGCAAAGCTAAGATGTGGGATTTATTTCCTGACTATTTAACTGGCATACAGCCCTTGTGATATTCTCTGTCTTTCCTCTGCTTTCACCACCTGCCCCACCCTGCTCTTCTCCTGTGTTGTTCTTTACTGCTCTTTGGCCCCCGACCGCTGTCTGCAGAACCCAAGTCCATTGATGCAGGCATCTCTATACAGACAGAAGTGGCCTGCGCGCCTATAACAGGTACCATCGCAGTGTGACATCAGCACCAAGAGACACAGCCGCACAGCTGTTCTCCACCCAAAGACGTCATGTCCCTCCACCTGCTGTCAGCCTGTTGCCTTACTGTGTTTGCAGCACATGCTGAATATTTGTGTGGAAGAAAAAAATGTTTTTATATTCTATAAGGAGTTTGTGACACTGTGATTGAACTTGCACTTATAAATCCCCTGAACCTGCCTGTTAGTATAGCACAAGGGTTTATATTTGTGTGTGACCATTGCTGTGATGTTGTGGGAGCTTCAGCTGTCTCCACCGTTTACCTGTGCACTACCAAAACCACCTCACAGTCCTCTTTCACTGTCCTTCCCTGCAGGATTCCCTCAGCCACAGGGAACGTCCTCCCTCCCTAAACCGTTCGCAACTGTTCTTGGCTCTTCTCAATTACTCCTCTCCTGACTCTGATCTCTTTCCTCTCTTCCATTCTCTCTCCTCCTTGCTTTCTCTCAGGGATGAATGGGAGAAGTATCCTGACTGCTATGGGCAGGCACACTCCAGAACACTCCGCTGTGGGGGCTCCCAGTTCCAGTGCTACCACCTCGCCCTGTTCTTCCCGCTCCTCCTCACAGCGCTCAGGCACGGACGGTCACATGCCAGGGGCCCCTCTTCACTCTCCCTGTGCCCAGACCAAGCCTCTGGTTGCCAGCGGCAGCAGCAGTAATGCCCTGGTGGCAGCCAAATCCCCCAACTCCCCTCACCATTCCCCAGGTCAGAGTCCTGAAGGGAGGACACACACACGTATTCATACAGACAATCATCACTCTGATTTTTTTATTGATGTATGACTGAATGCACATCCAAAGATTGGACATGCCTAATCTTTCTCAATTTTTACTGTTTTAAACATTTTAGAATCACAGTGATTACAAAACTATTAAATAGTTTAAGGAACTATGCAGAGGCCAAAAACAGAACACAAATAAACAGTTTTTTAAATTTTGTTTTATTGGTTTAATACCTTCATATTTTATTGTTCTATTGTTATTTTTTGTTTTACAAATGCATCTTGTTACTTGTTTTATGTTTTTTTTTTCCATGTGGCTCTCAGATACACTTAAAACAAGGGTTCCTCCCAATGCAATTCCAAGTTTAAATAAAGAATATGATGATGATGATTATTATATTTTCCATTCTACAAAACAGCTACCCCTGTGCCTTCCCTAAAAGAGGCATTTTTGCTCTCTTACTGACTGAATCCCATTGTTGATATGTGCATGTGAGAGTAATGTTGGAGTGTTAATGGTTCTGAGGTAGGGTTGCTACTCATGCAGTTTTCACCCTGACAGTCTGGATTATAGGCTGTAGTTTTGACTATTGTTTCTCCATTTTTTTGTAATGTTCTCCTGAAATGTAGGAGGTTGAACAAGTAATACAATCACATTTGTCAATTTATTTGTCACTCCTCACTAATTTTCCTATTGCCAATTTTAGGCCAATTAAAAGTTGGCAGGCAAAGTCAAATACAAACTACAGGTGGAAAACACATTAGTGGTGAATTTAATGGAATAGGAGTGTCCAGTTTTGGCTTGTTGAAAACATGACAACACTATTCTGACTAGGAATATATAGTTGTCTTGTTTAAATTGTACATTTCTGTTATGGAAATACATCCAATTAAATATGGATCAGCCTTCACAATTTAAATCTGTTTTAGAAACATAATGCAAGTCCTTAGATCAAAATATTTTTAGGATTATGAAAAACACACATTCACTGTCCAAACATTTCAATGATTATTCCTGAGTAAAGCTGCTACATTGATGATTTGGAACTTTAAACTCATGAAGAAGTCTCCTCATATTGCTAACTGACACTCAGTCATTGTTATTCTCAGAGCAAAGTCGATCAGACAAGGGAGTGGCTTTAAAGAGAAGTCCATCCCCTCAGAAGAGCTCTCCTCTACCCTCGCCACAGGTGGTCTACCTGAAGGACATTGTGTGTTACCTGTCTCTGCTGGAGCGAGGGACCCCAGAGGACAAGCTAGAGTGTGAGTGTGGGAATTTGTGCAGGGCTGTGAATCTGTGATTCAAACCACAGCCTGTTCACCAGGGAGAGAGAAGCATTCAAGCCAAGTGTGTTTCTGAATGTTACAATATGTGAAGCTGCCTGTAACGATGAGCGGTTGGGAGGCAAACGCCTATTCGGTGAAGAGCAAGATTTATTAAGGGGAAATTCAGAATCGTAATCAGTAGGACAGTCCAGGGTCATAGAGCCAATGTGTAGAGTATGAGAATACATCATATACAAAATGAAACAAATCTGAATTAGTGTTTGTGGGTGCATGTGCATGTTGTGTTCCTTCATCCCTTGTCTATATTTCACCCACTCTTAAACTGAGCCACTGTTAATGATTCTGATCAACATCCACTATAGTATGTGGATCTATGGCTCTGTATTCTAACTGAGAGAGGGAGACCAGCAAAAGGTTCTCAAACTCTGCTCCCATCCATTCAGGTTTAACCTGACTCCTGTTCTCATCTAGCACCCTGCAGGCTTAATCCCTTAATGCTCAGCTTCCTTCTTTAGCATGCCATCGTTATATCCGCCCAGATCTATTCTCGCAGTGGTTTGGTTGCATTGGAGTTGAACCGTGTCCTGCAGGTGGCCAGGTGGTGTTGCTGAGTTACACATTTAAAAGTTGGGCTCTCTCATCTCCTGCTTCTCTCTCTTCTCTCGCCCTACAGTCATGTTCCGGCTCTACGACACAGACGGAAATGGCCTCCTGGACAGTTCGGTAAGTCAGCTGCACGTCTTTGCCAGGCTGGAGAAGAGCACGCTATTGGAGGCTGCACTAATGGTGGTCTAAGCCTTTCTCTGACACATCCACCCCTTGTAAAAGTGGATGTGTTTGTTCTGTGTGCTACTCTCTCGAGCAGCTATACTGCCGCCACTGCAGTCACTCATGGATTATGCAATGTCCGCAGAGCCCGGTCCTTACCCCTGTCTTACGTCATGGCACAGTTCGACAGCAGTGACTCAGAATCGCTTGATGACAATGCGTTTGTTTTGAATAGTTTTTTTAATTAATGTGAGAGAGAGTCTTACACAGAACACCAAGGCCATGCACAGATAGAATACAGCATGCACAATCTACAACTAATATTTTTTATTAGCTCTGTGTTTTTGCTACAGTGTATAATCCTAGAGTGACTGTCCCCTCAGGAACTTGACCGGATCATTAATCAGATGGTACATGTGGCAGAGTACCTGGAATGGGACTCCACTGAACTGCGACCGGTAAGATGCCTGGGGAGGGGAAGAACGTGTCAATCCAGAGGGTCCCAATTTTATGGAGTAAAGAAAACTGGGATTGTTTGGTCATTAAACCTCTGTTGATTACTCAAGCTCCATATGATAATTAGCACAGTGCCAACATTACATTTAAAGCATTTAGCTTACACTTTTTTCCAAAACAGCTTACTTAATTATGATTACAATTTGAGGGTTAAGGGCCTTGCTCAGGGGCCCAATGGGGCAGGGGAACTTAGCAGTGGTGGGGCTTGAACCAGCAACCTTCTAATTACAAGTCAAGTACCTTGACCAATGAGCTATCACTGCCCTGAATGGTACAGTCACATCACACCTGAGGCAAGAATACATGTTTTGGAATATCCTTCCATGCTTTTGTGATATGTGTCCTAGTGTACATAACTGTGGTTGCTTGTGCCACAGATCCTGAAGGAGATGATGGAGGAGATCGACTATGACCGGGACGGGACAGTGACACTGGAGGAGTGGATCCGAGGTGGGATGACCACCATACCGTTGTTGGTGCTACTGGGCATGGAGACGGTACGTCAGAGCACGCATATGTGCTTTGTGTGTGTGTGTGTGTGTGTGTGTGTGTGTTTGAGAGTGTCTGCGTATGTGTTTGTGTGTAGACTGCCCTGGTGTCTGTGCAGTAGCTGCTGGAGCCTGTGCAAAGGTGACTGGTGTTGACATTTTCTCTTTTTCTCTCTTCACGTGCGTTCATTTCCAAACATCTGCTCTCAGAACATGCAGGAAGATGGGCAGCATGTGTGGAGACTGAAACACTTCAACAAGCCAGCATACTGTAACTACTGTCAAATGATGCTGCTAGGAGTGCGGAAGCAAGGTCTCTGCTGCTCACGTAAGAATCTCTTCTCGGTGCCAGTGCACCATGGTGACACCATGTGAGTGAAGGCCTCTCCAGAAGGCCCTGCAGTGGTAAACACCAGTTAACAAGCAGTTCAAGCACATGGCTGTGTGATTTCTATATATAAACTCCAGATATATACATCTGTAATGTAATGAATTTTACTATAACGACTGTTTTAAATAAAAAAGAATGTAGTAGTAACCCTAGGCACTGAGTGGGTATGGGTTACTAATGTCCCCAGTGAGTGCCTAGTGACCCATACCCAGTCAGTGCCTAGTGACCCATACCCAGTCAGTGCCTAGTGACCCGTACCCTAGTCAGTGCCAAGTAACCTATACCCAGTCAGTGCCCATTGTCCCATACCCATTAGGGCTTAATGACCCATACCCTAGTCAGTGCCTAGTGACTCATACCCAGTCAGTGCCTAGTGACCCATACCTGGCCTCTTCATCCTGACATCTTCTCCAGACTACAACAGAGACTTGTAATGCTCTCTCACCTTTCTTCCTTTTATCTGTAGTATGCAAATACACAGTCCATGAGCGCTGTGTGTCCAAAGACATCGCCGCCTGCATCAGCACCTATGCTAAGTCCCGCAGACACACCAATGTGAGTTTCCAGCTGTGCTAAACACTCCAGCACTGGTCTCTTAGGGCACCAGCATTTCAGTCCATATTTCATGTTGTAAAAGTGGATACAACACTTCGGAAACTACTGGAAAGCCTTGTTGTGTTTGGTAAAGGTTGTCTGGATAATCAATTCTACCTCTAAGCTCTAAGAGGAAAATATCACAAGCATAAAAAACTTTATTTTTATTTAAGTATTGCTAAGTTAAGCATTTCTTTTCAAAGTGTATACATTATAACCTTTCTTATTAAATTGAAGACTTGGCACATTATAACATTTCCATGTGAAGGCAGCACAGTAGTTCTGGAAATATGGCATTCATGACGAACCTCTGCTTCAGAGAGTTTATAAGCAGCAGTCCACTCCGGGCTTCTCTTTTGTCTTTAGTTTTAAGTGGGATCTTAATTTATACTCAAGTTGACATCTCAGGTCAAAACACCGTATCTAACTACAGAACAGTGTTCCATAAATGTGTTGGGGAGTTACGAGAACATCCTGAGAACATCCTATGCAGTGACCAAAGGACAGAGGGATAAGTGGGATAAGAAAGCTCATGCACACTGCTTATGTCATTAGCCTCTGAAGATAACTATTCAATTAAAGCCTTCTGGAATCATCCATCACACTTGGCCTTTCGAGGCCTTATATAATGACAGAAAATGCATAATGGTGAAGCTATCTCAGGTAGTCCCTGAGATATTTTTTCTTTATAAAATCCATTTTTGCAATAGCTATCAGGATGAATGGATAGTTTATCTTAGTAAAGACCCATCTTTTGTGTTCATGTTCAGCTTCCAGAACTATTGAACCAACTAACTAGAAAGAATTCAGATCATTAAAGCTGAAACTCTCACTCAGTCCATTTAACAAAGGTATTCAGCATTTGTGAGAATGTTAAGGCAGTTTGCAGTACAGACTCTTTTCTTCACCGAATGGAATGTTATATCTTAATTTAATAGTGAATTCAGAGGTCAACAGAAAGTGTAAATATACTTTTTTTGTGAATTTAATAAAAACACAATACATGCAAAAAATCGGATGTAATTTTTAGAGAACAACTGAGAATGAATAGTAGCCTATTGGATGAATAAATCATTTGTGTTTAAGTATGTATATACTATTCATATCTTTTGTATATATTTGTTTTGTCTATATTTTTATATATATATATATATGCATAATATATATTTTGTTTGTGTATATTGTTCTGTATAAATGCATCTCAAGCCATGTGACTGATTCATTTTTTATTTTTGTTTATGGGGACTATTTATCTTACATCATATTATGTTATAGATTAGATTATTTCTTCTGTTCAGGCTATGCAGCATGTATGGATGGAGGGCAACTCACCAACCAAGTGTGATCGATGTCACCGCAGTATAAAGTGCTACCAGGGTCTTACTGGCCTTCATTGTGTTTGGTGTCAAATTACAGTGAGTATATTTCCCACTAGTGGCCACATAAATGTAGATATTTAAATGTAGATATTTACCTAGATGTTTTGGTCTATATTACTTGTATATTGTGCAAATAAACATTCTGTACAGTCATTATAGACCTAGGAAAATGATCTGTGCAGTAAGCTCAATTATTATGTTGATTATATGTATAAGTAGCAAAATAACTACTCTTTTAACTATTCTTTTATATTCTTTAACAATAGTTAAAGATAACTATTCTTTTTATCCTTTGCTGTAAGGTGGAAGAGATATATTTGTGAAGATTTAGTTATGTTAGTAAAGCTGTAAGAACATCTTGAAACATTATGAAACTATGTAGACTAATTTCAAGCCCTATTTTGTTGAATGACTTCCATTCAATTATGAACAAACTGTTGTAATATGTACTTCTTCCACTTGGTGGCATTGTTCCCTCTATGTTGTATTGTCTTGCTTAGTAAGTGGTGAGGATCGGAACACACATTCTTTGCGTAAATCTATTCTCCTTTGTTCTGACTAATATTTTGTACTGACTAATGGGATATCAGATATCTTTGTCAGAGCTGTACATAGTCTCCCGTTCATTAAAAGTTTCATTTTGTAAATAAAAAAAAACTTCATCTTCTCCTGTTTGGCACACACTATTCTGATTCAAATACTGAACTTCAAATTTGGCCTGAGTTCCGCTTACTAGTGGTGGTCTCACTTATGGTCAGATGGTACACAGGATAACGGGCATGCAGGCTATGTTAGCTCAGGCTGTGGTAGGCTATGTTATCCAAGACTGGTAGGATGTGTTAAACCAGGCTGTGCTAGACTTTATTAGCCCAGACCACTGGTGAGTTTCTGTCTCTTCACTGCTGCTCTTTGTCTTCATCTACAGCTCCATAATAAGTGTGCTTCAAATGTGAAGCCTGAGTGTGATGGTGGAGCTCTGAAGGACCATACCCTCCTGCCTTCATACATCTGCCCCGTCGTACTGGTCAGTTCAGTAGCCTTTTGTGTGTGTGTGTGTGTGTGTGTATGTGTGTGTATGTGTGTGTGTGTGTGTGTGTGTGTGTGTGTGTGTGTGTGTGTGTGTGTGTGTGTGTGTGTGAAGGCAGCAGTGCTTTCTTAGGCCCATGGCAGTACAAAGTGTAGTGTTGGTCCCACCCACCCAACTAGCTGAAAGGAATCAAGCAACAGTGTGCCAGTGCATGATGCAGGTACACTTTCTGCATACCCCACCCCCACCATAAATAAATAAATACAATTACACACAACCTCAAATTATTGTTTGAATTCCAAAATACATCCCAGCAGTTCTCAGAATACAGAAATGACATGTGTGCTTCAGGCATGCCTGTCTTAGTTTGTCTTATAGAAACTGCACAGCTTCATAGGTTTTTCCTTTCTGGAAAACACATAAATGGAGTTGGCCAACTTCACTGGATTATTGTGAGATTTTCATTGGTATAACCTTGAAAATGGCATTTAATTTAGCTACTACCCAATGTCTGTCTCACATTCAAAGTCCAAAGTTGTTCAAAACTAGCACTTTCTTCAAAACACTGAGAAGGGCCAGGGTCATAAATTTCATTGGTCAGATTTCCTGTCATTTTGCTAATACACTTACATTACAGAACCCTTTAAATTATTACCAGAAGGGGCATGAGGGCACATACACAGCAGTGAGTCCCTGTAGCCATACTAATGAGTTCTGATTGGTTCCATTAGAAATGTGTTCTATATGTGTCCATTCCAAGAATATGTAAAGTAGCCTATATGAATAGGTTGATTTTTTTTCATTCTTCTTTATTTATGAAATATATTTTTCCATCCAGTATTTTTTATTACCCCTATACCTCAGCTAGAGCAAGGTTCCACTCCCAGGGAACACACATACTGACACATAGTTACATGCATTATATGTAAGTCGCTTTGGATACGAATGTTCGCCAAATGTTGAAAATGTAAATGTTAAAATGGTTGCCCTGTGGTCTGTGGATAGCATCTAGATCACACTCACCGTCACAGATACAGCTTGGCCTTCTCTATCCATAACCCTGTTTCTTGTCCCGGGCAGGACCGTCACTCAGCAGTGAAGCGAGGAGAAGGCGAGTCATCGCCCAGCACCAGCCCCGACGATTCCAGCCAGTGCTTCAGGTTCACTGGGGATGGCCAAGCCCTACAGGTCAGGCATCACACCACAAATTGCAACAAGCTCTCGAGCCTCAAACGGACCCCTTTAAGTAAGTGGAATGTGTCCTAATAAGTGTTTCTGCATTTTCTGTTTCCTCCACCTCCATTTTCAGATCAGCCCCCTCCCGGGAACACATCCCCTGCTTGTGCTGGTAAACCCTAGGAGCGGTGGCCGCCAGGGAGAAAGGTAGAGGGCTTCAACTTTTCATTCTTACCTTTCACAAGCCACGGTCCCCCATGCTAACCTTATTAGTCTGCCTATGGGAAGGGTTGGCCACATCACTGGCATTTTAGATTATATGTAATAATAAGAAGGCTGATTATTCTATAAACCTGTTCTGTATGTCGTGTGTTTTGAAGCGCTCAGACTATACATTTTCTGTTATTCCAGAAATATGATTGTTTTGGCGTTATTTTTGTTTTTCCCAAAAAACACTCATTGGTAGTCAGCATTTTTCCTCTTTAAAAGTGGAACAGAGGTGTCTAGCAACCTCCCTGGATGTTCTTGCTTGTCAGCACTGTTCTAAATCCCATCAAAGCCAACAGCAGGCAGTGCTGTTCTTTAAGAGGGATGAATGTAGGTGTTGTAGCTCTTCTTGCCACCCACTACACATCCTCACTGCGCTAGGGGAACGGTTTGGGATCCAGCACCAGCGTTGCCATAGCAACGCGCTTTTAAAAACCAATAATGGCCCGATTATTCCTTATTATTAGACTTGAGCTCACACAAAGACACGTTAACTGCCCTAGATCTAAAAAAGACTGTTCCTTCAATGCAAATAAAGAGACCAAGTGGTCATCATAGATTCATCATATATTCTGCCCATTGTATTTTTCCACTAGCTTCATCCTGTTCAGTACATCGAAAACTCACTTAGTAATTGTAAGACCCTAGACTCTGCAGTGCTCGAATTATCACTGCCTTCTCTACCATAATGACTCCAGACTAAAAGCTTTCTCTATGATGTGTTTCAGACTTTCAGACTCTCTCTCCTTCTCTCTCCCTCTCTGTCGCTCTCTCTCTCTGTCTCTCACTCCCCTCCCCGGTCGTGTTTCCGCTGCTGTGCTACGGTAGCTAACAGAATTAGAAGTGAAGGGCATTGTGGAGCTTTCAGTTATCATTTCACGCAGTACCTATTCATCAAGGTTATTGAAAGCTGTCTAAACACTGTGTGTGTAATGCACACGTGTGTCAGAGTCTTCTGTGATTTTTCAATTCTACATGTGCTTATGTTTAAGTAGTTTTAGTTCACCACACCTGTCCATCTCTGTAGATCTCAGTTGTCTGTTTCTGCTTTAGGGTGTTACGGAAGTTCCAGTACCTGCTCAACCCCAGGCAGGTGTACAGCCTGGATCGGGGAGGACCCATGGCAGGGTAATGTCACTGCAGGACACAATGGGACAAGTCAAGGGTGAAAAACACAGAGGAATTAAACATGGAAGACCCCTATAATCCTCCCTACCCATGTCCTTGCAAGGTCATTTTTACATGGCTAATACCATTTGTTGGGACTGAGCAAATCAGTACAATGTTGCTTTTCTACACATTGTATGCAGTATTTGGTGTGGAAGTCCCCATTCAGAACACCTTGACCTTCTCCAGCAGAGTTTGTTCTTCCTCAGCTCTTCCATCACATCTCTCTGGGCATTTATAGATCTGGTGCTTTTAAGGCTGAGGGTAGCAACCACACCCAGTCTCAAACCCAGGTTTCCAGACAGTATACATGTGCTCTGACCATCAGCACAAAGAGCCAGCTCTCTGGCACAGCAGCCAAAACACGTTTACCTTCCTGAGTGACAGTCTCTGTCACACAGCCCTCACCCTCCATCACACTGCCCTCTTCTTCTGGGAGTATACCCCTGTGCTTCTCACCTTCCCTGTGTCCCAGGGTCACGCCTATTCACTCGGCATTTGCACCATCCCCTCACAGCAGTTCTTTTAAACATGGACACATTCCCAATGGCCTCACAATACCATCCCATGTATATTTATCACTGGGTGTAACAAACACATCAGGGAGGTCCGATGAAGAAGTGAGAGACAAACTTACATCGTCTTTAGTTGTTTTCTTTCGCTTTTATTAATTTGACTACTAAGATTATACACTTATTGTTTTGTTTATTAATCATATGGCAAATTATTCAGTGACTATAAGTTATTCAGTAACTACACTAAAATTACAATGAAAGGTATGTAGTTACATGAGTAGGGAATGAGAGTCTGGCTACACTGGCAGATTTTTGGTGTGTATGGGATCAGTGTGTGTTGGCCTTGATTACCATGTGAAATGATATCACCCAGTTTAATGGAATCACTGTGAAATGAGCTAGAGGGTTATGTAGTTATGTAGTTATGGTCACTTCCACAGTAAGTTCTTTCGCATCGTAGATGTTCTTGTGGAACTTACAGTGTTTGGTACAGAGACTAAATGTGTTTTGAATTGAATGTTGTAAGGGCTAATGTGACAGGGTCTTGTGATCCCATGGTACTCAAAGTATTATATCAGTAACACACACACACACTCAAAGACATACATCAAATATTTTATTTAATAATAATTATAAAAGTAATAATAATAATAAGCTTTATTTATGTAGCACATATTTGAGTGCTTTGCAGAGTAGAAATAAAATGAAATGGAATAAATTAGTAAATTTAGCGAATTCTGTAACATTACCTCATCTTAAGTTGTGCAGCAGAGCATTTCATTCAGGAAAAAAGGGACAAAAAGAGTCGTTATTAAGGAGGAGAGCATCTGTCCCATTCTCTCCTAGTCCCCACCCCATCCCTCTTCTCCTGCCACCAACCCACACACCCACGGACATCTGTTGTCATGACCAGAGCTGAGCCCATTTGTAGTGGTCATTCAGAGTGAGAGCGCAGGAGAAAGGGATGTTTGGGACTGCTTACGTGACTTAATCCACCTTAAAGTGATAGCACAAGTGATTTAAGTTAATATATTAATAAGGTTTTCTACAAGTATTAAAGGTTTTATTAAAAATGGTCCTCATCATGCATTTTATTTTTTATGTAAGAAACTGTATTTCATAGATATGAATACATATCTATGAATATCTATGTTTATATGACTTTTATTGTCTTCATTTACTAATATTAAACTGATTTGCCTGAAGTTTGCTGTAAGTGTAGTAGGATACAGAATTATCACTGAGTCACTGAAAGGATCTGAGACTGAGACCTTCCTTAGAGACCCTAACCCTAGTCAGATGTCATGCTTGACTGAGTTTGGGAAGAAAGTGGTGAACCAGTAACACTGTCAAAATAGCTGCCCAATTTCCACTCTTACCTTCAACAGCACACTAACAAACCATTTCAGCTTAGTTGAAAAACACAAAAAGCAATCAAGGTCCTCACCTTCTCTTAACTCCTGCATGCATAAAACATGGTGATTACTCCAAGCCTGCACAGAGTGGCTACACATTATTAATGCTTTACAGAAGCTTGTGATTGTTTTTCTAATGTATTACATGTAGCAGCTCCCTAATGTGAAGGGGACCTGAAGCTGCGATGCATGTCTGCCACCACTAGGAGGCCAGGGCTGTTTTCCCCATTACCCCACATAACAAACAGATCCACTACTCATCCAAGAAGGGCTCTCACATCTCAACACCAGCCTGTTTCATCACTTCGGCAAAATACTTGTGTATGAAGGCTAGTCATTCTTCTCCAAACCTACCTAGTGACTGATGCTGTTGCTCGACACAAGGAACACCATGTATTATGTAGTGCATTTGTTCAGACTTGCATGCAAAATTTGTAAGTGGCCTTCGAACACCACAGTTTGCCTGACTTGGCACCTTTTTCTTCTGCCCTCCAGGCTCAACTTCTTCCACGACGTTCCAGACTTCCGGGTGTTGGCCTGTGGAGGGGATGGGACTGTGGGCTGGATCCTGGATTGCATTGGTGAGTTTGGACAAATGGTACCCAAGAACTGCACAACGGTATGACCTCTATCCTACTTCCATCATGCCGAAATGAAATAAACTGTACACCTTTCTGGATATAACTGTGAAAATGAGTTGTTTAGCTTTGGAATAAGCAAAGCTCTTTGAACGTTAAGATGTCTTTGAGCAAACTAGAAAACAAATATCCTCCATTGCAAGATTTCCTTTCATAGTGATGAACTTTGGTCCTGTTTGAAACAATGCACACATATAATCATGGTAACATTTTAATGGGCCTTTGAAAGTCTATTGTTAATAAATGATCATGTTTAGGAAGCACGTACACTCATCCATGACCTCTTTCATATGAGTGAATGGGGGATAACGGTGGAGAGATAATGGACTGCTCCTGTCCCTGCTCACAGCCCTGCTGATAATGGATAAGCACTGGAGAGGAGCCTTTGTGGGTGGTGGGAGATAGTGCCTTTAAGTGCTGATTTCCAATCAGTTTGGATTTCTAACATCATAGCTCGAAACGTGGCTGGTGAAGGGGATCTGATCCTGGAACAGTACATTAGAACGCTTATCGCAAAAAGAGCCAGTGCACATCCATTAGTGGAGGAGCAGGGCAAAGGAGACTGTGTTTGAGTGGCCAGGTTGCCTTTTCTTTAAGTGCAGCTTCTCTGCGAGACATTTGATGGGAAGATCAGTTTTAGTTCTGTCAGCCTGTTCCTCCATCGTCTCTCTAGAGCTGCACAGCCCCTCTGTCACACAAGCTTTGAAAGGCATTAGAAAATGGCTGCTGCTGGCCGAGGACAATTAGTCAAAGAGCCCCCGTGGTTAGGCAATAAATCCCGCCATGTGGAGCAGCACCAAAAGCATGGACCCAGCAGCAGCGAGTCACACACGGACTGTCAGCAGAGGGACACTGACTCTCCTCAGTAAACTCCCTTTCTTCAGAAAATTAGACACTGCTAGACTATTAAAAGAGACACTAACTTTTCTGCTGTCTTTTTCCGCATTTGTGTATTAGTTTTTGTGGACTACAACTTCCCTAGTATCATCTTTATATTTTGTACACAATTTGTAAACATCAGTTTCACCTTATATTGTGTGTGTGGATGACTTCTAATGGTCAATGTTTACTTTTTTCTATTTTATGTTTCATATTTGGAGATACACCTTCAGTTGATTTTCTTAAAAAATTAGGTTAAACTATGTCTAAGTGATTTAATTGTTAATTCCCTCCACTTCACCAGTATTTTAGGACAAAAAATATTTAGGTACAAAGAGTTGGCTGATACCTGACTTTGAAACTCAGGTAACTTCTGTTAGATTATGGTGGTGCTCGGCAATTCACATTTGCTCACTTGTGTCTTCTCATGTGTGTCTTCTCATGTGTGTCTTCTCCTCACGTGTGTTTTCTCCTCACTTGTGTCTTCTCCTCATTGGTGTCTTCTCCTCCAGATAAGGCTAATTTTTCTCGCCATCCCCCTGTCGCTATTCTGCCTCTGGGGACTGGGAATGACCTTGCACGGTGTCTGCGCTGGGGTGGAGGTGAGGGAGCTCCTGTCCTCAGCCATTTTTACAGAATTCTTCTGAAGATCTCATCAAGCCCAAACAAATTATTTCACCTGAACTTCACAATTCCCATAAGATGTTGTGAAAGTGACTCCATTTAACCAGCCTCCTCAAACACGGGATGCAGTATCGCATACTATAAAACAGATATTCAAATCTCAACATTGAATTCAGATCTAGTAATGAGCAGCTAGTGTGGCTGGGTGGCTTACGTTGAATAGGATTATACTTCAAATGATCTATAAACTTGATATATATAAATGATATATACTTCAAATGATTTCCTTCATAAAATCAAGGAATGTGTAGTTTTAAAGATTTTTAGGCACATGTCCCATGATTAAGATGTGTGCAATCACTAATTGCAATCTTATGACACCGACTGGATTCCTAGTGTTCTTATCAAGGTTAACTCAACTGCGCATGTACGTGAATTCATGTGCAGCGTTCCTACCGAAGGCTATTTATGTTTAGTCAGGTTTTTGAATGTATTTAAATACACCAAGAGTGACATCATCACAGCTATAGCAAATATGCACGTGTGAGTGTGCATGTGCTGAAAAATGTAGGTTTCAGTAGATATGTAGTGGATCAATATGCATGAATGTGTAGTGGCTTGTTATCAGTGAATTGGTATCAGTTTGCTGTGACATTGTGAGGGTTTTGGAGTAATTAGATTTCCACTTATATGCGTTTCTTGTGTGAGTGTGCATGGTTGTGTGAACTGGTTAGGCATATGTGTGATTCTTTTTGAAACAAGCCATGAACAGTGCTGGCTGAATGTATTTCTGCCATGAGAAGAGTCAAAGTCAAATGTATTTATATGTCACTTTATAAAAAATGGCTTTATAAAAGCCATTGTCACAAAGCAGCTTGGCAGTCCAAAGAGTAACACAAAGAGTAATACGTAAATACACATCCGACTCAGTTTTTTACAAAACTGTTAAGTAAAATATGGAAATATCCAAAAGTGAGAAAGGAATAGAAGTTGGAGAAACATCGTAACTGAAGAGTAGGCAGACTCTGCAGAGTTCAGCTTTCACTGATGGAGCTCAGATGAAGAATTGACATCTGCAGGAATTGGGATGGTGGACAATGAGCTATATACAATCATTCAGGTTAATATTAGTGTGGATTTTTGGATTTTTCTCTGTAATATCAGTGGTGCTATGTGACTAGTGTGTGTGTGTGTGTGTGTGTGTGTGTGTGTGTGTGTGTGTGTGTGTGTGTGTGTGTGTGTGTGTGTGTGTGTGTGTGTGCGTATGTGTTTGTGACTGCGCAGTCTTCATAGAGGAAGAATGAGATTCTAGGTGTGATCACACTTGAGTTCAGGCACACTGGGTTGCCAGAAAAGTGTCAATATCCTTGCTTCGATCACAGTGGGATAGTCCTCGTTAAGAGACAGCGCCTCCTCCATGGTGGAGTCACACCCAGCATCTCTGCCCTACCCCACCAAACTAATAAAGGGTTTGAAGTCAGCCATACTCAGGACTTTAGTAGAAACAATATATGAATGACATCAGCTCATGGAGTTAAGCCTTTCAATGTCCAAGTATTTATTTTGTATGTCTTTATTTTGTCACTCTGTGTATACACGCAAAAACACTCATCCAAACCTCTTCTGTTGCGCCTTTGTTTTATGACATTCTGTGGATTTAGGTTTACCTATCCATGTGCTAATTCATATGGGCAAAATTTTTATTTCACTACTCAAACCTGCAAAATATGAAGCATTTAGTCACAACCGTTTCTTCTTTCATTTCATCTTGTACTTGCTCAGAGGATTGCCCAATAAAACACTTCTGTGTGCTTGCTTTTGAATGTATGTGTGTGTGTGTCTGCGTGTGTGTGTGTGTGTGTATACACGTGCGTGCATGCGCATGTCTGCGAGCGAGCGAGGGGGAAAGAATAAGAATGTAAGAATAAGTTTAAATGTCAATGCATTCACTTGTTACTCTCTTCTGTTCTTTAGGCTACGAGGGCGGAAATCTTCTCAAGTTCCTCAGGGACATTGAACACAGCACTGAGGTACTGCTGGACCGCTGGAACATTGACATCACCGCAGATGACAAGGAGGAGAAGGGGGACCCTGTTCCCTACAGCATAGTCAACAACTACTTCTCCATTGGAGTGGTGAGCACTGCTAAGAACTCTTTTTTCCCCTAAAATGTTACAAATTCAACCACGTCAGAGTCAGGGAGCAGGTGTAGTCTCATAAATCTGGCACAAAATGAAGTTGCATGTCATCTAAGCATGGATCAGTGAAATGAGTTGGTTAGAGAGATAAGGAGCCATGTCTTGTTAAAAAGATAAACTTAAGAACATAAACAGCATGTGCTGCTGCACGTACGACCAGGCCAAGAACATGGATGAGCAGTACCTTTTTTCCTTTTCTAAGTACTTTAACTATTACCATCTTGTAATATGTCCTGCCTATGAAGTTTATTTAACTAGCACCATTTTGATTGCACAAGTTTTAGGTATTTGTTTTTAAACTACAATAACTGCCTATTCACTTTTCTTGAATTGCAATATTTTTGAATACTTCCCCAAAGGCTGTTGTTGTTAACTTTATGAGATATCATTAGATGTTCATTAAATCTAATGGCCATTTAATGCGATGCTTATCATATGTAACATTAAGGTAAGCATCATTACATTAGAAGAATTATAACTTTCCTAATCTTGAATGACATTTTTATGTACACTACAGTCTTTCTCGGTTATTGAAGGGAAAAAAAAAAACTAGCCTGCACTCAGTTGCATAGCAACTGTACTCCTCACTGAAATGTTACAACTGTCATTTGTTTTGGGGAAAAGATAAAATTGATGTTAACCCATTCATTTTGATTCACACTCTTTCACATCTATCATGTTAACCGACCATTCCTTTTGAACAGAGTTAAAATATTTCAGCAAGGATTTCAGCATTCTGTAATGGTTTAACAAAAACGCAGCTCAATGGCCGAACCTGGCATTTTTAAAAATGTATTTAGGATACCATGTGTCATAGTAACAAACTGTGTCAAAGCATTTGATTTTGGATCACAGACAGTTCTAGCAAAAATAAAACTATAAGCTAAAGAAGTCTGTTTTCGCTCTGTTGCAATATCAGGTCTCTGTTAGCCATCTCCTTCCCCCCTGGTATAAACAGTGATTCATTTCTGGCCCAATTATAGAGCAGCATTCCATAAATAGTGTGTGTTCCATTTTGGAAAACTGTCCAGGTTCTATTCTGATCTGCCTCATCCCAGGTGTGTCAGTTACATGCTGTTTCATTTCTGTGAAGTGTGCCAGGTAGTCCAGGCCACATTTAGAGTGGCCAAAAATAGGGGAAGGGCCTGAAATAGACTCCATGACATGGGTGAAGTAGGGCTGTGAGTCGGCAGAGCAGACACAGGAAGGATTAGGTAAGGTAGCGTGCAAAAAGGAATTTTAAAAAAAGAGAGAAAGGAAAAAAAAGTCAGAGGAATGCGACACACTGCAGCGCTATTATGTAAGTCGACTCTCCCGCCCACTGACGGAGGCCGCATCTCTGTTTCCCTCCATCCACCAGACTCACCGGCGCGTACTAGCAATGCCAGCACTCTGTCGACAGTGTAAACTAAGAGGATATTAGCACTTACCAGTTTGAGTTTGTGCTTCAGATACAAAATGAATATTTTCAAACCTTAAAGAACCTTTCAGACCTTTCAAACCTTTTACTCTTAAAGAAAATCCATCCCCATATTCGCTCTGAAACACTGAATCCAGATTCGGTGAGGTTTCTTACAAACTGCAGGAGAGGGAGCAGAGAGAAAGCATGCCTTTCAGGATGCCGTGTGCAGGTGATGTGGTGGGCAGCTGGGCAGTGGTGGCAGAGGGGGTGCTGAATGGGTGTGGACAATGGCTGCTCTGTGGGACACTGAGTCTTATGATGGCGGGCAGGCTGGCACTGCCAGGAGGGTTCATGCATGGCTTGGCTCCAGCGCTGGTCCTCACAAAGACGAGCAGAAAAAAAGAAGCAGTAGAAGAAAAGAGAAAAACGGAAAAATGAACCAGTCTTTGTCTCTGAATTGTTTTGGATGTGACAGATTTAAATAACCCCGTGAAGGCATGTGGGTATTCAGCCCATCACTGATTTTATGCCACAACCCATCTGCTTGGTTGGCAGGAATGAATATTAACATCCTATAGTTGTTTTGTATATCATATCTGCTTACAATCCAAGAATATCTGATATTTACATCATGCCTTAAAAAGATACACATGGGCACAGAGACATCTTCTAACAGTAACAGTTTTGCCCTCATTTCATGTAAACATATCTAAGAGCTCTGAGCTTTCCAGTCTGTGCATTGCATATCGAGTGACTTGGGGGTTATCACTCAAAGCTAGGGGGCGCCAGTGGCGTGGGTCGAGCGCTGCGGCGCGACACCATGCTGGGAGTCCATGAAGAGAGGACAGATGGCTCCACACCGGGAGCCACTGACACCTGAGCAAACGGGCGCGCTGACTCACACGCTGATGTAATCATTAGCAATGCGGCAGTGCCTCGGTGCCCCAAAAGGGAACATTTTCCTGCCACCCCTCCGCTGGGGTTGCCATGGCATTAGTGGTTACCAGGCCACTATCGCTGAGCTTCAGGGTCATCTGTTTCGTGTTCGCTGCCAGTCAAGAGATTACATTTTGAAAGGACTAATCTAATAACCGATTTGCAGAGATAGAAGAACCGCTAGGTGAAGACTGGGGCAAAACACGTAGGAAATAGAAAGTGCAGATGAAGGTCTGCACCAAGCGCAGATGAAGTTCAGGCCTTTTAGACTATTTGAACTTTTAAGTTTTAAGCAATCACAGCATGTACCAAGAGTATCTACAATGTATGATTATAAAATCGATATATTGAAATAATCAGACTTAGTGCAAGACCTAGTGCAATATTTCTCTGCCTTGTTTTTTTGTTTGTGGTGTATTTTTAAATTCAGGTTTCACATTCATTTGTTTTCGGATCTCTGCCTTAGCTGTACCTTTGCTAACATGACACCTTTTTGATAAGGAACGCGCTCGGCAGGAGAGAGAAGAGAGAAGCAGAGACAGTGGCTCCTGAGTGCGTGTAAACAAGTCTAGCTACTAAAAGAGCTCTGCTTGGCCCTCATTTGAATCGGCTTGCCGAGACATTTCTCTGCAGACCTGAGCCAGCGTGGCACTCCTGCTGGGCAGGGTTTGCTGCTTGATCCAGTTCCTCCTTCCTCCTGGAAAGGATCCGTCTTGGGGAATTAGAGAGAACAAACGCACCGTTTCTGCAGCCAGAAAACCCACCTCGCCATGGGCTGCCACAGCATGGGCACGCGCCCCACAGGCCTGGGAGATGAAATCGAACCTCCTCTGCTGCCATCACCAAACTTGCAAGCTATCTGAGTCGCCTGCAGCCCTCCCCGCAGTGGCACTGGGAGGGAGACACAGCCCCCTGGCCTTGTGTTCTCACTGGCTTGGTATCACACCGCCTCCGTCTCCAGTGTCACACACGCTCTTTCCCTTCATTTATCTGATTTCAGATGAGTTTTGGTGCCTTGTCACTCTGTCAAAACAGGCCCTGTTATCTAAGGAGCTCAGTCTTATAGTAAGGTTAATGCTTAGAGAGGGGTGCAGAAGTTAGGGCAATAGCCAGCAATCAGGGCAAAGCCAGCCTACAGCACAATGATAAGGATGTTTGCTCAAGAGTGTGGTTGGATGTGTGTGTGTGTGTGTGTGTGTGTGTGTGTGTGTGTGCTTGCGCGTGCATTATTTGTGGGTGTATTTGTGTATGTGTGTGCGGGTGTGTGTACACGAGCGCATGTGTATGTGTGTTTAGGGGAGGTGTTGTACTGGCACAGGCTGAAGGTCAGAGGAAGTATCAGTGACAGGAAGTGTTTGGCTGCCAGGTTCAGACCAGGTTACCGCCATAATGAATGGCCGTGCTGAGTGACACCTGGCCAGTCTTAAAGATACAAGGAAGACAGCGCTTTTCTCTCTGGCTTTTCTCCCCAGACAAACACACAGACGAGGTGCGCATACATATTCACAGATGCACACTAACACTGACTTGCTACTGCACATGCTACAGGGTGGGGATGAGTCCCAGATGCACCTGCTCCCTGCAGCGCTGACAGAACCACAGATGGACATGGACACTTGCAATATCACTGTATGGTTGCACAAGTCACTGTGACCTGAATATTACCTCACTTACTTCTCCAGTCTTCCCTCTTATAATAGATAGGTGTTCTGGATGTATAATAAGTGCTATAGGTTTTTTTTTTAACTACTAAAGGTTTAGAAGAATATGCAGTTTAGAAGCACATGTAAGGATACTTTGTTTATTAATGGGGAGGAGAGATTGATATAGAGGACAGTGTGTCCCTGTGCTCTGCATGTCTGGGGTGTTTAGGTGGGAAGGGTCATGCAGCCAGAGGCATTAATGTCAGCTTTATGGAGTGCCCATGACATCATACCAAAATGTTTTCATATCAGCACAGCAGCAGTGAGCCTGCAAAGCATATGAAAGAAAAGAAGAGGGTTGAAAGGTCAGGGTGGCAGCCAGCTCTCTCTCTGCTTAGACAGGATTCTGTAGCACAAGACTGGTTTGTTTGTGATCATGACAATTTGAACAATTATTTAAATTCAATTCAGTTGTAATAGAAAAATGAATGCAAATGTCAAGTTGTAAAAGTTTAATTACACATCATCAATACTCCTAGCAGGTTTTGTATTTGTTTTCTAAGTTCTATTTATCATTATATCATGACAATAAATGAAATACTTTTAGAAGAGTACTCTTTGAAAGTTGCAACAGCTGCATCATTTGATAAAAACATTTTTCATGAAAAAACAAGATAAACGTGTAATTATTCTTGGCAGAGTTTTAAGAATCTTGTGCTCCTGAATGCACATCCTTAATCTGTAGAACATAGTCACATGATTTATTTGTTGTTGAAGTAATGGTCATCAAAATAACAATTAGAACATCTGTTATTATTTTCCCCAAATCATTCGGCTCTGGTTATCACTGCTTTTCCCCGGTGCGTTCTCACACCACAGTCCCTAACAGCAAAATCAAACAACCGCCAACAGATGTGCAACAGGAAATGCCAATTGACTGTGCCGGGATTTTTTTTGTTGTTGTTGTTTTTTTTTTCTCAGGTACAGCAGATTGGCAAACAGCGTCTGAACCGTGCTAGAATGTAACCTAGTGTTACACTGTGGGTTCATACCGTTGTTTCACACCGTATCAAGATACAGCAACCGCAGCCTTATTGCACACATGTCCTTAAAAATGATAAATCAGTATTTGTTCTGTTGACAACAGTGTTTTAATTTTTGGCAGAGTTTCTGCATTTTGGTCATAAAACAACCTTTCTTGTAACAGACACATCAAAAATGCAATTTATCTTAGTGTTTTATAGTGGCATGGTAATAATTTACCATCATTGCTTCAATCTGAGATCGACTGCTCTCCCATAGCAGTATGCAGGCTTACCACAGGCCCATGCATCAGCACGTGCTGCTCAGGGGTTTGGGGTAGACGCAGGGTGCAGACTTCATTCCCCCAGAAGCCCTCCGCCCAGCATGCTTCCTGCCCCTCCTGCGAGACTGCTGCCACACCTGCAGGTACGGGCAGGAAGCCAGCGCAGGTGCTAGCATAGCACGGTCTGCTCGCGGCTCCCTCAATGTGCCGCAGCTATCAGACTCAGAGAATCCCTGCGCTCGCTCGCTTCCTGTCTGTCTGAAAGAGTGAAACAGTGCGCAGGCTGAGGCACCGAGACCCTCTAGCATGTCACGCGCTGTGACAGGCGCGCTGCTGACAGGACGTCTGAGTGCGTGCAAGCTGCTGAGCTGGGTGCCCCTGAAGGATGTGGCGGCTTTGAGCTCCTTTGCTATTGCACGTGTAAACATCTAAATATAGGGAGGGATCTGTTACAGTTAAAAGCCTGACTTATCAATTGGCTTCTCTCCTTGCGCTCTGCTGCTTTGATTTTAATCAAGGTTTAGCGGATGACGGCAGTGTGCTAATGACAACAGCTTGTTGGTAGGAAAGGAGACAGTAAACTCACTTCAGATGTTTTTCACCCTGTGTCAAAAACTCTCAACAGCTAGTAATTCATTTTGATCATGTTCACCCATCTTCACACAGTGCATTGTAACAAATCTTGTTCCTGCCACAGGCTTCATGCAGTAGGTTAGACAGAGAGGAAAGCATGACAGTGAGCAGCAGGCACATGCTGGCCTTTGTTCAGTGAGGACATGCTGATAGCAGCGTCCCCTTTCCTCACCTGGGCTTTGTCCCATTGCCCCAGCCTGCAGACTTTCTCCTGCCCCCTGTTGCCACAGGAAGGCTCAGTAGAGTTGATGGCCACCCACCATCACTGTGCTGTTTTGTTGTGCACCCTAGAGGCCATTACCCACCTTGGCCCGCCTGTCCACTCTGCACTGCAACCGCAGCGGGTACAGCGGGTACAGTGGGTACTCACACTGCTCTCATGTTTTACCTGTGCTGTAGATTTCAGTGTCAGAAAAAAAATGTTCTTAATGCACACAAGTGTAAATGATTGATGTATGAGCAAGCTGGAAGCTAGGAGTCAATTAGAAATCTCAGTTGATAAATGAAATATGATTCTTTCTTTGACTGTGTTCCAGTCCCTCCAGAGCTGTGATGCTTAAAGGAGAATTATTAGGACAGTGAGTTCATCTGATTAAAGCCGAATTTAAAACCATGACTCATTACACTGTAGCCCAGTCATTTTAGAGCAGGAATACTGACCGTCATTATCTCATTATAGTGTCATGCTAGCTTGAATAATTTAGTTACATTTTAAAGCACTAACAAGAATTACTGGTGCATTTATGGCTGTGATAGGGAAATTTAATGTTGTTACTGGAAATTGAAGGTCTGTTGCCAAAGCTGCTTTGAGTGTTAAATGTTCTTTTAGCTCTTTGCAGTGTAAATGATTAAGCATGCTTGAGCCAGTGTAGTCATGTAGTGTGCTTAACTGTTACACTAACTTATTTCAATAAAGTAAGGAAGCCATCATGGTTTAATTGTTCATGCGGTGTTGGCAAGCCTTTGACAGTACACATGCATCCACGAGAATTTGTTTAGACAAGTCATAGATGTGTGAGTGTGGTTGGTGTGCTCTCACTCTCAGTCTATTGTTCTGATCTATCACTGCCATGTTGCTCATCTCATCAGCCCCCCTCTCACACCCCAGGCTCTAAGCACCCAACCCACCAACCCCCCATGCCTGCGTTCCTGAAGAGTCTATCGCTTGTTGATATGATCACTTATTCATCAAGCTCTCTTGCTCGGCAGCCCCCCTCACAGCATTGTGTACTCTGCCCAGCCCAGCAGTCGTATCTTCTGAAGCATCTTTCCTGGAGGCCACGGTAACAGTTCTCCAGCCTTCCACTCTGCTCCCGGCCTGCAGGCTCTGGCTCTAAAACAAAGACTGCTTAATTCCCGAGTTTGCCTTGTTTTTCAGCAGCAGCCATTAGGATTGCAGCAGGGAGGAGAATACCCCTGCAGGCACTGATCTAGGAGCAGCAAACAGCAAATCAGAGCCACTACATGACATTATGTAATAGTTATAAATGACGCTGGATCAGGTTTTTGAGAGAGCTTTCTGCTAACGCTGTTAAGATTGATCTTTGTTAGAAGGGCTTCACAGACATATCTGCGTCATGTCTGGACAGCCTTCTGGTTGTGCCTTCGGGCCCTAGAGCAGAACTTACTTTAATCCCCTAATGCTTAAAAGCTTGGGTCCTATATCCTCTCCTGCGACCATGTTGTGGCATACACTGTCTGCATGAGTGTGCAAGAATGCAAAGCTAAGATTCTGGCCTTGTTGTAGAAAGATTGATAGCTAACCCTTCTTTTTTCTTTGCCATGTAGGATGCATCCATAGCTCACCGATTCCACTTGATGAGGGAGAAACATCCTGAAAAGTTCAACAGCAGGTAAAACTCAGACAGTATCTACAATCAATCCACAGATAGAAAATAAGAGCAAAAAAAAAATAATAATAAAAAAATGTTTCAACATGTACAATATTCTGTTGTTCATATTGAAATGTGTATTCCTTGACACATGAAGTAAGCCTAGTACACTTTTAAGACCCTGACCAAAATAGTTGCAATTCTCTGGGAGCAGTTACTGTTCATAATTCCCATGTGTCGTGTATCTTTGTGGTGAGAGGCTTTAACTGCTGGGCAAGTCGCAGAAATCACTGAAAGAATAAACACAACCAGCCTGGTTAAATCAATTGATTGATGCTGCTGGCTACATTCAGTAATTGCAACTTTTTTTGTGATAGGGAGTAGTTTTATGCGTTCACCCTTTTTAGTGCCGTTGAGCTCCACAAGAGTCTTTTTACCTCTTCAATGACATGCATACTAGGAAACAATTTGTGACATTCTGTTCCTTACCTACTGTTTGTTTTTTCATAGCTTAAAGGTGATCAGGAACATACATTCATGCACTAATTCAGCATTCTGAGACACAAGCATTGTAGAATTGAGTTTCTCCTTTTGATCTTCAAAAAGAATAGTCTAGTGAGCACAGAAAAGCTTTCTCTTCGTTTCTCTCTGAAAGCTGTCTGTGCCAGTGTCGGGTTGAATGCTGGTCACGAACTAGATAGCCCTGACCCCTAGCTGCTTACAGAGCTGGAGTGAATGTTAACATTCTTAATGAAATGTTACACAGTGCATCTCCTGTCACAATTCACAAGCCACAGGTAGAAAAGCAGTGGAAGGAGAACTGGTCATCTCTGCTCAAGAGGAGGGCGTTTAGAGTGGGAAGGTAAAAAGATAGCATCTAATTTAAATTAGTCCTCTGTTACCTCCCTTTCATTGTAGCATTTAGTATGAAAAGTAGAGGCAGAGCAAATTTGCTGGATGAGTAAGCATGATGTGCTAAGATGATGTTAAGAAAATAGCACCTTTCCATGCTTTCGCTGATGGAGTGGCCACTGTTAAAAACCTCTATATTGAACAATGTTTTTTTAATTAAAAAAAAACCTGGATTCACCTCAAATTCCCACCACCTCTGTCACTTTTTCTCTGGCACATTGTAGCTCCGAGTAATCCTGTAACGGCGTGGCTATCGGCGCCAAAAATACCACGCCCCCATCATCCTACAGAGAACTGCTCTGTGTCTGCGCTGCTCTTTGAAGTAGGAGCCTCTCCGTTGTCTTCTGGCCTCATCGGATGCAGTTTCTATTGAGGCGCACCGTAAAAAGCCATCATAGCCTCTGGCTGGTCAACTTAATGGAACCCTTCCACCAGAGTAGGGTCTGCTTTGTGAGTGGCTGTTCTTGCATGAGGCGCTCTTCCCCCCAGGGGTGTTCCTCCCCCGTGGGACAGACTGGGAAAGTGGGCTGGCAGAAGGTCAGGTCTTTGGGACCAACATTATAATTTCACAGTTCCAGTTGCAAAAATACTAGGCAGTATAGAACTGTTTTTTTCAGAACTCATTTCAAGGACATAACTGCACAGGAAGTGTGGGAGAGTATTGGGATGGCACTAATGAGCATTCCTAAGATGTGAGACTGGATCTGGTAAACAGAGCTCCATTGTAAAATCCTGAAAAAAAAAAAAATTAACAGGTTAGAGCTCAATCGAAAGGGGCTGTTTACAGTATAACAGTGACAGTGGCACTGGTAGCACAGAGGCCATGTAATCATCCCATAATGACTCAGAGGAGGTATAATGGAAGCAAGCAAGCTGAATTAGCTGGTTGAGCTGAGATCCTCATTATACATTATTTATGGAGCCAGATTCCCATGCTATGGCGAGGGAACTGAAATATGGCTTGTCCTATTGAATGAGCCAGGTTTTAACACCACCTCTTCATTCTCTTGTTTATTGCCCCTGTTGGATTTAGTGATGAACTGTTTAAAATGCCTTGAGGACAGAACAATGGAGATGCAAAAGAGAAAAAAATTTGTTATGAGAGAAAAAATTTTATGAGCACATTTTAATTTAATGTCAACTCTCAGAGTGTCATCTAACGATAAAACAGAAAGTAGTGCCAGAAAAACCCTGCATCTGCTTTTTTCTTCTTTAGATCTAGCAATACAGTGCATCTGTCATTCCAGTGCACTCTACTGAGAGACAAGCACAGAAATCCTTCTCAATGTCTCTTTGCCACCAGATGGTACATGAGTGGCAGTTGCTATGGAGTTCTGCTGTTCATTATTATTACGTGTCAGCTAAAATCGTTTGATATTTGGATTTGTGCTGTTTCACTTTGGTTAAAGGGCCTGTTTTTTGACAAACAACATGAGTGTCATGTTGTGTTTTCTGTTTTCTTTTGTTTTTATTTATTTGTTGTTTGTTGCCAGTGGATTAGAGGAACAAGATTTCTGCATGTGCATGTATATAAGAAACCTTTGAAATGAACTTTTCATAATTCTAATTCTTATTACTAGTTCTCTGTGTGCGTGCGTGTGTGTGTGTGTGTGTGTGTGTGCGTGCACGTGTATGCATTTGGACGAGTGTGTGCACATGTGTACAGCACTTGTGTGGAGGTGAGGAGGCGGTGAGAGCTTGCTCCACCGCAAGCAAGCGATCCAAAAACTATGGATCACACATATCACAATGACCCAGCACTGAGTGTCCAACTCCACCCCCTGTGGGGAAGGAGAGAGCGCTCTGGACCAAAAGGTGTCAAATTGCCCCATGGAACAAAAAAAAAAAACCTCTTTGTCTATTATATTACAATAACAACAGTGACTCTGTTGACATTCAGTTTCCCAGCAAAACAATGGTGAGGATAGAGAGGCTTTACTGACTCATGGGTGCTGAAGCATACGGGTTTGTCACACCTAATGCTTTGTTAGATTACACTCTCATATATTTCTTTGACTTTCTTTTATGATTTATAGCTGAGATCCTTTTAAGTTGTGTAATTGAGATAATTCTCTGTAACACCGGAATGTAAATGCATCCGAATGTTTATGTTATTGAGCTGGAAGAGTACAGGGAAGGGACATGCAGTCAAACTTCATATCTTTGTTAATGTTGTAGACTTATAATGGAATTAAGCAAGTGTATCACACTTTTGCTAAAGGTGGGCCTTTTGCAGAGTGAGTTGAGAGTGGCATAGGTTGAGTTTGGCACTGAATTGTTGAATGTTGACATTGTTGAGAGCCATTGATTTTTAGCACATTATGTTGTGGTCAGTAGTTCAGTCAGGTGCAGCATTTTTCCATTAGTCTGAGACAAGAACAGGTTCCTCAGTGTGGGGTAAACGAGTACAGTGGCATATTCACTGAGGCTCGTGTATGTCATTACTGCTTAGAGTATCGCCATTAATCATTAGCAGCTATATTAGTTGATAACAGATGTACTCTAAGTGGTAGTGAGCCTCTTCTCTTTATCAGTGCTCAAGAAGCAACTATTACAAGGTAAATCTCAAGATGTTTGGTCAACGATAATGAATATATGTTGGTCACAGTTAGAATTCACTGCTTGTGTTTTAACAGATCTTTCCAAAATCTCATGTATGGTAAAAAAAACATAGGTAATTAACATATAATGCCCTGGTAAAATTGAAAGCTCTCCTCCTTTCACCCTGCTTCTAGCCTCCATAGTCTCCTCTGTCTACCACGACCTCCTCCAGTGGTTCATTAAGGAAATAAATAGCATGGGATTGATTGAGCCTTGTTGTGATAAAGATCCACTGCTGAGTAATCATGTGACTGGGGAAGGATAAGCCCAGATATGGTCCGAACCCCAGTCATGCAGAGTCTGCCCAGCATGGTAGCGTGGGTTTCATAACCCATATGTCTGTGTTTGCACTGTCTGAGTGTGCTCTTAGGTGTGTGTGTGTGTGTGTGTGTGTGTGTGTGTGTGTGTGTGCGTGCGTGTGTGCGTGCATGCGCATGCGCGCCTGCCTGTGACTGTGCGTGTGCATACATGCGTATGTGTGCTTGAGTATGTGTGGGTGTGTATCCCACGACACGCACATATGTGTGTGCGCTAGAGTCCAGAAGAGAACCAGCATGGCAGTGTTCTAGAACCTGTCGTTCCCTGCGGCTCTGGGCCTGGAGTGAAGGGATAAATATACTCCTCTCCTCCTTACTGTCGCTAGCTTCTGCCAAAAGAACAGCCCGCCAGAGCTCCCCCCCCCGGCAGTGGAGCAGGTCGTATACACACAGCAAGGCTCTGTTACACGTAGGCCACCTGAAATCAGACCTGAGTTATCTATGTGCAGCATTCTATGGAACTGCTGTTATACAAAGAAACAACTCGAAAGCTATTAGAACACTTAAACTAGACAGAAGTGAAGATCACAACTCAGCACCTCAAGTAGCTGACCGTGGTGGGACTGTGGACCATCCTGCTATCACAGGCCCCAGTCACAATGCTGTCTTTAATATCAGCGAGTCAGCTGATATAAAGCAAAGTGAACAAGTGGCAAATTGCCAGGATATGTGCAACTGAAAGGTCAGATGTTCAGATCCTGGTCATAGGCTAGAGTTCCTTCCATACTCTGCTGGAATAGTACTATAACAAAATATGCAAATACACACATACATAGCCTCTCTAACACCCAATACCTACTCTAATCCCCCCATCCCCTCTCTAAACCCCCATGCCCTCTTTAAACCCCCAATGTCACCCAGAGGCTATATGGATTAGCTATCTAGATTAGGATCAGATGGAGAACGACTAAGCTGTATAGTGGCTGGGAACCATGTTGATCCAGGGTGAGAGACCGCACAGGTTTACAGGTCATTGCTCTTAGGGGCTTATGGGAGATGGCTATCTTAAGGTGATACTGCAGTGTGTGTGTGTGTGTGTGTCTGTGTGTGTGTGTGTGTGTGTGTGTGTGTGTGTGTGTTTAGCTTGAGTAATGCGACTGTGTAATCCTAAAGGTCAAATGACCTTTGGTCCCTATGCTCATTTGGTCCCTATGCTGTCCAATGCTGTGATATATCCCAACATGACATGTTTAGTCTTCTTTTATACATCTTATGCTTCTTTTATACACATTCACCTGAAGTCTATCACATAGTCTGAGTTGGACTGCCTCTTAGGTGACCTGCCTTCCCAGTCCAAAAACAGACCTTTGGATACATGCCAGGAAATAAGGGTACATTTTTGGGAAAATGTCTCTCTTTTTGGCACTGAGATGCTTATATGCTGCTAACATGCAACCCAATTTTTTTTTTTTTTTGGTTTCCTATTCGTCACATTGAAGCCAAGAGAAAATCACATGCTGCTAGTTTTTACAGGGCTTCTCAGTTCAAAGCCAGATAATAAGGGTAGGCAGCTTTTCCCATTGAGAATATGCCCATAATCCTTTAAATTTACCCAGTAAAGGTAAAGAGCTACTGCGGTCCAACTTGAGAGTGGACGACAGAATGAGGTCCTAAAGTAATAGCACAAAGCATGGTTAAGTTTTCAAACAGCAACGAGCTCAATGCTTGTTTAATATGTATGACAGTAATATACTTTTATGTCTCCTTTCTTGACTGGTAAAGTCATCAATGCAGGTATTACATGTTGTGTGATACTCTATAAATGCAGGTATTACACTTTGGATACTCTATAAATCGTATAACTAGCAGGTGCAGTACATCATTGCTGTCAGTCTCAAGACACCTCAAAGCTCGTTGATTAAGTAAGTGTGTCATCATTATCAGCAGCGCACCTCTTTGGTGGACCTTCTTCTGGGTAGGCAAGGTGTAAATTGCTGGTTTCGTTAGCAAAGTGAGAATGCAACACGTTTATATAGAGGATGGGGATTCCGAAGGACCCAATGGCGCAGTGTTCCTTCAGCTTCCCGATGCTTGCTAAATTTACTTCTCCTCCTGGTACTCTTTCAGATTCACCCACACACACCTGTGGCCGCTCGCTCTCCTACACACGATTTCCTTTCCATGACCTTTGAGTGGCTGTGACCTCAGAGTGACCATGCTGGATATGGTGCTCTCAAGCCCACAGCAGCCCACAGCTCTGGGTACCCTCTGCTGCTCAAGCCCCTCCCACCTGTCAGCCTGGGCTTTCTGTGTAGCCCATCAATATTTCAGCAGGACATAGGAAGGAGAAGGGGGAGCAGCCTCTCAGCAGAGAGAGCTGGATCCTCTGGGACTGGAGAGATTGTAACTGGATACCTGAGACTTAAGTATGAGTCCTGAGAAATGCTCTCCTGGTATGATTGATTTGAGACTTCAGTGTGTATCCTGGTTAATAGGCAAGCTCAGTTCAGTTTTGCTTTGTTTGAATCAGATGAGCAAGATTTTTTAAATATCACCTTCTCAGCTCCTAGTTCAACAGCTGAACCACAAATGAGTCTTGATTACATTCCCCACGCATCATAAAGAAGTTAAAAAAAAACGTGGCACTTTGGTACAGATTTGGCTCTTGGGCTAGAAGTGAGCTTGAACTTCTGTGCTTGTGGGAGGTTTGTCATGTGCTGTAGATCAGTGAGGGGGCAGGGGGGCTGTTTGATCTGTTGACAACTCAAGGCAGTGTTCCTTCGATGGCGTTTGTTGTCACACCAGCATTAGCATACGGGTGTGTCAACACAAATGTGTTTGTTGTTCCAATGACAGAGCAGCTGTATATAGCAGCTGAGATGCTAGTTCTACTTTTATTCTGGGCAACTGCAAAAAAGAGTGAATGCTGGTTCAGACATCACTAGTTGAACAGTAAGCTCCTATTAATTTACTCTGGGATGTGACAACCTCCATTTACCTGACACTTTTATTCAAAGCAACTTACAATTATGACTGAGTACAACTTGAGCAATTGAGGGTCAAGGGCCTTGCTCAGGGGCCCAACAGTGGCATCTTGGCAGTGGTGGGGCTTGAACCAGCTCAGTACCATAACCACTGAGCTACCACTGCCTAAACTTTTGCATGTTACTGTCACATATTATGGTATATTAAGGTTTGACACCCCCTCACTCCTCAGACCTTTTTATGAGTTTATCTGTCTTTCATCCTTTCTTTCCCCCTCAGGATGAAAAACAAACTCTGGTACTTTGAATTCGGCACCACGGAGACCATCTCAGCCACCTGTAAGAAACTGAATGAGAGTATTGAAGTGGAGGTGAGTTCAGGTCACAGACCCCATTAAAAACACCATACCTAAGTCACATGGAATCCCACCATCACATATATCTATTTTGGCTGTGAACTGTCATGTCCAACATTTCCACGAGGAAGTCCCTTTATGATTTCTGAACGGTCAGTATGAAAGCCGAGATGTCGTTAAACGGTGAGCCATAATGCCGGTCGCTCTCTAAATGCCATCTTCTGGGCCATTCGCCAATCCTGAGCTGTTTCTGAACATGTAAACTGTGATTCATGAATGCAGCAGGTGTTTCACCACTGCATTAGACTCTGGCTTGCTGGGTCAGGTATCTGTGGCGTGTTGAAATAACCCATCACCACTAGTGTCCCGAAGCACACAGTCGCAAAGGAATTCCGCTGGGCTTGGAGCACAGAAACACAAAGAACTAGCCTAATTATACTACACTTATAGACAGTCACGATGAATGACACAGGTTATTATTAGTAGAGACATCCCTGGATGATGCAGCTGGATGTTTGACTAAAAATGAAAATATGAAATGACCCCAAGTTCAGATTAGTTATAAGTTTGTATATCTGAAGCTTAGGGTGCACTGTCCATTGTAGATTGTATGATCACTATATAAAATTTTACTATATTAAACTAGTATTCATAGCAATTCCATGTGCTAACAATACATATATTTTCAGGTTCAATACAATTTTTGATTCTAAGGTCAAAATTAGATTTTTGGATATTTTTAGGTTAATTCAGTAATGCATTAGTTTTGGTTTGTCTTATTAAAATGCAAATTTTGTGTCAAATCAAAATTAACAAGCTGGATATTGACAAACATGAGCTGAAAACAATACAAAAACCTGTACTGCCTCATCTAAATCCTTATATAGCATATGAGATGAGATTAAGTGGTGTATCGACACACAGTTTTAAATGTCAATAAACTGTTTGGAAGTTTCATTCTTTGGGGCTTTTTTTAGTACTGTATTGTTATACTGCTACTATCTGGAGATGCTATGAATATATAGTATTAAACAGCTCCAAAGCAATGGGAGTATGGTTCATCACATAATATGAATTATATTGCTTTGTGTTACACTAAGTAAATACACTCTTAAAATAATAAGAATTAATCTATGGCTTTCTCCTCTAGCTCTTTTTGCTGCCATTGAGGTTCTGCAAAATTTTTAAGTTTTTACTAAAGCATACCCCCTAAGTGAAAACTTTCATGTCATATCAACTTTTCATAACTTATACAGCTCCCAGATATTATTGTTTTTCAGACTGTGAGTCAATCAGGTGACAGAAAGGGTTTAGGTGTGAGCACAAGGCAGAATTAAGGTCAAACCTTATGACCATCAAGAATCCCTTTTTTTAAGAGTGGAAAAGCTCTATGAAAATTGCACTAAAGTGTAATTCCAAAAAGAAAAGCAGTCTCCGGACAGAGCCGCTGCACTATGTGGGCCTTCATGCACACCGAACCATCTCATTATGTCATAAATGTGTCAGCTTTCAGCCTCTTTAAGTTCATGTTACTGTCCACTGCTGACATTCTGAGTTTGAATCAGGTTGGTCGTTGACATCATACAATACCATCCAAGTATTTTATTTTTAGTTTTCTATTTGAGGCACACTTAGTCGAGTTCTTTTTGAATAGACTGGCAGATATACTTACCTGAGAGCCTTTGTTGATGACATACGCTGTGTTTATTCTCATTTTTCTTTTTTCTTGAGTTCTGTTGATGTCTCACTCCCAGTGGTACTTTTTAAGAGCCTGGTCAGTGGAATTTGTCTTCCTTCTGTTGCCTGCCTAAGGTAACATATCTGCTCTTACAGATGGAGATAGTTTTAGAGCTTAGTGGTCATGCTAGGTCGCCCAGGAATTGTTCAGTTAGAAAGAATGCTTTCCCATGCTTTTTTGCCCTGTGTCTTAGCAAATGTCACAGACACCAACAAGGTTTGGGAAGCCACAAGGTACTACTGAACTACTGAGCTACTGATAACAGATCACTCTCAATACATGGAATAATACCAACAGTAAGAGTACTACATATTTAGCAATAGTTATCTGTTGTCAGATTGGTTTCAGAGGGTTGGTATATGCCTAGTGGACATAGGATGTTTTATTGCGGTACAAGGTAATGTTCCAAGGAGGAAGTGTTGACCTACCCTGTCCCAAGGTGGAACAGGGAAAGAGAAAGGTAGTTAGCTGGTACTTAAACAGTTTCTGCAAAACTGTGAAAAGCAAACGTGAAAGCTAAAATGACATTTTTATTATAAATAAATAAATAAATGAAGATATTTTGATTTTTTGGAAGGCCATGTAGCATCTTTTTCTCTCCTAGTGTGATGGTATCATCCTGGACCTCAGCAGCACGTCTCTGGAGGGCATTGCTGTGCTCAACATTCCCAGCATGCATGGAGGCTCAAACCTGTGGGGCGAGACCAAGAAGAGACGCAGCTATAACCGCATGAGCAAGAAAGTGCCAGAGAGAGCGCCAGTCAGCACTGTCACTGATGCCAAGGAGCTCAAATTCTGCGTGCAGGGTGAGTTTGTGCCTGGCAATATTCCCAAGCTTCCAGTGTTTTGATGTGAGACCATGAAAGGCCATTTCACATGACAGAGGCTTTAGTCTAGTAACTCCCTTAAAGCTCCCCATTTCCAGTAGCGGGACGCATTTTAGGTCGTCTGTGTGAAGTGGCGTGGCCAAAAAAACACCCTGATTTCCCAGCATTCTCAATCCAAGCATGAAAGTGATTATTCCTTCTCTCAGAGCAGCTTGCTGTTCAGGGCTGTTTAGCATGTGCTAGTGCTAGGAGCTGCTTTGACTCACCCCAGCTTAGGCTCACGTGAGTTGAGTCCAGATCCCTGGGGATCTGCAGTGATTATTTTCACTCTACTGTCAGGAGGCCACATGTGCCCTTCACTCCCTCTGGCTTCATTGCTCTATTGTCTTTCACTCAGGGCAAATAAATAAAAATAAATACATTTTTCTTTCATCATCTTAAGTCAATTCTTCCAGCTCTGCATGTGTCTTTATATGGTCTATCATCAGAGTGCTCTTATGTGGGGGCACAGGACATTAAAATATTTCTGGAAGTGGTATTGGTACTACTTCAAGGTGGTGATGTCTTAGATGACAGCTGTGTACTGTGTGAGAATCAAATTCCTTTCTTTTATTTCTCTCAGGAAATTGACACCTTGGTCTCATTCTCTCTCACACTCACTCTGTCTCTCCATCCCTTCCTCTCTCACTATCTCATCTTGACTCCATTCCTATGTTTCTTCTATTCAGTAGGGCCTGAGAGTCTCCATGGTAACAGGGTCCATGCGAGTTCAGTCACTAATGTAGAGAGGAGTGGGTGGGGCAGGGGGAGGAGGGGTGGCAGGGGTGCCGTATCAGTGGTGTGACTCTTATCAATAATCTTTAACTGCCCTACAGGCAGCACTTCTCAGCCCAGCATATAATGCAGTGCCTATCAGGATGGACTGTAGCTCATCTTTCACTATTCAGTGTCCTGTTGAACCATTCAGAGCCCTGTTTTGTCTGAACAAAACCGAAGATTTTGTGGTGATAAAAAGCTACACAAATGAATAGATAAAACTGTTAACTTCATGTCACCCAAAGAAACTAATGCAAGCTCGTTTAAAAGAACATACTAGTTTCCTTAAATTGAGGAATTTGAGTGAACGTTTACTTTGGGATGCTGTTTGGAAATAAGGCAAGTTGTTCAGTGCTATTCTTGGAGTCCTGAGGTTCTTTTTGTGAATTATCCTCTAATGTATATTTGCTGATGTATGAATATCTCTTAGTGTGGTTTTTCAAAACAGGACAGAGGGAAGAGCATTACAGAATGAGGCTTTGTGGAGAACAGAACAGCTCTTAATTGTCTTTTTTTGAGTGTTTACTGCATTTGTTGCATTTCTGTGCATGGAGTCAAGTCTTTAAGGTTCCGTCCTGCTGTTAATGCAACAAGTAAGGGTTGACCTCTTACTATCACAGCACCTAATTCAGCAATGATTGCCCTTAATGACATTCAGAATTTACAGTATACAGGCCAATCCAACAAAAGTCCGAGACCAAAAGTGGATGTCCGCTTTGATGAGGGCTTTGACGTTTTGACAGCATTGTTGACAACAATGTTACAAGCAGCTTAGTTGTCTAGTTGTCAGCTTGTAGCTGACAGTTTGTAGCGTGAGAAGTACTTTTCTGTAGTTTTATTAGAGATGGCATCAGTGCAGTCAATACAATCTGTATAGCAGCTACAGTCTCTATTGTCCAGTTCTCCAAGCTCTCTGTGTGGCAGGGTCAGAGGAGCAGAGTCACAGTTCTCCTGGCCTTGTTCTCACACACACTCTCTCTCTCTCTCTCTCTCTCTCTTACACTCTCTCTCTCTCCCCTCATATACTCTCTCTCTCTCTCTCTTACACTCTCTCTCTCTCTCTCTCCCCTCATATACTCTCTCTCTCTCTCTCTCTCTCTCCCCCCCCCCCATATATACACTCTCTCTTTTCTGCAATAGTCACCCCACCCTTCCCACAAAAGACCTACCACACTCAGGCTTATGCAAAGAAATATTTCAGGACTTGACAGTAGCCAAACTGCTCATTGTTAAGCACACACACACACACACACACACACACACACACACACACACACACACAGGCACAAACATAGAAAGAACAGTTTGTCTTCTATTTCCTCACTGTTGCACATGACACAAATAGAAGTCAAACGCCCAACCCAGGGAGCATTGTGGGAATGTGGTGACTCACTGGAAGAGTCTCTTCTAACAGCAGTCAGAATCAGCCAATCAATACACTGGCTTTCGCTTTATGGAGAATGGTGGCATCTTTAAGAGTGTTTCTCATACCTCTTGAATGAGGATGTTTTGACCTAAAAGACTCTTTTTCATGATCTCTTTCATTAGACCTGTGTTTGTTGGGCTGCACCGTGAGATGAGCCTCGGGACACAGAGGTTGAAATGACAAGCAGGGACTAAGTGAAGAGAGTCTGCTGACAGAGAGTGAATAAAGAGAGAGGACGTGAATAAAGGGCTGTCGTGAAGCCAGGAGCGGGGTGTGCGAATGTAGGCGGTCCAAGCAGATTTTCTGGCCCGAGTGAGCCTACATAGGATGGAGAGGAATAAACCAGACACCCACGACTAAAGACCAAGCAGAGCTGTAACATGATGTCATCAGCAGCAGCTTTAGGAAAGCAGACAGAAGTCGAAGTTGGCGTGAAGTTCCTAATGCAGAGCAGCAGCGTTTCAAATCTCCAACACATTTCCACGTATAACCAGCTTCAGGTTGTTTATCCCCCTCACTCTGCCTGATCCTCCCTCTCTCTCTCTCTCTCTCTCTCTCTCTTTCCCCCACTCTCTCTCTCTGCCTACCCCTCTGCTGTGGCCAGCCTCTGGGAGCACGCGAGATGGTGAAAGAGAGGTGGATCTTGTGCAGTGTGCTCATGCCAAGTTCCAGGCCGCCCCCGTGCCTCCACCCTAGCCAGTTCCTCCTGACCATCTGCCATTGCGGAGAAAAGCCTGAGACACTGAGGGCAGAGCTCGAAGGAGAAGGGGGTCGGAAACAGAGCGAATACCTGCTCGCCTCGCCTGCCTGTCAGCCAGCACACACACTGCTCCAGGGGAAGGCAGGAGAACACATGGCTTTGTAAACGCCTGCTTTTAAGAAGAAAAAATGGATGTAAAATATCCAGAATTGTACACACACACACACACACACATTTCTTCTTATACTACAGTGTCTCACACTATAGTATAACTTTTTGCAGTCCACATAAAAATACCTTTCTTTTGCTAATCAGGTGCTACACACATCTTACAGATAGAAAACCCTTTCTTCTTTTGAATTGACAACATTTATAAATGTTGATCTCAACTGGCCTACAAATAGTGTGTTGGATCTGGTGCTATGAATTTAGCTGATGCCTCCAGCATATTTCTGTGCTTCTCCTTTGAGCCTGTGTGTGTCTCAGTGTTTCGGCATGGTCCCAGAGTCAGTACTGCACAGCTGCTAAAGCTGATCTCAGAACAGTTTTGCTATTTCTCACAACAGTTCCGTTTAATGCTGGTTAAGATGGCCTGAGCTAGGCGCAAAAACACTGATCTTCCCCAGAATGCATTCTGGCATGGTTATGTAAGGTGCCCGTTTGCGAGCTATTCTTAGCATGGCCTATCTGTGATGCACTGCCCGGAATAAAAACACCCAGACCTGACAAAGATGGTCATATTTGTGATATGAGGAAAACTGAAGGAAAACAGTCTCATGAGTTGGATACTAGATTCCTTTTCTGAGCATTTCTCAATTAGTGATTGCATTATTGATTAAGGATGCAGAATATTGTCCTATCATGTATCATATTCATATATCGTATTCTAGGACTCATATCATGTTATCATTAATACAGTTACTCTCTTTCTGTGTGAAAATAAAACATTTTAATGACTGTTTAGAGTGTTCAAAAATAATACATTGTCCAGGAAATATGTGGTCTTCAATTCATTCTGCATTGTTATTTCAAAGCAAAAATGTCCTGGGACTGTCCAATTATAAAGCTATTATAAGGATATGAATCATGTTGTCCTAAGTGTATCATTGCATGCTTATTATTGAGCTGCATTTAGAAGTCTGATTGGTGAGTGTCCCAGAGAGCTGTCTGTCACTCGCAGTGGAGGATGGTATCACTGCTGAGACTCTAATCTGGCCTCTTTAATGGCCCCCTTTTGTGCTAATGGCTCTGAGTCCTGTTAATCTTACTGGGCAAAACACTAGAGGCAATGAGAATTTCTCGATATAGACTTTGACCTGCAGGTACGCGGCTACATGGTGGTGTCATCTTATGATCTGACAGAGGATTGGAGGTATGAACTGTTGCCATAGTTTTCTTATCTTTTCCCACAAAAGTGCAGTGGTGTGTTCGCCTTTTGCATTTTGCCCATCAGGTCAGTCTATGGGGGACGGTCACAAAGACATGTCTCCCCAGGCAACCCGATCCTGCTATTTCAGGATGCTTTGTTTTCACAGGAATCAATAACGCCTTCATCAACCTCTTGTGCATTTGTTTTATGCAAGACAAAGTTCAGATCACTGGGTATTCCAAGTGTAAACAAAGGCTGCATGCAGTTTTTATGACTCCTTCTTATATTATGTAAATTATTCTGAGTGTACAAATGCTTGGAAATAAAAATGTATAACCAGCATCTTAATTCAACGGTGTCTTGAACTAACATAACTTATTAATACTGGCTTCTATAAGTAGATGACAAAGCATTTTTAAGCATGTGTGCTACATGTGAATGTAATGGAAACCATTCATGTTGTTGTAATATCTGGGATGTTTTAGTTACTGTATAAATAAAAGCAAGTGTAGGCATATGCATCTTGTTCTTGGCACACATTAACACATATTAATGTTCACCCAAAGGACTTTGTTATGTAATATGTACCTTGAAATAGGTTTTTGTTGTTGTTGTTGTTGTTGTTGTTGTTGTTGTTTTATATTTAATGATTCAGCAGTGACTCATTAACTTATCTCATCAGTGCAACAGTGAAGGCTGCATTCATTTATTCTGCATTCATAGTTTATGGATCCATTCATAAGCGCCGCATATTCCTGTTGGAGTCAGGAACGCTGTAGCGAGATGTTGAGGGGTTAGTAGGCAAAGTGCTGCTTACTCAGCACTATTCCTGTCTTGGACGTAGTTTCAGCCATAAGTTTAACTTTACTGTTACCGTAAAACCTGAAATTTGCTGTTAGGTTGTAGTTGATTGCCTGCTGAAACCCATACCAGACCCGTCTCTGGGTCAGTGCAGGGCGTCTCCAGGTCAGTGTAGGGCATCTCCAGGTTGGGGGGGGGGGCATCACCAGGTCAATGCAGAACATCTCCAGGTCAGTGTGGGGCGTCTCCCTGGTTAGTGGAGGGATGTCTCCAGGTCAGTGCTTGGCATCTGTAGGTCAGTGCAGAGTGTGTTCGTGTCAGTGGAGGACATCTCAAGGGTTAATGTAGGACACCATTGGGTCGGTTCAGGGCATCTCCAGGTCAATTTGGGGCATTTCTGGATCAGTGCAGGACATCTCTGGGGTGTTTAGGCCCTTTCACACCATGCCGAGTCACAGCCTCACCCATGTGGGATATGCCTTCTCCTCACTGGGAACCCAGCATTTCCTGTTTGCTCCCAAAAACATATCTGTCTTGTGTCAAGTCTGGCAGTGTATGGCATTAATAGTGTGTCTGCTGTGCTGCAGATCCTGTTGTTTAATTTAGACACTGCAGCCATGTCACTGAAAAGTATGCCCATGTTTATTAGGCTCCCTAGCAGAACAGACTGCAGGAAACCATTGTGCTTTTGGACCATGGAGGAGCCAAACCGCTGATTGCTTGCTCATTTGCCCTAGGGCTGTTCGGAAGTTTGAACTGACCGACGGCCCCGATGGAGTGTGTGGAGCGGGTGATGTGCACAGGGGCTCGTGTGACCTGGTTGCATGAGCGTGTCAAACTCTTATCAGTTGAGCAGCCAGTGAGTAGTGGATGTACATGCAGATTAGCAGCCAATGTAGGTCAGGTTTTAAAACATGAACAAGAGACACCAAGGGAGAGAGAGATGAAACAGACCTGACTCGCTGGTTAGATGACCGGTGAATCCCACTCCACCATCGGGGCTTTACTGGGATGTATATGTGCTGTGCTCACACAGCCACTATTAGAGCTATCGAGTACCTCTCAGCTGTGTGTTAGTGGCTACAGTAAATCTACCCTTTATAGTTCCCACAAAAGACAGTTTGGGTTCATTAATTACATATTACAATTTTTCTACCTGCCTTGCAGTAGTGACTTTCTTTGATCTGTTTTGAGAGATATGTCTCAAATATTGTACACTAATAAAATATGTTGCACATAATGGGTTACATGTAGCATCTGTCAAATCTTCCTGTTTCTGCAGTATGAGTGTGGTTTTCTTAGAGCTCAGGGAGGCTTTATAACTCATTCACTGCACGCTGCAGAAACCTGCTCTCTTTGTCACACGCCACATCATCATGGTGTGTGCCCATGCTTGTGTGTGTGTGTATGTTTTCGCATGGCTCTGTGTGTGGATGTGTGGCAGAGTATGTGCACGTGTGTGTATGTGTGTGTGCTTACATGAGAGAGAGACAGAGAGTTAATGAATGTGTGTAAAGAGATTAAACAATGTTCTACAAGCATGTACGAGAGCTTAGCCTTGTCTTATGCTTAGCCACTGACCTTAAGACCTCTGCTGCTTTAGTCTATGTCTGCACATCTGTGTTCTATCACTGACTCCTACATTTTTTATAAACAAACTTTGTTTTAATTGTATTTGTCCTAGCCAGCATTTACCCGCTACATTTCTTATACCCTTTACAGTTCATATGCCCTCCCTCCCCTCTCTCTCTTTCCTCCACCAGACTTGAGTGACCAGCTCTTAGAGGTGGTGGGGTTAGAAGGGGCCATAGAGATGGGCCAGATCTACACAGGCCTCAAGAGCGCTGGCCGCCGTCTTGCCCAGTGTGCCCGCGTGACCATCAGGTCAGTGTTGGAACACTCACACCAGTCAAAGCTCTGACCATGAGCTCAGCATCTATCCTGCTCACAGCTCACACACCCAAACACTCTGCCCTCGTTGCTGTCTCTGGGGACATGGCCATGCGCACACTCACCCTGACAGATAGACGCATCCCATGCTGCTGCCCGCAATGACACAAGAGCAGGCCTTTTCAGCTGAGCACTCAGAATGCTAATCTACCCGCACTCCACTCCAAGCAGCCCCAGCCATAACAGCAGCCAGGCATGATGAATAATGTTTGTAACACGTCTGTGCACATACTGCCCCTCCCTAACTTATGTTAATTTACTAATGGAGAAACGAACCTCATGGCCATTGCGTTTGAAGCAGGGAAGGGAGCGGGTGAGGGTGAGGGTGAGGGTGAGGTAAAAGGTGAGGGAGAAGGTGAGGGAGAGGGAGCGGTAAAGGGTGAGGGAGAGGGAGCGGTAAAGGGTGAGGGAGAGGGAGCGGTAAAGGGTGAGGGAGAGGGAGCGGTAAAGGGTGAGTGAAGGGGAGAGGGAGGTGGAGAGGTAAAAGGTGAGTGAGCGGTAAAGGGTGAGGGTGAGGGAGAGGGAGTGGTAAAGGGTGAGGGAGAGGGAGCGGTAAAGGGTGAGTGAGAGAGTGAGGTGAAAGGTGAGGGAGAGGGTGAGGGAGAGGGAGTGGTAAAGGGTGAGTGAAGGGGAGAGGTAAAAGGTGAGTGAGCGGTAAAGGGTGAGGGTGAGGGAGAGGGAGCGGTAAAGGGTGAGGGAGAGGGAGCGGTAAAGGGTGAGTGAGAGAGTGAGGTGAAAGGTGAGGGAGAGGGTGAGGGAGAGGGAGTGGTAAAGGGTGAGTGAAGGGGAGAGGTAAAAGGTGAGTGAGCGGTAAAGGGTGAGGGTGAGGGAGAGGGAGCGGTAAAGGGTGAGGGAGAGGGAGCGGTAAAGGGTGAGGGAGAGAGTGAGGTGAAAGGTGAGGGAGAGGGAGTGGTAAAGGGTGAGTGAAGGGGAGAGGTAAAAGGTGAGTGAGCGGTAAAGGGTGAGGGTGAGGGAGAGGGAGCGGTAAAGGGTGAGGGAGAGGGAGAGGTGAAAGGTGAGGGAGAGGGAGCGGTAAAGGGTGAGTGAAGGGGAGAGGGAGGTGGAGAGGTAAAAGGTGAGTGAGCGGTAAAGGGTAAGGGTGAGGGAGAGGGAGCGGTAAAGGGTGAGGGAGAGGGAGCGGTAAAGGGTGAGGGAGAGAGTGAGGTGAAAGGTGAGGGAGAGGGTGAGGGAGAGGGAGTGGTAAAGGGTGAGTGAAGGGGAGAGGTAAAAGGTGAGTGAGCGGTAAAGGGTGAGGGTGAGGGAGAGGGAGCGGTAAAGGGAGAGGGAGAGGTGAAAGGTGAGGGAGAGGGTGAGGGAGAGGGAGTGGTAAAGGGTGAGGGAGCGGTAAAAGGTGAGGGAGAGGGTGAGGGAGGTGGAGAGGTGGAGAGGGAGGTGGAGAGGTAAAAGGTGAGGGAGAGGGAGAGAGAGAGAGGTAAAGGGTGAGGGAGAAAGTGGCTCATAGCCCAGTCTTATTTTCCCCCCTAACCTGCCTGCTTTCTAGTTCATACTTTCCAAAATCTGATTTAAAAAGGCCATTCATCATCTGCATTCTCCCATACAGTGTTGCTTTAACTCACAGCTGAAAAGAGTCAGCTAACTTTGGGGGAGAGTGTGTGTATATCTGTGTGCATGTGTATGTGAGTTTGTGTGTGTGTGTGTGTGTGTGTGCTGAGTTTAGTGAGAGTGGGGCCCAGTGTGGGAAAGGGCTTGTGAGAACAAAGAAAGCAGTGTGTAGGATCATCCAGCAACAGTGTTATAGAGGAGTCTCACACCCATGCACCGCCTGCAACTTGATCCCTGACAGCTTCTCTCTCTCTCTCTCTCTGTCTCAGAACATCCAGACTACTGCCTATGCAGATTGATGGTGAGCCGTGGATGCAGCCTCCATGCACGGTGCGCTTCCTTTGGCCTCTGGGATCTGTTTCACTTTACTCTCATTTACATGTTTATGTGCTCAAAAGGACACATGATGTTTAGGGTGTTGGCGCAGTATAACAGAAGACTTTATCCGCATGGTATTGTGATGTAAAGTAATATTAATACTTCTAAAAACAACTAGATTGAGGTTTTGTACAATAGTGCAAAAACAGACCATTTCCAAAAATCTCTGAGTGTGGGATTTATCTCTGTACCTGCTCCAATCCGACCTCTCTCTTCCATCTCTGTTCTGCACAGCCAGGCGCCTCAGCCAGCTCCTTAATTAAAACACTGTCATGTCTCACCCTACCAATGACTGATTATGTCATTAAAGAGAGGGGAATATGCATAGAGGAGTTCATTTGAACATAACTACAGCACAAATCGTTTGCTATATGCAGCTCATTTACCCAGCTGTGCGCTACCTCAGTATTCATGTTATTTCAAATTCAAGGCTAGCTCTGTCACATTCTCAAATGTAAGCATATTTATTGGAATGTGTATGATGAGAGCTGTCAGTGTATTGGCTAAGTGTGATAGAGAATAGTGTTAAGAGCAATGTACTAATGCAGTCAGAAGGACAGTTTGGCCGAGTAAATCAAATCCACTACACTTGCCTTGCAAAATACTATGAAAACCCTGTTTATTCATTCTGTACCCCTTTGCTAAAGTCATGATCATCTTTCTCTCTGCTGCACACAGATAAGAATCACACACAAGAATCAGGTGCCCATGCTACTGGGTCCTCCACAGAAAATGCCCTTCTTTTTCTTAAAGAGGCGAAACAGAAGTCGTGATTAGACGAATAATGCACCCTTCCCTGAAGCATGCAAACACACCTTCACCATGCTCAGCTCCTTCTTGGTGTGGTGGATGCAAACACCTGGGAGAAGAACTACAAAAGTCCAGTTCTTTGGAGACTTACAGATGCAGAAGAAAAAAAACTTCAAACTTTATCTTGCATGGACAAGGACTTTTGGAATACCCTACCATTTAGTGACTACAGTGACTAAAAGAGCCAGATCAGTGTCATGACCAGTTCCTGTGTAAATCTCTACGATATTCCTCTCGTGGGCTCTGTAGCCAGTAAAGTTTGAATCATTCCTACCTGGACCCCTCACCAGAAGGCCACTGCCAATGTATCAGAATGTGCCCTCCCACTTCTGATAGGTTCACCTCACAATATTAACTCCTGAGGGGAGAGAGGAAATGAAATGAGGAAAAAACAGGTTAAGAGTATGGTGCTCAGGAGTCTTAAAAACACCTGTGGAGAATAAGAGTACTAAGTGTAGAAAAGGCAGCTAGAGAGAGTATGAGAGAGTATGAGAGAGAGAGAGAGAGAGAGAGAGAGAGAGAGAGAGAGATACTATACCCTCAAGTGGGAGTAGGTTGTGTACACTGGGTTGTCACTGAGCTCTAGGTTGGCCTGGAAGGACCAGAGAAGAAACTCCTGAATGTGCTGAATAATAGATCAGGCAAAGTGCTCACTCCTGTGGCTCTCACAACACTCTACCCTGTAATCAGATGATCCAGCATGTTTATCTATTATGAAGTGTGCTGTTTATGCACTGGGTGATTGTGCCAGTGGGTGGGACTGGTCTAACAAGCTCAGAGGTGTACACCTCGGTTTGCTTCTAACCTATCTGGTGTCCACCCTCAGGCCAATGAGGCCCGTAGATTACCGGTGTGAATTTGTAAAATGTTACATTTGCGTAGTGGTTTGGCTCGCACCCAGTCTGCCAGCAACTGTAGACAGAGGATAAACTAAGGAGGTTTTGTGCCAAAGTACAGCATGGCACAATGAAAATTAGAGATTATCTACAGAATTAATTAGCAACACACTGTGTTGAGCAATCTTGTTTTGTTTTTTTTGTTGTTATTTTTTGTTTTGGTTTTTTAAAGCCTTTTTAACAATTCACTAATGAAGAGAGTAGTTCTGAGTTTGATTTTTTATGATATGAGTTCAGTACATGCATTCTTTGTGAACTGACAAGTGCCAGTAGTGACACAGTCTCGGGACAGTGCTGAGTGGACCAAACTGGGTTAGGGTTTTGGATTATGGATTATGGGTTAATAATGAGGTTGTGGTTTCATTATTAAAATGCCACACATAGTCCTGCACTCTTACAGGGCAATTGGTGGGATCTGGTTTACCCATAGCATGGACTAAATCTAAATTTAGGTATCTATTTTAGGCAGTGTTTTCATATGAAACACTATTCCTAATCTTGGCATGAAAACATTGGATCATTATTTTAAATCTAAAGGTAGTGAGTATTAAAACACCAGGCTGGTTGACATAGGATCTGTGTTAATTTCTTTGCACAAATGTCAGATCTTAAAAACTGTTTTTGTACTGACAGTTGAACACCATATATGTTGAGAAGCATCATCTTTCTAATGTAGGCCTCAGAGATTCTGTCATTGTTAGACTAAGGATTCCTACTATCACGTATATGAATAGACAGTAGTTGTATATTCTGAGAGACTTGTAACCATAAATATGATTGTGTTTGATTATTTAAATTGTAGAGAAATGTATTATAGTATCAGAGACTAGCAGTGTTACCAAATGGTTGACGTGAAAACTGAAATAAGAAAATGTCGCCATACAGGTCATCAGCTGCATGGATAGTGTGCAGCTGGACCATTCCAATCTGGACCCCTTACCAGTAGATCACTGCCATCATATCACCATGTGAGGAGATGGTAGAACCAGTACACCAAGAGTCAAGCTTACTTAAGGTTACTTAATGCAAATCTGTGATCAGATTAAATTTTTCCATCTTGAAATTCATTTAACTTCAGATTATGAATGTTTAAATCCGCATTTGAGATGAGCACTGATGGTAGAGTGAAGCATCATACTCCTGAAAGCTTGCAGAACACAGCTGTCATGTCAGGGGAGGCCTGTGTGTGCCCTGCCTCTGGGTCCCTTTAAAATGCACTGAACCGCAGCTGCAGTATCAAGGTCCTACAAAGTACAAATCTGCCTAGATGACCGCAGGATCTGACTTTGGATTGTTTTTGTTGTTGTTGGGTTTTTTGTGTTTATTTTTGTTGTTATTGTTTTGTTTTGTTTGGGGGGGGGGTTTACCATAATTCATAATTCCTGTTGATTAATCATTAAAGATAATACTGAATCTCACCAGAAGAATTCCATTGTCATCTGTGGTCATCAGGCAGTCTTTTATGGTCCTCTGGTGCTTCAGAAAGGTGGTTTGGTTAAAAGAGTGCATGTTTACAGTTACTTTTCATTTTACAAAACTAAACTAAAATAATGAGAATGATTTTGAACAGTTGTGTATATATAGATATATTTGTTTACATTTTATCTGAAGTTACACCACCGCATGCCTGCTGAAGCAAAGAAGACAAAGATGTCTGCTTAAAGAGAGACCATGCTGAATGTTGCAGCTGCCTACAAGTTTCCTTTCATCATATTTCTGGATGTTATCTACTTTTACTTATTAATCATAGCTTGCTGTATTTATTTGTTGTATTTCCCATAGCATGTTTATGATAAAAATTACCTCTGTGGCTGTTCTTTTGTTAACTATGCTATAGAGAAAAGCTAATGAATCAACAGGGAACTTAAGTGTATCATTGACGTTTTATCTGCAGGGAAAGTTGTCCTTGTTACATGCTGTGGTCACCTTCTCCATTGTTTCTGTTAATGTAAATGATTGATGGCCTTAACCAACAAACACAAAATGGCATTTTGCCCAGACGAGGACACTTGTAATACAAACTGATAAGTCAACCAAAAAAGAACATAAAGCAAATGGAAATCTTAAAACCATTTGTACTGTGTTGAAAGTTCACAGTCATCCTTCTCCATTACTATTATTATTATTACTTATCAAGTAAGTTCAGGGTTCCCCTCATCACCAACTGTTCAAAAGGTTTAATTCTTGACACCACAGATGTCTTCAGAGGTTGACTATCAGTCCATGGAGTGAAGTCATTTTACATGTGCAAAAATCTCTGATTATCTAATCTCTGATTATCCATGTTTAATTCCCATTGATTATGCCTGTCCTTCCATGAAAACTGTGTAATATAATCTAAAGACCTTCCTACCTTACTTAGATGGAAGCTCCATCTTCTGGATTCTTCATTTGCTCTGATTTCAACCTTGCCTGCAGGTCTGACAGAGGAACCATCATTTATACCAGTACAGTCCAGCTCTTAGCAGCGACCTATGAACAGTATTAAATAAGGAAGATATAGTAGAGCTCACATCATCCCCTTTTGTGATGTTCTACATGTATGTATAAGCCGGTAGGTTATTTTGTATTTTATTTTCTGCCGTTAGGTTATTTTGTAGGTTATATTGTAGGCTATAATGGCCTGTCAGTCTGGGCCAAGGGCACAGTGCAAGCCCTGTAGACTGAGATCTGATGAAAAAGAAAGAATTGATCAGTTCTTCTCCTGACCCTCTTATCCTCTGTCCTCCTCATTATTCATTAGTCTTAGGCATCCATACTGATGGACAAAAGATTTATTGAATAAAGGGAGAGGTTGAGAACTGACTCTGGTGTTGTTGATTGGAGAGAGTCTACTGAAATGCACTTATCCAATAATGGCACCCATCCACTACTAGTTTTATCCTCTATTTAACCCGATTGAATTTGCATTTAATCACACGAGTCACCGCTTTTATGCTGATGATGTGAGTCCCTCTCAGGGAATTCTTTGTGTTATTTTAGCATGTGTTACACGTGATACTAACAGGGCACAAGAAGCCTATATAGCATTTGTGTTATTGGTACAGGTGCCTCCTGCCAAAGTCACTATGGCACAATTAGCTATGTCATTTTTTTATTTCTAGTTTCACTGTTGGCCAAAATCCTACATTTCAACATCTTCCCTATACACACTAGCTCTGTTCATTTTGGCCATAGTCATATGCCATAAGCAAATCTTTCACCACACTCCACTGTAGTATGCATAATTCATGCACATACAACAACCTTCATCCAATTAGGTCATATGGATGTTAAGAATGTTTTAACAATGAAGAACATAAACATATCAGAAACACAGGCAAGACAGAACCTATAAACCAAAAAGGCAAATTGGTACACTAGCAATAAAAAATCAGCCTAAATAGATCGTTGCAGTGTAGCATATATTCACCAGAATATTTTGTTTATGCCTTTTGTTTGTTGTGCCACCCTGACATGCTGATTATACGACAACAAGAAGCTTCACACAGGGGCGAGGGCTGACCATCTTGGGAACGCAGTGATAATGAGGCAGGAATTATCTCTCAATGCACTATTAATAGTCTGCAAGTCCCATCTCGTCTCTCCTTGGGAGACTACCAATGGCCTGGAGCTGTGACTTCCCTCATTCCACATCCATCAAATGTGTTTGTCTGGCATATATTACAAGGTTTAAAGACACATCATGAAGTTACACTTCTTATCAGAGATCATTTAGGTCCATGCAGAGTATTAACATACGAATTCAGAGCTGTGATACTGAAATAGCACTTTCAATAGATATGGAGAAATTATTTTATAGTTATGCTACAATTTCTACAATGGCACCTCTTCCTTCACTGATTTGAGTGCCAAAGGTTTACGTGATGCTTATCCAGGCAACATTTTCAGAAAAAGGCAAGCTTTCAGAGCTGTCACACACACCTGGTCTCAGACAAAAATATATCTGCTTAAGGAAAGAGGAAAATGTCTTCTCGGACCTGTTCGTATGTCTGAGTATTCTTTCTTTGACCCCGCTGAATTTTGTTTGTAAAAGAGGTAACCTTCATTCCACAGGAGATGTGCTGCAGTGACACTGTAGTATGTGTCACCACTTTGGACTTATTTAAGGAAAGAATCAGAATGGAAACAATATGCTCTTGCCCACCCCCTCACCTCCCACCACATCCGCATAGACAGTGAAACATACTATAAAAAGGAGACCTCCACAGTATAGTGTAATTGACAGACCCTTCTTCAAAAACTTAAAGAGTGCAACAATGATGCCAATAATTCTATACATTATACTATCATTGTCCTATACTATTATGTCCAAATCATATAAGCTGAACTCCACCGATTGCTGGACTTTGCAGATCATTCTTGTTTCAATGGATAAAGGATTACTCTCAGAGAAGATGCCTTGGTGGCAGGTTAAAATAATTGTGATTACCTGAACCAGAATAATAATAATTAAAAAATGGTATCTAATTTCTAACTTTTAAAAAAAGTAAATAATTTGTGTTATTTTGTTATTTCTTCATTGCTAAGAGAGTATTAATTTGGAGACATACTTCTTGATTGAATTACTGCTTACCACCTTACTGGGGCAGTGTTAGCTCAGTGGGTAAGGTGCTTGCCCTCCACTCAGAAGGTTGCTCAAGCCCCACCACTGCCAAGTTGCCTCTGTTGGGTCCCTGAGCAAGGCCCTTAATGCTCCAGTTGTACTCAATCATAATTGTAAGTTTCTTTGGCTAAAAGCATCATCTAAATGTTAGTAATCTTACTTGCAGCTGTCATTTATATGTGAACTATGCCTTGATTCAGAGGAGGCTCTTGGGGCATTTCCTCATTCCAGATAAAGCCATCTATGGGGAAAAGCACTGGTGTGTGTGTTCATCTTCTGCTCCCTCTTTTCATGGTAGCAACAATCAGTTTAGGAGACACCACTGGGATGGTTGCTCCAATGTCAACTACCCACAATCAGACAGGCAGCTTCTTTGTCAACTAATCCCTTACAAGATGAGCAACGGCGAGCTTCAGTAAGGATATTGTCACTGTGTGAGGGAAAGTAGAAGACTGATGCTTGAGTATACAGAGACCTCTAAGAGCCGTAAAAGACCACTATGTAAAGCTTAGTCTTAATAGAAGTTGCAGTAGATCTTCTATTGTGTTAGAATGGTGACAGTTACAGAGACCGTGAAAGAAGAGATTGCAGGAGAATTAAATGCTGTGATGAAAGACAATCTGCTAAAGGTCATGGATTTCCTAAGGATATTGGAGCAGCAGAGGGTTCATATGTTAGCAAAGTCCTGTATCTCACTAATTGTCCACATCTTAAAGTACCTTTAGAGACATAGTATTGCAAAATCTATCATAGGAACTGATACAGACATACAGAGACACACAGCTCCTCAATTTCACCTACAGCCACCACTATCAAGTTCCATTTGGCATAAAAACTTTAAAATAACTGGCCAGGTAGATGAGTTATAAGAAACTTTGCTCAGTTATCTGGAAGGCAAACCCAGCATCAGTTCAACGTTCTCAGCAATCAGACGCAACAGCGTTTTACAAGGTAATATGGAAGAACAGAACAGTAGATGGACACTGCAAATCTTCCTTATGGGTGTCTTTCCCCTGTAACAACAGACACCGTTTGCATCCCCAGAGTCAGAATTAACTACAACCCAGTTCTTGTCCAAGGTATGTTTTTACACACCATACCCAGTCATACACTCAAACTTCATAATATCAAGACTAAAATGCAACTGCTCTTATTGAATACTACAGCCTCAGATGAGCTGTTAATGGAATGGTTAAATAATTTCTGAACAACAGATGTTCAAACAAGTAATAAGAAGAAAACCCATGTGTCCCAAACAGCTGTAGCTGTGCATGTGGTCCAGCCAGAGGACACACAACTCTGTAAATGTTCTGCCAAGGAGAACACAACAAAAGTGTCCACTGTAGTTTCCTTGAGTGGCCTTACAGAGCCAGACCCTGTGAACATGTATTGTACCACAGCAGAACTGCTCAGTCCACAATACCTTTAGTCAGCAACAGACTTCAGTGCCAATACGACCGCAGTTCATGGCCTAATGTGAGACTTTGCCTGTGAATAGAGTGGGACTGATGGGAGGTGTACCACTGCCATTACTGTGGTTCTAGTTAATATTTTCAAGCTGGCTGCCAGATGAGAGGAACTGGACCTTCTAAGGAGGCTCCTTGAAAGAGGGGAATCCAGAAAGGAGTTCCAAAGATTAGTAAATCACAGCAAAGTAGAATCACCTCAAAGGCCTTTAAAATCCTGTGGAAAGCATTCTTCAGGAAGTGACAATGCCCCAGCCTTGTTGTCAATGATTTATGATAATTTTCCTTGCAAAGTGACTTTGCTAGTTGACTAGTAGACAGTGTCTCATCAGGGCTGAACTCCTTGCTTGAATGGTCATAGGACCCAAGCTCTATGGCCCGATGGCTCCCAAGTCTGTATCATTGATGAACACGGAAGGGAGGAACACCTACTAAACATAAATATCAGAGATGTAGGACAACTACCTTACCTACCAGATAGTTTGACACTGACAGCAGAAAATAGAACCAGAATGTCATACCTGGAATGGATATAAACTTCTTTCAGGCTGGTTTCTGAGTATACTAAATTAATGAACTCACTATTTCAGTATGGGGGCTAACTGTTGTCTGATCATATCATCGGATTCAGTATAATCATACACATCCTGGGAAAGTCAGAAAAGACCATGCAGTATAATGCAGTAAAAAAAACAACAACTTTTCCAAGCTTTAAAAAAGCAAGGTCAGAGCACTAATACAAGTAATTGGTGCTGGGCAGATATGTGACTACGTAGTGAAAACAAAAAGATTTTGAAGACTTGGAATTCCAAAGCTTAGTGTTATCCTTGTATGTCACCTTGATAAGTACAGAACAACCTACAGTGGCAGTGTTACCTTGGCAGACTAGTGAAAAGGACACAGCAGCCACAGTGAGCCAAGATGAAGTGAAGCCTTCAGGTCACAACCACTCAGATTATGAAATGCGAGACTCTCACAGATCTGAGCCACTTGAGTGAAGAGACAGATTGTAATACAGATGTTGAGAAAGTAGTGTCATTCATTCTTACACACAGTAACATCAGATGTTTTGAGAGGTTGCTAATCAGCATGTCCCTTTGCGATCTAGAGTCAGTCAATCATATGTATATGTCAGTACCAAAACTGCTGTACCAAGCAATAAATAGATATCATCACAATTTAATAATTGTGCAGGGCTGGATCAGGAAGTCCAACTCCTCCATGCTGCATGAAAGAAAGATGGCACACAATGCACAAAACTACAGAGACCTAAACAAAAGACCCATCTGGACCATAACCCCTTCCCCTGGGCCCAAGACATACTGGACAGTCTGAACTGCAGGACTTTGCATTTATGTTCCGTGATGTTTACTGAAATGGTCAATGTCATCATGTTGAGTTTACGAGGCCGCACAGCCTAAAGTACTGGGGGACTTCATTTTGACTCGTTTCCATGATTAACTTCAATGCCAAAATGTAACATGAAATGCAAGATGTACACAGCTTTCAATTTTGTTCTTGTTTACACTATTGTTACACTGTTTAATAACTGCTGTTGGCACTAGGAGGCAGGGGATTTTATTACCCGATAGGCTCTTACCCTACTGGACCAGTTAGAAGTATGTAATTTATTTTAATAAAGATTACAGAATAAGATACACTGTCATAGTCAGTGGACCCACTGTTATCAAAGATCAGAAGTTATAATAAAATTAAAATGTAACAATTTGACATGCCTATAATCCCATATACACCATTTGATAATTACATTTAAATAAAACTCATTCCTCTTTAATTAGTCATTACTTCCATGTTGGAGTAGTTCCACTAGAGCACACTAAGGTCTACTACAGCCTACATGCCATGAGGACTCTGGAAATGCATTAAAAAGTGTGCCTTCCCCCTCATGGCCTAGATGAAGAGGAACATGGGATGTTCTTGGGAACATGAACATTATGTCCATCGATCTACAAATCCAGAGAAGGCTGGAGATTTAGCTTGGGCAATTAAGGCATCCATGAGGAATGAGTGCTGGTCTTTTGCTCCCTCTATTCAGGCTGGTAAAACCTTATTAAATATAGACCAGGACATCTCAAAGAATTACGTTGACTCACTTTATTCAATCCCTGATCTTGCATATTAAATTTCTTCCACATCTCAGGAGAAGTACTGTTCCTCAGTGTATATAGAAAACATAATTAAATGGTTCTTGTATTTATATATGACATATTTAAAAAATAACAATTATAATTGTAATTATGTCATTGCAATTACAATTGTAATTAGGTAAAAATAATGATCGGTTCTATAGTGTTCATACAAACATATGTATAAGAACATAGTTTGTTCTTATTCAACTTTATGTGTGTCAGCCTTCTGGTGACCTGATCAGTCTCTTATGTGTGATTAAGTTCCATTTGTAATTCATCTGATCAATGAGGTTTGAGGCTAAACACAGTTCCACTCTTGATTATCTGTCCTGGCCTATGAGTTTATTTAGTTACCAATACTTAAGATCTGCACACTCTGCCATTTTACAGCAGAAAGTGCATATCTTTAAGTTTCACTATTTTCTATATCTTGCAGGAGCCTGTTTTGTTAAATACAAATAAATAATCTCTTATTTTTATTTACTCTTACTTTTATTTTAATTACGCTAATCTTTTACTTTTATTTACCTTTATGATAACTGGCAATGTAATATTTTGACAAATGAAACGTAATTTGTAATGACCAAATTTACAATATTAACTTTGCACATTATTTGACGTCTCAAACCATGGCCCTTTAAGACCTGGGGAAATGAAAAAAGCAAGCTGAATGTGAATGTGAATGAAACCCAGTCATTCATAAAAATAGGACGGACACAAACAACGATTGGTCGAAAGGTACCTTATACATAATTCAGTAGCTTTTCACAAACTATTGGTTTTTGAGTTTAGTGACAGGAGTGTGTAGCCAATGGAGTACAAAGACTGTTGTCTGTCGAGCCCAAGGGAAAACCCTACCACTCCATTTACAAAATCTCATTCAAGTTTTGTGTGTCGAACGGAGCGCATCTATTGATCAGGGAGAACGGACGTCGGTCTAGGTGGTGGAATTACAATCTTCACTCTTTTTTGGTACATCTTTCGTTTGCACGGCATCGCTTGAAGGGTGAGGCTAGCATTATTCTACCAGCATTTGCATGGCCTAAGATGAAATTGTGTGTTATAAAAGTCGCTTCTCCGCAGCGTTTAAGTTTATCATCGGCTTGAAACTGGAAATCCACCTAAGCTAGCTATCTCGCTTTGGGGAAAGCGAACGCCATTTTATCTTGCATGGTGCTTACTTTGGCAACCATTTTATTACATGAAGTTTTCCTATGTTATTTTTCCTTAATTTTTATTAATTTAAGGAACTGGGTGTGCATTCGTTTGGCAGTATCGACGAGGTCAGTCTAGTCTCGATGGTGTTGTGGTTTTGTGAATGGAGGGCTCGTTTTTTCTTCCTCGCCGTTCCTTACGGATCGGGTTTCACTTCATTGAGAAAAACAAGGGGCCATGCGAGGGCTGGGTGAACGAGGGGAAAAGGTAGCTTGTCTGATATTATCCTAAACATTATCCGCTATCTAACAGATTAGCTGGCTGTTTCCCTGGGAACTGTGAACTGTCCAGTCTTCGGAGAATTTAGCTGCACTGAACTTCGGATTGTTGCAGGAAACCCGATGCTCTGATTGAACGCCGAATCTGTTGTACTTCTAGACCTGCTTTAGTTATGTTTTACATTGTTCTGTTCAATTTCCCTTAATATTTGAAGAGATTTTGGTATACTATGTTCTTGATCCAAATTCTGCTGCATTAAACTTTGGTAGAGAGGAATCGACAAGTGAAGCTTTTGGGTTATTTTCTGTAACATTGTTACTCACTTATCTAGCTATATATTACGGATAAACGTAACAGTCGTATAGTTGTGCTTTATTTAACTCGTTTGAACTGTTTTTCTTATCTAAGCTTTATCTTATTCTACAAACTGAAAAAATGCACACTATTATAGACAAACTCCCTCTAAAAGTAAGTGTAAATGAGATTAAAGCAACATGTTTACCCAAATATTAACTTAACTTTTTTTCATACACTGTTTGCGTACTATCCAAGTGTTTTTTAATAAACCTTTTAGTTACTATCCGTTAAAACATCGCCGCAGTGCTATGGGGTGCATCTTGTGTTTTTCTTTATTATTTCAAGTGATTTTAAACGTGCGTTAGAACGTGCAGCCAGAGGTCACACATGCGCGCGCACACTGTGGAGCCTTTTAGGGTACTTGGGGTTAGCAGTTTTGTTGCTGCTTGTTCACAAAAATACACAGTTAATTTCTCAACATGTGTATTTACATAATAGACTGCTGGATCTGGATGACCAAGACTCATTTTCATATCCTCCAGTTTAACTCATCGCTAATGATTTTTTTCATAATCATAATCACGGATGGGTGCTTTTGCTTATGTAAGGCTTCCAAACACACTACTTCGAAGTGTGTTTACATGGTGCAGCACATGCTCTGCCTCACACTCACTGAGGACTGTTGCAATAAACAACAAAGAGGAGGAGGCTGATCTTGAGCCCACAGCAGAGAGAGGTGTGTGTGTGTGTGGGGGGGGGGGGGGGGGTTAGTAGACTGTATTTGCCAAGCAGCACTTTGACACGTCCCTTTCCCTTATCTGCTTAGAGAAAAAGAGACACTAGAAAGATCTCTGCAGTTATCGCTTTAAAGCGAAGACCCTGTTCTGGGAACTTTGAAGACCCAGGTAACATGGACGGATTTTACGACCAGCAAGTACCATTTATGGTCCCAGCAAATGTGAGTTTTATCCTTTTTTTAAAAAAAAAAAAAATGTAAGTAGCAACCAACTAGTAAAATATATGAAGAAATGTAATGAGAACATTTTGTTGTAAGGATCAGATGACTGCACACTAATTAGTCTGCTCCTCCACAGCCGAAATCGTCTCAAGTGGAAGAACCGTACCACAGACCCGTCAGTGACAGGAAACGAAAATTTGTAGACACTGAACTTGCTCAGGACACAGAGGGTAATATAATGTTCATGTGTTGTAAATTAGAGCAACAACGTGCTTACAATCATAGTGTTTTAAGTTGGTCATGTGTTGTTTGGTTTGTGGGGTTTTTTTTTTTTTCGTTTTTTGTTTTTTTTCCTCAAACTTGGTTTCAGATTTGAATTTCCTCAAACTTGGGTCTTCTATATGTGAATTTGGTAATGCAGAAGTGTGTGTGTGTGTGTTTGTGTGTGTGTGTGTGTGTGTAATTCAAAATTGTAGTAAAGTACACAGTTTCCAGAGAAACAGAACGTTTTGGGCAGAGGTCCTTTATCAGCTGGGCAAGCAAATGTATAAAAATAAAAACGTTCCATGATTGAAATCAATCTCAGCCCAAACAGCACAATCAAAACCTCCCAGGCCTGGTAGAAGGCCTGAGTGTGAGGGGGAAAATATAACCATCCCTCAGAAGGATGAGAAAGGAATCAAGATGTGCGTGCGCACACACAGTTGGACACAATACCATTCATTTGTATACTGAGTACAAAGTGATTACTTTGGTTTTGTGAAAGATGGTTTTTAGTGCCCTTTGGAGATACATTTTCAATTCGAGGTTGGATTTGACCATTTTTGATGTTCTCATTTTGTCTGCTGCAGAACTCTTTCAGGACCTCAGTCAGCTACAGGAAATCTGGATTGCAGAGGGTGAGGTCTCTTCTTATATTACACACCCTTATCAACAGAGCAAGGCTGCATGATTTATCTGAATTATAAATGAAAATGTTTTTACGGTAAAAACACAAATGTTTTGTTGCATTCTCTTTTTGCATGTAGTATTAGTAACAATAGCATGCTAACTGTCATATCCCCAGTATCATAATTTATCCAAATCTTGTAATATATATATTATATTTATAATAACATTTTACATAAATTTTATTTATGAATCCAATATTTTTTCCCCTGTCCCAGCATGTATTTGATGTTTGATATATTGCCATTTTTTGCCTGCATATCACAGCAGCACAATACATTCCATTTCCTGCTGCTTGATTTTGGTGACAGGCTGCTTGTTTCATTGAGAGCATTATGCCAACCTCACAGTGGGGCCTGCTCTTAGTCCAGGGCTGTCTTGTTTCTTAAATGGAACAACAAACTGGTATATAAGGAAGTGTTAATTTAACATATATTTTTATCAGTGGTTTGGAGGTATTTATCCCTCATCACATGATCTCTCCACAGCCCAGGTGCCTGATGATGAACAGTTTGTCCCTGATTTCCAGTCGGATAGCTGTGAGTACCTAAGACTTATTATTTATTCTCCTTGGCAGTGTACTTTGGATGAAGTCCAGAGAGGGCAAGGGAGAACCAGTTATTCATTATTCATGTCTTGTTCTAATTTCTAGTCAATTCTTTTGAGAGCACAAAGGACAGCATAAGCCAAGAATGGTGTCAAGTGCCCAGACAATCTTGTTGATTTGGTTGGGCTACTGATTCTCAGTAGAGATGTTAATGATGGATGTCGTTGGACATGTTCCCTAGGGAACCATGATGCATAAGGCACCTTTCATTTTGATCTGGAATGACTAAGAAGTCTGTGAGGAGAACCCCCACAAGCTCTCTCTCTCTCTCTCTCTCTCTCTCTCTCTCTCTCTCTCTCTCTCTCTCTCTCTCTCTCTGTGTGTGTGTTTGTGTCACATAAGGCGAATTCATAATCTGATTTCACGGCTTTGGTTGGTGTAATTGGAATAGACAGAACCCTCTGCTCTCTCTCTCTGTGTGTGTGTGTGTGTGTGTGTGTGATTAATTTGAGCTCTAACTCACCAAGGTTCTCCAGCCAAGAGAAATACTTGAGTAATGTTATTGGCGCATTTTATAATATCCCATTCCTGTCTTCACCCCCAACCCCTCCTTTCATCATTTTTGTTTTTGTCTGATGTTGGAATCGCGAGACAGAGCATGGTATTTTCATGTGTCACTTTTCATTGTGCTCTGGCCATTCTTATCAGTGTGGTGGCACAAGTGAGAATTGATGCCCTGCAGTGTTTCAGACTAGGACATGTGTATACAGTCAGCCCTTTTTTTGGCTTGTGTGTGCTGTACTGCTGTCTGACTTTTATTTTCTATATATATAAGTGTGTGTGTATGTGTATATAGTGTGTGTGTGTGTGAAGGTGTATATATAATATTACACACATATTATATATAAATATCTATATATATGTATGTATGTATGTATGTATGTATGTATAAAAATTACACACACTTTTACCAGGTTTTTTTATTTTTATAACTATAATTTCTATGAATGTCATCTTGGCAAATCCTTTGGGTACTTGGCAGAGCTCCAGCTCTCTTCTGCAGTCATTTAGCAGAGAAATGTGGCCCCTTCGCTCATCTGCACATCACATGCCCACTCCCACAATCCAAAGCCTTACATCCCTTCAGGTTGGACATCCATCTACTCTCGGATTTGATTTGTGGGAGTCTCTCTCTCATGTTAGCAGTGGTGCACTGCACCTTGGCTTTCAACGTGCATCGAATGTTCATGTGCCCATTTGTATGTGGCTTTCTAAGCCCAGCATGATGGAGTTGATTTACACGGCTAGGGTTGCACTGTGGCTGCGGATCCGATTTCGGTCAGCCATTACGTGGCGCCGGTTATGGGAGTCGACGCAGAGATCCAGCAGCTAATGGTTACAGTGTGGGGAGGAAAATCATTCACAATCATTGAATTACAGCTGTTCTGATTCATGAGTATTGACTTGTCTGTGATGGAGATCAGAATGGAGCGCTTTGATTGCATGTGTTTCTGCTACTACACGCTTCTGATGGGTGAAGCACATAGCTTTTATACCCTGTCAGACGATTAATGGTATAGAGTGAGGTGCTCCATCAGAGGGCAAGCACTGCACTTTTGTTGATGCATTCGATCAGATGCCCTGTTGATTAGATACTTCCACTTTGTTGTCTCTCTCAGTGATGTTTCATGGCCCTCCGCCAGCCAAGATTAAACGGGAACTGAGTCCTTCCAAAGCTCTGTCCCCCTGTAGTCAGGACCGGAGTCCCATGCCGTACGGAGAAAAGTGCCTTTATAACTACAGGTAAGCCTATAGTGACTTTTGTTTGTATTTGCGTTGACACTCTGCCATGGACTGCAAGGGCAGAACCTCTTTTGTCATTTGGCATTTCTTGTTTTCATCTCCCTTTTCCTCCTCACAGTGCCTATGAAAGGAAACCCTCAGCTGGGTTCAAGCCATTGACTCCTCCCTCGACGCCTGTGTCACCATGCAGCTCCAGCAACACTCCTGGAACATGCCCTGTGCTTGAACAGACTCCTCCTCCTGTCCCCATCCCCACATTAGGGCAGCGTTCCCTTCATGGACAGCCTGCTGTGACCAACTCCACCCACAATCAGAGGGCCACCGCTCTAAACAGCCAGACTCCACCTTTCGCAGTGCCATGTCCACCTCTAAACCACGAGGTCCCATTTAATAGCGAGCACAGGTAAGTGTCTGTCTTTTTATACCAGTTATCTAATAAATCAGTTTAAGTCAATGCAATTTTATCACATCACTTTATGAAAAAGTGGCATTTTGGTCAAGCTGCACTTCTGAATGTGTTTGTGTGTTCACATGCAAATGTGTTTTTTTTGGGGGGGGGGTGGATGGGGGTGTGTGTGGGTGTGTATGGATGACCTTTCAGCAATGCTGACTTCTTGTGATGGGGAGGAAAAAATAGCAAGTGGTGTTGATCACGCGGATATTACACTGCAGCATTAGGTTTGGAGCGCCACTGCCCAGGGGCTACATTAATCTGACCCCCATGTGAATAAGGCAATTGGCAGCCCACCCTGCCAGCTCCATTCAGAGCCCCTGAAAGTATGCTGGGGAACGTGTGGCATGTTACTGGCAGTCACTAACATGGAGCAAGCAACTCCAGATTCAGCAAGACCTCTCTGGACTGTCTGCTGAGATGGCCATCGTGTCACTTGGTCCCAGCATCTCATTTTATAGGCTGCATGTGCTTTTACTGTACACTCTGTACACTCATCAGATCCACATGTCGAACTGCTGGCTTCTGGTGGCTCTTGGAATCTTTCTTAATGACTTCATTTACCACAGGTTTTAAATGAATCACCTTCTTAACTGTTGGTGACAACTTAAATCTTTTTTTAAATTTCTTTTAAGGTTTCAGCGTCAGCTGTCGGAACCCTGTTTGCCTTTCCAGCCTTCTGAGACACAGGGAAGACCAAACTTCATTCCCCAGGGGCCGAGCACTTCGGCCAGAGATGGCCGGCCACCCTACCATCGCCAGATGTCAGAGCCCCTGGTTCCTGTACATGCTCAGGGCTTTAAACAGGAGCTCCTGGACCCTCATTACACTGAGCAGGGGGTCCCCAACATGGGCCCACCACATGCCACTTTCCATCCTATGGCCATCAAGCAAGAGCCACGAGACTTCTGCTTTGACTCTGGTGAGCATTAATGAACGCCCAACCCTTTAAAGGGGAGAATAGTGCAGGTCATGCAGTCGCCGCTTAAGGAGGACGAAAGGTTACAAATAAAATTAAAATAAATAAATCCATAAATAAATGTACAACATAAAAATAAATGAATATATAAATAAATATAGGACATAAGAGTAAATAAATAAATGTGGTAGATTTTTAATAGTGTGAATCACATGTTTTAAAAATGCAAAAAAAAAACACACAACTTGTGAGCAGAAGTATATAAATAAATAAAATTAGTATTTTATTTATTTCTTGATTTATTTATTTATGGATTTCTTCCTCCAGTCCATGTTAATGAGGTGTGAGACACATTATGAAATTCTGTCGCGCTATTGGTCGAGGGTGGGCAGTGGGAGAGCTGCAATGCGGAGCAGACGCAACCAAACAGGTCGTTAGAGTGATTTGGTTGGATTTGTTCGTTCACATTCAAAGAGTTTCTTAGGCTATGCGGGATATCTTGGACCAAGTCGACGACGGGTCTGCATCTCCACTCAGTTCTCCCAAGTATAAAATTAATAGCTCAACCCGAAATAACACTTGGTCATCGTCCAAGTGCCCACAGTCTAAAGCCAACTTTGCGCCAGAAGCGCGGCAAAGCTACTCCGAGACTTTCTGCTTTATACCGGACGTGACTCTCTGCGGTAATTCGCAGGCAAAATATTATCGCAGTGACGATGGGAATAATGTGTTTGTTGTTTTTGTTTGTTCCTCGCTTACCACGAACATTACTGTGGCGCGTGGGAAAGGTTACATTTAATTAACATGGCCGCGTACCGCGTTTTAACTCGCCAGCTGCTAAACGTAGGTTAGCTAACTACCCAGAGACTCTATCATAGAAGGACCTAGATAGCTATACAAATACTAGGGTTCTAGTAGATGTGGTTCTTGTAGCAATACGAAGGCAGCAACGTAATTCAAAAACAAGGAAAAAGTAATCGAGAAACACAATAGTGTGTTGGTTTACTCTGCTTTATCATTATAGTGGAGAAGGAAATTATAAATAAATGGAGTAATTGTGTGTGTGTATGTGTATATATGTATACACATGTATATAAATAACACAACTATTTTATGTCCCATATTCATTTTGATTCCTTCGTCATGGATCATCTTCCGTAGATGCCAGCTTTCATGCAAACACAGGGCTGAGAGCAAGGAATCTTGGGGGGGGGGGGTCTCACAGATCTGTGAGTTTTAGCAGTGTCTGGTGGGATACACTTGCACCCCTTAAACTTGCCTGCAAAGAATACAGTATGTTGTAGCAGTATTCGTCACACTTGCATAGATTCTGTATACATCACTTTTCTCCCATGTATTTGAATATAAGGCAGAAAGCAGACTGACGTTTAGTTAAGTGAACCTCAAAATGTCTGTCTTTGTTCCAATGTTTACCACATAGCTTGAACTACGTCACACTCCAATATATTTGGTGCTTTCTATGTAGAGAATGAAGACTGCTTCAGTTGAGATTTAGTGTACTTGTCATTCCAACACACACAGCTTTTCCTTCACATTGTCCTATAAGCATTTTAAAGTGCATCAAAATCCCTTTATAGCTCAAACTCTGTATATGCAGAGCTATGATGTGTTCCTCTCAACATATTGACATGTAGGACCGCAACATGTGATTGTTTGGGTACATACTGCCAACACTGCAATGTTTTGTCTGTTCAGCAGTGTGCAGGATGACGCTTCTCCATAATCTAAGTCACCAAAATCATTGGCGATCGCATGTCAGGAAGAAGACAAAAATGGGTATGGTGACATTGGGTGCCCTTGCAGAAGAGAGGCATGTAGGTTAGAGATGGTGCACTGCGGTCTTGCAAGAATGAACAAGACTTGATTTTCATGATTCAGTATTTGGGCTTAGTGACTAACCCTGTTTGGTGTCTGAGTAGACATGTGACTGATGTTGCATGTTGTGCATTGATCTTGGCTCGTGTCACAGATGTGTGGGCCGGACACTTGCTGTCCTGCTGTTGCATCAATGTTTCATAAGGATCAGGATAAGGAATCATGAGCTGGTCATAATGCTGTGCATGCATGTGTGTTTGATTTGTATTTTAGATTTAACCTAGATATTCTACGTACTAATGGTTTTGATTTGATTTTCATTATTAACAGTTTCTTTGCTTTGGATTTTCAGAAGTGCCTAACTGTCAGTCTTCATTTGGGAGGGCAGCTAGTTTCTACCAAAACCGTGAAAGTAAGTAACCAGTTTTGAGTTTGAGCCAAAATGTTTTTTGTTTTTTTTAAATATTATTTAGCTTTGCTTAAGTTGATGAACCATTTTTAACATTTATTGTTTCTCTAAACATTTTGAGATTTGGTCTCTAAACCTCTCTGGTATTGCATTTAACACTGAACATAACTGTGTGTGCGTGTGCATGCGCGTGTGTGTATGCGTGTGTGTATGTGTGTAGATTTCTCATTTGACAGAGATCAAAACCTGTATTATGATGACGCATGTGTGGTTCCTGAGCGCCTTGAAGGTGAGATTCAGGGCGTTAGATTTCTCAGCATGTGTAATGTGCACAAGGCATGTATCTCAATGCATCATTTGGAGTTACCCCTTCAATAAATCAGTGGCATCGTGTGCAAGACCCTTAGGCTGGGATTTTTGTCTCCTAGTTTTGTTGATGTATTTCAGTCCTTGTTCTCTGTGACTGTGAACAGGAAAGGTGAAGCAGGAGCCGTCAGTGTATCGCGAAGGGCCACCTTACCAGCGCCGTGGCTCCCTCCAGCTGTGGCAGTTTCTTGTGACCCTCCTCGACGACCCTGCCAATGGGCACTTCATTGCCTGGACAGGCCGTGGAATGGAATTCAAGCTCATTGAGCCAGAAGAGGTCCGTGTCTAATGCATAACTGAAAGTGCACGGTTCAATTCTTCTGCAAGTACTTTGCATGGTTTTCTAAGGCCCAATCTGGTGAATTTCAGGTGGCTCGACGTTGGGGCATTCAGAAAAACCGACCAGCCATGAATTACGACAAGCTAAGTCGTTCTCTGCGCTACTACTATGAGAAGGGGATCATGCAGAAGGTAAAGGCGCGTTCAGATTTACTTTTTACTTTTTCTTGTGGTGCCAATTGCAGAATCTACTAAGGGCAGAGCATTGTACATTCTCTAACATGCAAAGTGTCCATCCTCAGGTTGCAGGTGAGAGGTATGTTTACAAGTTCGTATGCGATCCAGAAGCCCTTTTCTCCATGGCCTTCCCGGACAACCAGAGGCCCAACCTTAAGGCTGACCCCGATGGCCTGCCTGTGCTGGATGATGATACTCTGCCCCTAACCCACTACGACGAAGGTACACCGTACCTGGTAGACGGAGGAGAGCAGTGTGTAACTGGGATGCCTTTTCCTGATGGCTATGTGTACTGACTCCCACTCCACACCACACCTCTCCCAATGACAATGTATACTGAGTCCCACTCCACACCACACCTCCCCTGACGCGGAGCCTGAACGGCTGAGCGGACAGGTGCACGTCTGTCCCCACAGCCTCAACTTTTCCTGCCCTGCTGTCCGTTTACAAAATAGCCCCGCCCCCTCAAAAAACGAACTGATCTTAAAAATAACAAGCAAGGAGAAATCTGCACGCCACCTTCAACCCGTGACATGGTGTCAGGGAGGTGTGGGACACCTGGACTCACATGGCCAGGTGCTCACCAGCACAGAAGATGGAGTCACAAGTCAAGTAGCGCCGAAGGACTGACTGGTCTCTATGCAGACTTAAGGAATTGTAGCAATTCTCTTCTGACAATCTTTTTTTTTTTTTTTTTTTTTTAAGTTACAAAATATTAAGACATCCTACCACAACAACAAAAATCTAAACACGGCACTATTCAATAGCTGCGTGTGGTCCTGATTAGTTTTGTTACCTCTAATTCATGTAGACATCTATGAGAAGTTTAAAGGGCTTTATTTTGAAAAGAGAAGACCCATTTTGTTTCTTTAGATTTGTTTAGCGTTGGCTTTTATAAAACGCTTAAATGCAGGACTACTTCAAGCACGCAAATTTCCTACAAAACTTACTGTTATTCTTGTAGGTTTGTTTTGGTCATTGAAGCTTTTAAGTGTTGTGGGATTGTTTTCCTCTTCTCTCTCTCTCTCTCTCTCTCTCTCTCTCTCTCTCTCTCTCTCTCTCTCTCTCTCTCTCTCTCTCTGTGTGTCTCGGATAATTCTAATTAATGATCTTTAATGAAGCTAAAAACACTCAAGGACTTTCAATCAGATACAAGGACTGTTAACCCATTCTTAATAATTCCATATGCCTAGTCACTCCCTGAGAAGCAAAATTTGGTACATTCGAGGTGTTTGATTTTCTTTTTAAGAAAATATTTAAAAGGGATGCACCTTGCAACTTCTGACTGCATTAAAATGTATTTAAGGGTCAAACTTTTTAGTCTGTTTTGTATATTGTAATATTTTTTTTGCTTACGTTTTTTTGGGCTCCAAGATGGCAGGAAAGCAAAGGACCTTGCATGCAATAACGTGACGCGAAGACTCCTCTTCACTGCCAATTTAAAGTTGACAAAAGACCACTGCTTCCTTTTTGCATGGTGTATTCAACTGGCAATTGTCCATTAACATATTGCTTTATGCTGGACAAAGAAGAAATTAAGTTCTCTGTGCTTTTTTTTTTTTTAACTTCTATAAATTATATTTTTGCAAAAGTCTGCATTGTTTTGATTTTATTGTATCAGCTGTATAGTATTGCCTAAAACATGTATGTTTTAAAAATCTGGATGCCTGTTGGTGCAGTCCTTACAGAGCTCCCTTAGAGGACAGCACTTTCTAAATCACTCTTCTGAGGAGGTGCTTGTTGATCTGAACCTCTGCCACCAAAAGGGTAGTCTGAACTTGTAAAGGCTCCACCTTCTTCCTCCACAATGTGTACCTTTTACACTGCTAGGTTTATAATCTGTACTGGGTACAATAAACTGTCCTTTCTGCTTCATTTTCACTGTCTCATTTCTTTTGCAACACTCCACCAGCTTACTCTTCTGCACACTGCACCACTAAGCTTTGCAAATTAGTGACCAGTCACATGTGTTCAACCACACTCAGAATGTTCTAATACTTTCAGCTCAAGCAAGGCCTCTTGGGGGGGGGGGTGCCCTTTATTGGGCAACTGGTGTCAACTAAAAAAAGATGTGGGGGGACCCTTATACATCCCTGCATTTGTAGTATGTATTGATCAGTTTCAGAGTGTTTCTCAATTTTATTAAGGCCCTTTATTCTCAGTAGTGCTTTTTCATACTTACAGAAATAGGGGAACAACCAACCTCCATGTATACCACCGCCAGAGCCTGCTACGCTTAAGAAACCATGCACAATCCTATTTGGACGACGGCATGCTTCGGACGCTCTGTGAGCTCGGTTTGCTATGGGAACCAGGCCTGCACCGCAAGCGCTGTGCAAGGAAGCAAAAGCGGGGAAAGCGAGCTGGGGTCCGTGCTAAAATAAAAGCTAATCCTAGCAGACCAGCTCTACCATCTTTATTTCTCTCAAATGTCTGCTCATTGGATAATAAATTGGAGTGCATCAGACTCCAGCAGACTACACAGCGAGAGTTCAGAGACTGCTGTGTTTTAGTCTTTACTGAAACGTGGTTCAGCTACAGTATTCCAGACGCCGCCATTCAGATGGAGGAAGTAGTCTCAATCCCTGCCGATAGAGACAATGCACGCGGCGGAGGGGTATGCGTTTATATCAATGAGACCTGGTGTAAAAACTCTGTACTTGTCTTTAGGTACTGCTCACCGCTGGTGGAGTTTGTTATTGTTAGATGCAGACCTTTTTATTTACAGCGGGAATTCACCTCCGTGTTTATAATCGCGCCCTATATTCCACCCAGCGCGAACACACGAGAGGCTCTCCAGGAGCTGTATGGAGCGATTAGTGAATTGCAGAACGTTCATCCAGATGGACTGTTTATTGTCAAGTCAGTACTGCCTTAATTCCATCAACATATGAATTTGCAACAAGAGGAGCGAACGCGCTGAGTCCCGGTGCGTACCGGGCGGAGCCCCGCCCCCACCTCGGATACTCTGATCACGTGTCTGTAATGTTGATGCCTGCATATAGACCGATCGTCAGACGCTCGAAACCGCTTCTGAAGCAGGTGAGAATCTGGCCAGGAGGAGCCAGCTCTGCTCTTCAGGACTGTTTTGAGCAGACGACATGGATAACATTCTAGGAGGCTGCTACCGACGCTGACACTGTTATCCTGGAGGAGTATACAGCATCAGTGATTGACTACATTAGCATGTGCATTGATGATGCTACTGTCTCCAAGACCATCATCACACGTCTCAACCAGAAGCCATGGATGACTGTTGAGGTGCACATGCTGTTGATCACTCGTGACTCAGCCTTCAGAGCAGGTGACAAAGAAGCTCTTAGAAAAGCGAGAGCCAGATTGTCATGGGCAATCATGGAGGCAAAGCGTGCACACACACAGAGGATCCATGGACACTTCAAAGACACTGTTGACATGTGGGAGGGCATTCAGGCCATTACGAACTACAGGAAAACATCACCTTCCTGTGATAGTGATGCCTCCCTCCCAGACGCACTGAGGTGAACTTTGCATGGAGTTAACCCACGGAAAGCTGCTGGACCAAACAACATCCCAGGTCGTGTACTCAGAGAATGTGCTGACCAGCTTGCAGATGTCCTGACAGACATCATCAGTATCTCTCTAAGCTGCACCATTGTCCCAATATGCTTCAAGACTACCACCATCGTCCCCGTACCAAAGAAGTCCACGGTGTCATGTCTCAATGTCTACCGTCCCATCGCGCTTACATCCATTATCATGAATTGCTTCGAGAGACTCGTCATGAGACACGTCAAGACCCAGCTTCCCCCTTCTCTGCACCCCCTGCAGTTCGCGTACTGCTCCAACCGCTTTATGGATGATGCCATCTCTACCACACTTCATCTGGCACTCACATATCTGGATAAAAAGGGCACCTATGTAAGAATGCTGGTCATAGACTTTAGTTCAGCAATTAACATCATTGTTCCTTAGCACCTGACTGGAAAGTTGAGCTTACTGGGCTTGATCACCTCCCTCTGCAACTGGATCCTGGATTTCTTGCCTGGTAGACCTCAGTCAGTCCAGATTGGGAGCAGCACGTCCAACACCATCACACTGAGTATTGATGCTCCCCAGGGCAGTGTACTCAGCCCTCTGCTGTTCACATTGCTGACTCATGACTGTGCAGCAATGCACGGTTCAAATTACATCATCAAGTTCGCTGACGACACAACCGTGGTGGATCTCATCAGCGAGGACGAGTCAGCATACAGAGAGGAGGTGCGAGAACTGGTGAGCTGTTGCAAGGTCAACAACCTGTATCTGAATGTTGACAAAACAAAAGAGATGGTTGTTGACTTCAGGAGAGCACAGAGAGATCACTCCCTGCTTACCATCAGTGACTCCTCAGTGGAGATCATCAAGAACACGAAGTTCCAAGTGTTCACTTAGCAGAGAACATCACCTGGACCCTGAATACCAGTTCCATTACCAAGAAAGCCCAGCACAGTTTCTACTTCCTTCGGAAGCTGAGAAAAGCCCATCTCCCATCACCCATCCTCACTACCTTCTATAGAGGTACTATAGAGAGTATCCTGAGCAGCTGCATCACTACTTGGTTTGGGAACTGCACCATCTTTGATTGCAAGACACTTCAGAGAATAGTGAGAACAGCTGAGAAGATCACTGGGGTCTCTCATCCCTCTATCACTGACATCTACACAATACGTTGCATCCGCAAAGCCACCAGCATTGTGGAAGACCCCACACACCCCTCACACAAACTGTTCACCCTTTTGCCATCTGGAAAAAGGTATCGCAGCATTTGGTCCCTCACTTCTAGACATTTGTTTCATTTTGCTGTGTACTTGTATATGGCTAGGGTGCTTTTATACACTTACTCGGGTACATTTGTGAGGTCAGAAATGTACTTTTATTCCGTTATATTTGTCAGCTTTTTTTCCGTTACATTTTGAAATAATTTTTGCCATTTTGTATATTTTGTCACAACCTATCAGTTGTGGGAGGGTTAGTGAAATCCCTAAAGATGATCACTGAGTGCCACCGCTTTGCTTCAGTAAGGCAACTGGACAGTACAAACTGGACACATAATGAACAGAGAACAGACACATTTTCCGACGTGGGACTCAAATGACTTTTATGAAAAGTAATTAGCAATATATCATGTAGCCAGGTGGAAAAATGCGTGTAGATTTCAAGTTTTTATTTGCTGGCTGTTATATTTTCTTTGGAAAATAGAAGCCAGTCTCGCATTGGTTCAGTGTGTTAGACGGGCGTGATTTCAGTTGCGTGGGTAATACAGATCATTTTACATTTACATTTACGGCATTTCGCAGACGCTCTTATCCAGAGCGACTTACAAAAGTGATTTGTCATTTACTCATAGAATATATCCATGTACAGTATAGTAGGTTACAATTAAACATACCAATGAACTAGAATACTAGAATACTAGATCATGCGATGGAAAATGGCTTTAAATGCACATTTAGTGTAGTAAACCCACTGTATTTTTGTGACTAAAAAGGAAACGTTGCTCCGTTTCATACTTGGCAACGAGCAAAATGAACAAACCCCCAAGAAAGCTTGCATCTTGTGTGGTAAGGTTACAAAACTTTGGTACCAGCACTGGGATTTTTTCTGACCGCAATAGAAGGGTGAATTGGTGCTCAGTTTAGTTCAATACAGCAGTGGTGTAAGTTGTTTTCTAGCAGGTCCACCTTGGATATACCAGACTGTTGGTAAGAGGGATGGCGATACCTTTGGTGACTTGGACCAAGTAGGAGGGAACTTGCCGTGGAGACATTGATGGCCGTGTATCCTTAAGACTCTATACTTACAGAGGACTCTCGTTGTGGACTGAGTATCCTACAAACCTGACTGAAATGTCACAAGAGCCTGGTGATGAAGAGACCCTGCCTCAGTCAGGGGTGCAGGGCCGTAATAACCTCGAAAAGATGCAGCATCATCTGGAGCAGCTTAGCTGATGCCGTGATGAAGCCATGGCGTGAAATACATATATGTTCCCAGAGAACGCCACCTTCAAAGTTTTTGTGGGGAGTTCAGTAAGGATGGGAGATGTGTGGAAGAGATCACTGAAGAAATGGAAAGGGTTTTGCGGGCAAGGGAGCAGACTAAAGAAGAGCAGCTTGACTTTATAATTTTTTTGTTGAAGGTTTCTGCCTTAGAGGAGGTGCGATTGTGTATGTAGGCAGCCCGGCAATATTTTAAAATTTTGCGAGATGCATTTGGTGAAGAGCATAGCACAGCTTGGCTTTTGCATACGTTTTAACAGCGGAGACAGGCAGAGGGTGAGAGTCTTAGAGAATACTCTCATGCTCTATCACAGATATTGAAATCTATCTCGAAACAATCACCCAATGCACTATCAAATGAAAAGGCTATTCTTAGAGATCAGTTCATTGAGGGTCTGAAGGACACCTCTCTTAGAAGAGAACTCAGGAAATTTGTGAGGGAAAAACCTCAGTCCGATCTACTCCAGGTATGCAACGAAACAATGTTGTGGTCTGCGGAGGACAATTGGTCCCACAGAACAGTCAAGAACAGACACGTACAGTCTGAAGTTTCCAGTGAGGTGGAATGTTTGGCTGTTGGTGCCCAGGAACAACATCCTGCTATTTTGAGTGACATACTTAAGGCAGTAGCACAAACACAAGAGAAACAGTTAACAGACCAATATCACACTATTGAGCTTACCTAGGCCATTAGGGAGCTGGCTTTGCCCCAGAACCCACAGAGTGTTCACAGCTGTGAGGGTAGGGCTTGAACCCAATGAAAGTTTACAAATGACAGACAGCCCATCTGCTTTAGATGGATGTGGAGACTATGGGTGTGACCTTGCAGAGTGTGGTTTTCTGGTAGTGAAAGACACTCGGAACAGTTCCTCAGTACCAGGCCTCATAGGTATGAATATCATCAGTCGATGTAGACAAATGGTACAATCAGAATTTTACACCACATTAGATGGTAAGCTTGACCCTGATTGGAGGGAATTGGAGGGTACAGTTATGTGCAAAATAATAACAGTGTGTTTAAAACAATTGAGAAAAAGCTCAATCCTCATAATAGCATTTATTTCCATATACACAAAGGCACTGGGAGCACTGCAAATTCAATTGCAAATGAAAACATGAAAGAAATATCTATTTTTAAACTGAAAATGAAGAAAAAAGAATAATGGCTGTTCAAAAAATAGCAGTGTCTTCATTTTCATTTACAAACCCGAATATTTACAGTATAAACTGAAAGTTGTATACAGATTTAGCTTTTCTGTTGATTACTGAACTAATATTTACTTGTATAACCTTTATTTCCGATAACTGCTTTACATCTGTGTGGCATGGAGTCAACTAACATCTGACACCTGCAAACAAATATTCCAGTCCAAGCTGACTGGACTACATTCCACAGTTCTTCTGCATTCTCGGGTTTTGCATCAAAAACAGCATTTTTTAATGTCACTCGACAAATTCTCAATTGGATTGAGGTCTGGGGATTGGGCTGGCCACTTCATAACATCAATCTTGTTGGTCTGGAACCAGGATGTTGCCCACTTGCTGGTGTGTTTGGAGTCATTGTCCCGCTGAAACAGCATATAGCAACATGACCTCTTCCAGTATTTTGATATATTGAAACTGGTCCATGGTGCCTGGTATGCAATAAATGGGTCCAACTCCAAAGTATGAGAAACATCCCCAAACCATTATGCTTGCCCCTCCATGTTTTACAGTCTTCACAGTGTACTGTGGCTTGAATTCAGTGTTTATGGGTCATCTCACAAACTGTCTGTGGCCTTTAGACCCAATAAGAACAATCTTGCTCTCATCTGTCCATAGACTGTTCTGCCACTTCTCTTTAGACCAGTCAATGTGTTCTTTGGCAAACTGTAATCTTTTCAACACATCTTTTTTTTCAGCAATGGTACTTTTACGAGGGTTTCTTGCAAATAGTTTGGGTTCACGTAGGCGTCTTCTGATTGTTGCAGTAGTCAAAGGTAACTGAAGATCTTCTCCGATTTCACTGGATCTGATCATTGGATGCTTCTTTGCCATTCTTGTTATTCTATAATCTACGTGGATGGTATTTTTTTACCACGTGTTTCAGATTTTGTTTGCCATTTTAAAGCATTTGAGATTTCAGCTGAGCAGCCGATTATTTTCTGCACTTCTTTATATGTTTTCCCCTCTCTAATCAACTTCTGGATCAAAGTTCTTTCTCCTTTGGTACAATGTCTGGAACAACCCATTTTACTCACTGAGAAAGGGCTAAAACCAGCAGGGACAACATTTGCTGCCCTCCTTTAAATAAGGGCCATAATTAACACGTTAGACTGCCATTATTTTGCACATAACTGTACCCACTGGGCTCAAAGTCTGTTGTTTTGACCGATAATAATCCCCTCTGTCATTTAAAGTCTGCTAAATTGGGTGCCATAGAGCAGAGGTAGGTAGCTCAACTGTCTGTTTTCAATTTTGAAGTGAAGTATCGACCGGGGTGTAATAATATGGCTGCAGATGCATTCTCTAAACAGTAGTTTGCAGGGGAGCCTGAGATTGACCCAGAGATGGATTTCGATGAATGTGTGGCCATTTGTAATCTCATTGGTTGAGGAACAGCTTTAGGGCCAGGGCTGACCACTGTGGGGATGCAGTACTGCCGGGTGCAGCAGATACGTGCTCTTGAGTCAGGTGCAGACCAGGCAAGTGAGACACCTTGCCCGTATACACAAAGGAACAGATAGTTGAGTTCCATAAGACTGATCCCGCTTTCAAAGAGTTCAGGAGGTTTTGGGACAGAGAGAGGAAGCCTAGTCACAAAGCGAGGGTGACACTGAGTAAGCCAGTCACACAACTTTTAAAGAGTGGGGCTGTATACATCTGAGGGATGGACTATTGTATCGAGTCATAAACGGCCCTGCAATGGCAATTACTCATACCGGCTTGTTTGACAGCCTGGATATTGGAGGGTGTACATGGCAATTTGGGGCAAAAGGGTGTTGAGCAAACTGTGAACCTGTTCAGACAAAGGTGTTTCAGGGTAGGAATGTATGAAGATGTTGAGTAGTGGTTGAAGAGGTGGTGTCAGCGGTGTATTCTCACCAAAATGCCCCAGCCCAAGATTCGGGCTCCTGTAAAGGCATTTTTAGCCTCTAGACCTCTCGAGGTGGTGGCAGTGGACTTCACTGTGTTGGAGCCAGCTTCTGACAGCCACAAAAAAACTTCTTGGTGGTTAATGATGTGTTTATTAAGTTCACACAGGCATTCCCTACTGTTGAAAGAATGGTTTATGAAGTATGGGGTTCCAGAGCAACTTCATCCCTGATCAGGGATGGAACATTGAGAGTGAAGTTATCACTGAACTGTGTAGGCTGTATGGGGTAAAGAAGTCATGTACAACCCCTTATAGACCCCAAGGGAACACGCAGTGTGAGAGATACAATAGGACCCTGCGTGACTTGCTCCGTACACTTCCACCAGAGAGGAAAAGATGCTGGCCTGAGTATCTATCAGAGTTGGTATATGCATATAATGTTACACCACACTCCACAACAGGGTATTCACCCTATTATTTACTTTTTGGGGTACAGCCATGGTTACCAGTAGATGCTCTATTGGGTCATGAAGATAACTTGCACCGGAAACAAGACTGGTTATCCGTTCTTCATAAGCGGTTCAGACTGGCACATGAGAGTGCTAGAGAATATTCTGAGCAAAAAGTGGTGGCAAGGATCTCCCTGCAAAATGAGAAAATGTCTTGGCCTACTGTAGCGGTAGGACCGCTGGTATACTTATGCCACAGAAACAAGGTCCAGGATGCAAGGTTTACAGAGCAGTGGATATTCAGGGTAGCACCAACCTTTGGAAGGAGGCCCAATTAAGAGGGTTCATAGGACAGAATTGTGTCTTTGTGAGCCGCCTGTTCCTAAACCATGAGCTAAGAGGGGAAATCTACTGCGGTGTGGCCAGGACCCAGAACAGATGTCAGTCACCTGACAGTGGCATAGTGGTAATTGAGGTTACCCTGCTTTATTCATCTTAGAGGCCTAGTGACGATATGGAAGCTGAGGCGGGTGACATGGGTAAGGCACTGGGCAGTGACACACATGGGACTGAACTCACCGATAGTGATATGCAGAGCAGGAGTTGGCATGTAATACACCCACTCCTCCCATTAGGATGAGCATGCGAGCAACGACAGGGATCCATTCGAATCCTTTTCACCTACCCAAAACCATGTGCAATGCAGCTGCAGTGAGAACAGAGATGGTCTCACAGCTCTTAACAACTCTTAGTGCAGCACTGTTTGATAAAGTACTACAAGAAGCAATGGTGTACACTTTGTGTAGATGTAAAAGAGTTTTTGTTTGCTTGCTGTTATATTTTGTTTTTGGACACTGTCTCTAAGAAGCCAGTCTCATTTTCATTCAGTGTGTTAGACGCTCGTGATTTCAGTTGTGCGTGTAATACAGAGCATTCTGTGAAAAAGTGGCTAGCCAACTACGTAGCTACAAACTACAAGCTTCAGAAAAATAAATTTCGACCACATGTTGCCCAGTGTTATTAAAAGAGTTTGATAAAATAACTTGCTACTAGAGTAGTCTTTTTAACAGATACCTTTTTACATTTACTTAAGTAATAATTACCCCTACTGGGACTACCAGGAGAGCTACTTGGAGTTTGAACAGAGTGAGGACTATACAGACATCAGCCTCTGATCAGACTACACCAACATCAGCCGGATCCTCCACCTGATGGTGGAGTCCAATCGGACTCGGAGGTCGGACTCTGATCGCACTCCACCATCAGATGGAGGATCCGGTGATGGAGGTGGAGTAGGTCCTCCATAGGGATTCTCCCTCAGAGATGGATACTGCGTCAGCGGATTCCGAGAGCAAAGGGCCTCTGGTGCCCAAGATACCACCCAAGGAGGCGCTGCCCCGGAACAAGTAGGCTGCCCAATGGGGCTTGCAGGGAGATGTCTTCATCAGATGAGGACAGTCCCTTCACGAAGGCTCACAGCCTCAGAGCTCAAGCACCTATGTGGAAGCCTCATAAAGGAAAGAAGGCAGTGTCACCAGTGCCCACCCTCAATACAGACAAATCAGCATGTGCGTCTCCAGATACGCATGCACCGAAGCCGGAGCAGCCGCCACCACACAAGTCAGCAAGAGAGGATCCAGTCCAGCCAGGGTGGACTCCGACCCAGCCAACAACTGGGGGACTGGCTGGAGCTCCTGCTACCTTCCCCGGACTGTTTAATGGCTCTTTACTTAATCCTGTTCTTGTACCTGTCCTGGTCACTATCTATCCCTGTCTCAATCACTGTACCTGTTGCTTTGTACCACTTTGTGTCAGTGCCTGTGCCTGTCAGTGTGTCTGTCCTTGTGTCTGTTGTCATCTTGGTCCCTGTCCTCCCCGTCCTGCTCGTGCTGACCCGTGTCGGGTTGCTCGGTCCTCCGGCCTTGCATTTTGGCACGAGTTTTGGGGCCATAGCCCAATAGGCTGGCGCACTGGGAGTCACACCATTGGGGAGGGGCTCTGTCATGGTACAGCCCCTCCTCCCAAGCGTCTCCCCATGTGTGTGTGTGTGTGCACGCATTTGTCTGTATGGCCATGCCCTCTCTGTGTTTCACACCTGCTGCTCATTGTGTATCATTAGTGTGCATGTATATAAGTCTTGTGTTTGAATGTAAATGTTGCAGATATTTATACCTGCTTAGCCTGCTAGCCACATAGTCATCTTTGTTTTGTGGTATAATAAATGTTTTGTTGTGTTTGATATGACTCATCCCTGCATCCTGCTTTGCCTCTTCGCATCACAGAGTAGTTTTTGGCTACTCTACCCACCTCTGGCCATAGGATTCCTATTGTTATAACATGTTTCAAGTATTTGCCAAACATTGGTTATTTTATATTCTAAATTGAGAATACTTATATTTTAAATTCAACCATTTTATTTTTACTTTTCAAATTGCCCACACATTTATTGACATTGTAATTTGTATTTTGAGATACCTTTATATTTTTCAACATTTAAATATCAAGATTTTACCTAAGACAATCAGTATTTCTGTCATAGTTGGTCCCTCCTAGTGTCCCTGTCTCCATAGTGTCCCTTTCTCATGTCAATAGTTCATTTTCTCCATTCGTGTTCCAGTTCTTGTTTTGGTTTTCAACTCATTTGTATCACCTGTGCATTGTTAGTCCTCATTACCCTGTGTATTTAAACCCTGTTTTTCCCCTGTTAGTTTGCTGGTCTTTGTAATCCATCCAGGTTTTACTGCATGTCTGATTGTGATTGTGTGTGGTTTGTTCTGCCCATGGTGGTTGTTCTAGCCTGTTTTGTTTATTCTAACTTCTGTCATGTTCGCTGTTCTAGCCATGTCCATTCCTATTCAGTCTGTCTAGTTGTCTTTCTTGGTTATCGTGTTTTACTTTCTGTTATCTTGTGTTTTGTCTCTGTTATTTACTATATATTCCTGGACTCACCACATTGGCTCACTGACCCTGGACAGTAACCATGATTGATTATGGATTTGCCCTTAATAAATCTTACCTCTTCTCAGCATGTGCATCCATCTCATGATCACTGCACATTAGTTTCCTTCTGAATAATATAAAGTATTATCAGGTTCATAGATCTGAATTTTTAAGAGCCCTGCACAGGTAGTTGTTTTTACAATGTTTTTAATCAAAACAGTATGTGATGGCCCTTTCTCTAACGTTTCTCTAACTTGAGGTCTTGCAACTAACACTCATTCGGGTTTGATGAATTTAATACAAAATGAGCAAGTCAGGCTGATCGCCTTAAACCACTGTTGTAAGTCACTGTGGGAGTGGGCCACCTTTCACAGCCATGTCCTCACACTGTTCATGAAAGCTCCCTTGGCTTTAATCCCACTCTGTCCTTTTACAATGTCAAGGCCAAAACAACGTCTTTAATTCAAAGTTAAATGTCTTGTGCTGTGCAGCTGAGTAATGCTATTGGAGTAGTTAACAGCCCACAGAATTAATATGCAGTTGGCAATGACTGCATTTTAAGGACTTAGTTCACTTGTAAAATTATGAATGCCTGCCATTTACCACTCTGCACTGTGTCTATACACAGCAAGTGATTATGCTGAAAATGTAATTTTAGATTATAATGGGGCTCAATGGTGTAAGAGGGAAATTGTGCTTGAGGTTAGTCACAGAAACTACATTAACTAGCAAGCATAACATCTCAGAACTAGCCATCTCTGGTGCCTCTAATAAATGGTATCACTGAATCAAACAGCTGAGACATCTGAGAACTAAATAATGTATTAATTTTACATATACATAGTGCCTGTGCATTTTAATCTATCAAAACTCAAAACCACTGAAACAGTAACTGTAAATCAACAAGAACAAACCCTTTCAGCAACTACTCTGACTGGTTAGACATAGAAGCTGATGTTCCCATTTATAGAACCACATATGCTGCCCAAGTTAGACAGAACAAACACTCTACATCTGGTGATTTAGAAAGTACAGGTGAGCCAAAATTGGGATGCAATGGCCTTAACCTTTATTTTTAATAAACTTCATGGGGACTATTTTTTACATCATCAGCATAGTTGCGGTTTTAAAGTTCAATGCAAGGTTACAACAGATCATACGATCACACACAATTCCTGTGGTTTAATGTGCATCTTTTTGTTAAAATAAATCAGAGAGGATGAATTTTAAAGGCTCATGTTCCAGAAATCTTTGGTAATGTGTCCCTTGGAAATGTACATTCAACACAGCGCCGTCACTAACCCCTACTCTTGATACCAAATCAGATATTGGGTCCGTATACCTTTTAATAATTTTATTTTTATTTCAAAAACATAAATTAAAACATGAAAAGGTCATTTGAATCTGGTTTCAAAATCCAATAACAAGAAACACAAGAAGTATTTTTGTTTTGTTTTCATTGCCACAGATAACTTTTCTATCTTTGCAAAACAAAAAAATTGCCAAGGGTGTATGTTTGGCCTCAACATTGGTAAGGACAACAATTCCCAGTGACCACTGCAAAAAAAAAAACAAGGAAAAACACACTAATGAATAAGAAACATGCAAACATACAGTTAAACTTGGGGTTCCATTTATGGGCAATGTTTTGAGGGCAGTTTTAAATATCGAATGAATAGCATTGAGAGGGGGTTCGGTCCTTCTGCATATGACAGCAAGTGTCTGTTATGCTATCTGGAAATGGCACCTATCGGAAAGTGCCACTTTGCGGACAGCACCTCCCATTAACATTTGTTAATGAGTGACAATTGCCATTTGATTATGGGCACTTGCTTCTTATACCAACAAAGTCAACTTCATGGGAGATGTGACATCTGACTGATATATCAATCCTCACCTGTGTCACAGATTCCTCCTCACAATTCTCATTTTGGGAGAGCCAGTCTGTTGTTTTTCATCTCTTTCATCTCTTGTGCATCCCGGTGACTGAGAAGTTTGAAATTTCGATCATACCTTCAGTACAGCTGTCCTTCACAGGTTGATGAGAGATTGTGAGTACTATATATGAGTGTATGTATGCTTTTTCCTTTCCATTATTGGGCTGTGGCCAACTGCTGTGGCATAGGTGGTAGCCAGACCCTAAGGTTTTGGTGTATGTCCATCACTCGTCCATGTTTTGTCCACTCATACTACATGGAACCATGCCTCTACCCTCAATGGCCATCTGTGCCGACTACTGCCACATATGCACTACTAATCCTTGATAGTTATTTGGCTATAGTTTTACACAGCAACTGCCACTGCTAACTATTTGTGCAGCAGCTATAAATACTGACTGCTACTGCATAGATGATGTTACCCTATGATAAAAATCTCTCATCTGGGTTTGGATCACCTCAGAGAAGTGCTCACCGACCTGTCTGGACTGCAGCATGTGATCTCTCCAGTAAAGACCCAAATCAAAAGAACAGAACAGCTAGAGCCCAATGACAGAGCCTCTCCTCCCTCCACAGCAGGGCCTACAATTTAGCATTCCTCCAAGGGATCAGTGCCTGCAGTTTCCAGTACTCTTCTGGTTAGGCAGAAAAAAATTTCCACCAGCGGTTTTGCTCAAAGGGTGGACCACCTATCTTCAGGCTTAGAATGTATTGAGACCTTATTGGCTAACCTGCAACTTAATTCACAGAATATACTTGCTCCTCATCTCATCAAGATACTGTGCAAAATTATCATGAGCTGGTCTTTCCCATGCCAATGCATCTCCTAAGAAGCTAAACTAGGACCATGACTCCACTTTACCCTCCCTAAGCTGCTGTCTCACTCCTCATCTAGGGAGGATGGTTTTGAGTTCTCTGAGGCCTCTGCAGTGGCCATAGTTCACAACATTTGAGGGCAGTGCTAGCGTATCTTAACCATGGATGCACCACCAACTCTGGTTGAAGCATTGAGTGTATTTTTTCGTCTACACACCATTCAGAATTTATGATCCCTCAGTGGCCCAGTTATATTAAATAGATGACAATGGCTTATACCGCCTCTGCCTCTCACATGCAGAAATCTAAACTAACCCAGGCTATGAGTGCAATGGAAGACCCAGGAAGTGTAGGGCTTCACTATATGCCTTCTGTGGAGATTCTCATTCTGAAGGCCTCACTACAGGGAGTGGTCCTCATGGCCCATGACTGTGACAGAGTTTTAGGACTCTTGGCTCAAACACAGAGATAGGTTTGGCTTGCATGGTCTGACCTATGTCCCTGGTCCAGTTCTTCAATTCTGCAGTGAAGGACACCTTGGAGAGACAAGCAGAGGCATGTGAAGGCAGTCATCAGCCAGTCATCAGTGGTCAGTCAACCCCTAGCCACAGCCACACCCCCCGCCCCCTTCTGATCTGAGTGCATGCAGATCATCAACTTGACATGGGTTACAGGACACAAGCTCCCACCCTGGCAGCAAAACTCAGTGTAGTACACGTTGAGAGACTCATGTTGGTGGCAGGAAGGCTTACATCACAGCAGTCAAATCTCTCGAGTATACTGATCTACGGCCCTTGAGTTGTCGCCATAGTGATCCATGGCTACAGACTACAATTTCGCTACCCAAGGAGTGTGGATGTAAGATGGACAACATTTTCAGACTTACACAATGCAGCAACTCTGGGTTTGTAAGTGAATTCCCTTCTAAGCAGAGGTGCAATAGAGAAACTAGACCCTTCGTTCACAATAGGGGCTTTGATTTAAATTGTTTTCTAGTTCCAGAGAAGTATGGTGGGTTTCACCTAATTTTAGATTTGCGCAGGCTTAACTAATTCTCAAGACACATACCCTCTCAGATGCTAAAAACAGCCGTTATTCTTTCGGCCATAGTGGTAGGCGAGTGATTCACCATTGTCAATTTTAAGGATGCATATACCCATGTTCCTTTTGCCTTGGAGCACAGATGTTTCCTGCAGTTCACCTTCCCAGACAAAGCATACCAGTTTACAGTGCTTTCTTTTGGGCTTTCACTTGTCCCTTTTGTTTTCACTTGATTCGTGCAGACTGATATACTCAGGGGAACTGAAGACTACATCCAGAAGTAATACAGATATGGAAAATGACAGACCATGGAGTCCAGAAAGACCACGGACTCCAGCTTGCTCAGTCACTTCATATATGCCTTCCTCCGCTCACACTCCTCTAGGCAACTCTACACAGAGTTCAACAACATCATCAGGCTCTGTTGGTTGCCCCCCATTGGCCAGCAAGACAAACGAGTGTGCTGTCATGGCTGCTGTATCTGCACATCCCATCCAGGTCGTTGATGGTTGTGCCTTGGGTTCACATGCTCCAGCTAACAGCCCAGAGCCCACCATGTTACCTGGCTCTGGTGTTAGCTTCTCTTTGCAACACTCCATTTGAGCCAGGCAGTAAGACAAACATTAAGTGGCTCTTAAGTCTCTTAAAACAGCCTTCATACTTACAATAGCCAAAAATATTGGCAAGTTGCACTCTCTCTAAATCAACCACTCATGCATGAGATGGGGTCCCTTTGATAGTAGTGTGACTCTTTGTCCCAGCATTCATTCCTAGAGTTCTGCCTTCCCAATCATATTGGCTTTTCAGATGGCTAGGCTTCCATAGTGTTTGTACTGCCCCTGGGGGCCTGAAATAAGGAAACAGAATGCTGGGTGGTTCTGTGACTGCAGAAGACTGCCAGGTTATTTGTCACTCAGATTCCATGAGAAAGTGTTTTCTGAGGAAGATGTGAAGCCGCTGAGGGCTGATAGATATCAGAGGACATGCGTCACTTTGAGTCTTGGTTCCTCTGAAGGTTTCTTCCGCATGCCCAAGGGAGTTTTTCCTTGCCACTGTCACCTTTGGCTTGCTCACTGGTGGCTTGAACTTGAACATGTGTAAAGCTGCTTTGTGACAAGGGCTATATAAAAAGGCTATATAAATAAAGACTTTGACTTTGATTTGACTTTGTTGGTATAAGACCCTAACCTCTCTGCAATCCCAGATTATCCACAGTATCGCAAGGACAGTGGGTGTGTCAAATGATGGGCATGTTCACAGTAGGTGGAAGCAAGCATGTAACTTTAAAGATCATTGAAGATCATTCAATGCTCTGTAGGTCATTAGAAGTATTTTATAATCAATATGATAACCATATGAGAGCCAATTCAATGTAGCTAAGATTGAACTAACATGATAAAACTTTGTAGATCTAGTAAGAACTCTGACTGCTGCATTTTTAACTAATTGGAGGTTGTTTATGCACTTAGTGGTACAACCAGATAGTAAGGCATTATAGTAATCCAATCTGGAAGTGCTAAACATGCGAATTAGCTTTTCTGCATCATGTAATGATAGAATGCTTTTAATCTTTGCAATGTTCCTGAGGTGGAAAATGCTATCCTAGAAATTTTATTTGCTTAAGCTTCAAAACAGAGCCTGGAGTCCACAATTACACAAAGATTTTTAACCATTAACTATGGGAGCTCATTGAGGTTTTTACATAACCAGAGATCTTACTCCTCGCTACCTATAGCCCTAATAAGAACATTTCTGTTTTGTCAAGGTTCTCCACATCCAGTGTCTGATGTCCTTTACACAGTCCTCAATAGTATTAAGCTCTGGTTTGACTGAGACATTACTGTCATCAGCATAGCAGTGGAAACTAGCACACTGTTCACAAATAATTTCATCCAGAAGCAACATACATCATGAAAAAAACAAGGACTTTAGAACAGACCCATGTGGAGCACCAAAACTAACCATGGTGTATGCACAAAAGTCATCATTTATGTTAAACGTAGTAATCACTTAAGAAGGATCTAAATCAGGAAAGGGCTATTCCCCTAAATCCAACATTTTCGAGCCTGTCTGGTATAATGTTGTGATGTATAGTATCAAATTCTGCACTTGAGATCAAGCAATATAAGTAAAGAAACACAAGCCTGATTGGAAGCCAACAGGTCATTAATTACTTTAATCAGTCCTGTCTCAGTACTATGATGAGACCTAATCCCTAACAGAAAATGTAATGTATCTGCTTTCTGCTAACGATCATTGCTGCTATGTGAAGTCAGAAACTGAGTTTTGGTTTTATTCCTATTTAATTATGATATAGTACTAAATAAAAGTCTAGGATTATTTTTTATCTTCTGTTAGAGTAGAGAAGACTGTTATATGTGTATATACTGTAATATGTGCCCTTGTGTAATTAAGAAGGCTCTCCTTTCATGTGCATTGGAAGACTGCAAGTTCACACCTTAGGTGTGAATTGAGGGGCGGGCTCAGCACTTATTGAACTGACTTAAATTAGGACGACTCTAACATCAGATTCAGTGTGCTTTGGTTTGTCTTGTTGGATTATCATCTGGTTGGTTAAGGTAGGCTCTGAGTTCACTTACTTTTGTCTTAGATTCTGGGAAATTCAAGGCTTGTTGTCTAAGCCTAGTTGTTAGTTGCTTGGTAGCAGTGATTATTCACTACAGGTGTAGTTTCACCCTGACTTTAGGTGTGAATTGAGGGGTGGGCTCAGCACTTATTGAACCGAGTTAAATTAGGACAACTCCTGTAGTGGTAATCAACATCTAGAGGAGGTTTGGTGGTGTTTTCAATCAGTTCATCTACATCTCACCTACAGGACTTCACAAACTCAGCTAAGTATCTTCTCATATTATCTTAATCCTTTATCTCATACATCCACAAATCAAGCATCTGAAATGTGCTTCACAATTCCTGTCCACATATCCCCAGATCTCCTCGACACAATCATAGACATCGCAATCTCAGCAACCTTACTGACTCACAATGCTTCACACCATCACATATCGTGGTGGCAGGAGGGCTCTGGAACTGCCAATCTGTTGTCCAGAAGACTGACTCCATCTCAGCACTAGCATCCCTCCACTCCCTACACTTCCTGGTTCTGACAGAAACATGGATCACCCCAGAGAACTTGGCGATTCCGGCTGCCCTGTCCTCTGCCTTTTCATTCACACATTCTCCGAGGCGTCTTGGCAGGGGTGGTGGCACAGGTTTACTAATGTCCCGAGAGTGGTGTTTCACTCCACTTTCCTTCTCTACACTTTCCATCTCCTCTTTTGAATTTCATGCCATTACAGTGTCTTTCCCCACCAAACTTCTTATCATTGTCATCTACTGCCCTCCAGGTTTCCTAGATCACTTCATTGATGAGCTCAACATCCTTCTGAGTCATTTCCCCATTCCCCCATCCTTGGTGACTTCAACCTTACATCAGACAAGCTGCATTCCTCCTGCATCCTTCTGCTGTTGACAGCATTTGACCTCACCCTCAACCACTCTCCTCCGACTCACAAAGCGGGCAATGTTCTGGATCTGATCCTTACCCGTACCACCACATCATCAGACATCGCAGTCACCCCTTCTCCACCTCTCGGACCATCACTTTCTATCCTTCTCTCTCTCCCTTCCTTTTCTTTCCATCCAGTCCTCTCCAACATGTTCCTTCTTCCTCTGTCGCAATCTGCACTCCATAACTCCCTCTTCCCTTACTTCTACTATTTTGTCCTCCCTTCCTCACCCTGACTCTCTCCTCTCTCTTTGGATACAGTTACAAATTCTTTCATTTCTACATTCTCCTCATCAATGAATCTTCTGTGCCCTCTCTCCTCTAGTCCTCCCCACCTGCCCCTGGCTAACAGAAACACTTCGCTGCCAGAGGAGAGAACTAAGGACTGCAGAGAGGAGGTGGAGGAAATCTTGCATAGATTCAGATCTTGGCTCATACAAGTCTCTCCTTTCCAAGTTCTCACTGGAAGTAACATCTGCAAAGTCATCCTACTACAGGGAGATATTCTAATCATCATCATCTGATCCACGCAAGCTCTTCACAATTTTTTTAATCTCTCCTTAATCCTCCCCTTCATCTCTTACTCCTGAGGATTTCAGCACCTTCTTTGAGGAGAAGGTTGCAGCAATCTGCCAGTCCTTTTCCTCTGTTCCCACCCCTCCAACCAATGTGCATTCCCCAACATCCAACTCTCTGACTTCTTTTTCTCCTCTCTCCTCAGATCAAATTCTTCAACTCCTGACTTCCAGCAATCCGACTACATGTCCGCTGAATCTGATTCCTTCTGCTCTGTTCCAGACAATCACAAGAGATCTGCCTCCTTACATTCAAAACTGCCAGGGTGGTACCAAGCCTCAAGAAGACCACACTTGATGGCTCCAACGTTACCAACTACAGACCTGTATCACTTCTCAAAAGCCCTTGAATGAGCAGTTTATAATCAATTGCCTCTTTTCCTCACCCAGAACCAGCTGCATGATCCCAATCAGTCTTGCTACAAACCGGCACGTTCTACAGAAACGGCCCTCGTAGCGGTGACTGAGAAACTTCATGCCGCTAAAGTTGCCAAGCAGTCATCTGTTTTGATGATTATTCTAGACCTTTCAGCAGCCTTTGACACAGTGAACCACAACATTCTTCTCTCTGTTCTTTCCAGGCTTGGTGTGACTGGCTCTGCTTGGAGATGGTTTCAGTCCTATCTGGATGGATGTCCTATCAGGTGACATGGAGAGGATCCACATCCAAACCGTGCAGACTCTCCACTGGTGTTCCACAAGGCTCAGTATTGGACCCCCTTCTCTTTGTAATATCTTCTCATGGTTTCTCCTACCACTGCTATGCTGAGGACACTCAATGATTTTTTTCTTTTCCACCCTCTGACACGCAGGTCTTCAGATGTATCTCGGCATGCTTGATATCGCGTCATGGATGATAGCCCACCACTTGAAGCTCAACCCTAGTAAAACTGAGCTTCTGTTCATCCCAGGTACACCCAACCCTTACCACAACCTTACTGTTTTCTTTGAGAACTCCCTAGTATCACCATCCAAAGCTGGGCGTAACTTTGGACAACCAGTTGTCGTTCTCAACTCATGTTTCTAACCTAACCTGGTCTTGCAGATTCCTCCTTTGTAACATACGAAGGATTTAACCCTTTCTTTCGCAGGAAGCTACCCTGGTGCTTGTGCAGTCTCTTGTGATCTCAAAGCTAGACTACTGCAACTTACTACTTGCTGGTCTTCCTCTAAGAGCCATCAAACCTCTACAACTTGTCCAGAATGCAGCAGCATGACTGGTCTTCAATCTTCTGAAGTTCACACATGTTACTCCACTGCTGCGCACCCTTCAATGGCTCCCTGTAGCTGCACACATCAGATTTAAAACCTTGATGCTTGCCTACAAATCCAAAAATGGACCAGCCCCTTCATACATGAGGTCAATAGTCAAAGCCCGATCTGTACTTCGAGCCTCAAGTATGGCTCGGCTTGAAATGCCTTGCTTCAGGTCTCATGGACGACAAGCATCGAGACTATTTTCTGTCCTGGCTCCAAGATGGTGGAATGAACTCCTGCTTGCTGTCCAGACAGCGGTCTCCCTTGCAGTCTTCAAACACAGACTGAAGACCCATCTATTTACAGAATATTTAAAGGACAACTGACACTGCTCCCTTATTGACTGACTAATTTAGTACTTATTGTAGGGCATTATTTATGCTTTTTAAGAAACTCTAGCATTTATGGTTTAGCACTTATTGTTTAAGATATACCTTTATGTATTTTGTTCTTCTAGGTATCAGCATTCATTCCTGTATTCTAGTTCAGTGGTATGTTTAATTCTAACCTATTATACTGTACTTGGATATATTCTGAGTAAATGACAAAGCACTTTTGTAAGTCGCTCTGGATAAGAGCGTCTGCTAAATGCCGTAAAGGTAGTCTGGCACCTTTTTGCATTCAAAAAAAAAATTTCAGTGATTTGATCAAAGTGTGCAGGTAGTGAGGGTATCCCAGTCATAATTGATCAATGTGGGAGATTTGCAATAAATCCAGGTGCACTCGCTGATGTAATCATGCATCTGGTGTGGCAGCAAGATGAGGTGACTATTTACACTGATGCGTAGTTCAAATGAGGTACTGGTCTGATGTGGCATCAGACTGTAATAGGACAACTATGCTTTCTATGTCTGTGCCATACATCATTATTAAATCAAGCATATGTCCACCAGAGTGTGTGGGTTCTCTTATACACTGAGTGTAACCAACTGCTTATTATACAGAACTAAATGCTGATCTCAAAGGGTCTTAAAGATTATCAAAGTGAATATGGAAATTTCTGATAATAGCTCTTTCTGCAAAATTACCAAGATAATAGAAAGAAATTCAAAAGAGGGTCCTGGTGGCCTGTATATACTAATTAGTGAAAAAGACTAAGACTTATATTTGCTTGCTACATGACTTATGTTAATAAAAAGAATAACAAAGGGTTTGAAATCATAATCAGCTTTCTGGTTTATGCCTAAAGTGTCATTATAAATAACTGCAATGCCACCTCCAATGTTAGACGAAAGTGGTATACACAGCTATAGCCAGAAGTACTCCCTTCATTTACTCATTTGGCCTGATCCAAGTTTCTGTTAGACAGAGTACATTAAATCCATAATCAGTGATTTCATTTATTATAAGCACTTTAGATGTTAGGGATCTAATATTTAGTAATCTTAGCTTTCGATCAAAGGTACTGGTAATGTTCTGTGAATCATTTACTTTAATACTAATTGTATAATTAGTACTAAATTAAAATTACATTAGTACCAATATGTAATTAGTACTAATTTTATATAATTGTTTTGTTGTTCTTCTGTCTATCCCAGGGAACAGACAGTGTCAATATGGAGAAACTTGGGGGTGTCTCATAGCAATCAGCAAACAGTTGGTTTAGCCTCTGTCTGCTGCCTGGCCACCTCTCTAGATTGTTATTAACTATGCTACAGGAAAGGAGAGCAGCACCCTCCCGAGAAGGACAGAAAGCATCCTGTTAGAATTTCCCACAATGCGAATCCTTTTTCTTTACGGTAAACAAGACTTTTCTATCAAGATTATTAAAGATCTATCATGTTAGCATGTGTATTTTTAGATATATGAAAGGCTATGTAAACTATGGTCTGAGCTAATGACAGACAGCTGTCTCATTTTTGATACTGCATATTCAAGTCTGAACATGTTGCACTTGCTAGATCATTTACATATTTCCTCATACACATCTGCTTAGCCATCTATATATTTACTCATCTATCTCTGAATAAAGTGTGCATGCCTCTCAGCATCTCTGACTCAGTGTCACTCATTCTGAGAAACATGCCCCAGGGCCCTGAGGAAGGACAACCAGGCCAGGTGAGGCAGACAGTGGGACCAGTGGGACAGGTTAAGGAAAATAGGGACATTTTCCTTGCACATCCTGTCCTAAAAACACCGGGCATGTCTTCAAAGGTAGCCCAATTATCTATGGACCTCTCATTGTTTTGTGAGCACCACTTGGATATCCAACAGTTCACAGATGATACCCGGCTACATGTTATATCACTATGCTGCATTGGAATGGGCCCAGAGCATCCTACAGCATCCGATTAGTCTCTGACAAAGAGAATACCAAGTGTTCAGGGATTCTGATCTGGGTGGAGCTTTGGGGACGCTTGTATGGCAGACAAAGGCTTTACTATAGAGGACATGCATGAGAATGTGGTAGCCAGACTGAACATCCCTCCCCTTCAAAAGAGCAGCAGAAGTCTCAAAAGCAGAGACAAAATGCACACAACCAATAGCTCATCTCAGGATTGTGATGGACAGAACCTCTGACAAGATCTGGGCAAACGGCTGTTTAATGGAGAACTATCAAGGATCTATAAGATGAGGTTCTAGTTTAAAATATTTTGAGTCTCTGTCAGAAACTCATCAACCAGTTATTTTACTTTTGTAATGAGTATTTTCAAGAATGCGTTCAAGTAAGAATAAAACATTAATTTGAATAGTGTTAAATTGAATGATTTGTTGAATGCAATGTTACATATGCAAAATATTAAAGATTATTTTATATTTATCACTGTCAGAATTTGTTCAAGCATACATCTCTTACATTCATCCTATTTCAAACTAATACCATATGTAAAAATATCATTTGCATACTCATGACTAAATACACAAACATGTAAAAGTTATAACCATGTCATTTCCATTTTAATAGATCTAATCTTAGAGCCAAGATAGACAGTCATATTAATATTAAATTAAAGAATATCCAGTTATTTCATCATTAGGGTAATCAAGCACTAATCTCCTCTGACGTGCTCAATGGTGAGAACAGTTTTGGTGTGTTATGAAATTGCATCAACTTAGACTTGTTAGTGCCAGCAGACCCTAAACTTGCCAGTAGTCCTTGTTGTGCTTGTTTAAGTTGTGCCTGGCAATTACCTGAGAGTTGTCCACGTCAGGCACTTAACTTTTTCCAGTCCAAAGTTTTCAGCAGGTTCATAGACTCTGCCATCAGGGCTCATGGCAATGTATGCCACATGATTAATAACAAATTCACATGGAAAGAAATTCAGATTTGTCATGTCTGAGTACTGGAGCAGAACATTCTGGTTCCAGATTCAGTCCAAACTTTATGGCTGAAGTCTGATGAACCCCTTTTAGAAGATGGATTCTCCTCTCACATAACATGCCTCACAGAACCTACTTGCAGTCAGCCATGACTTCCGCATTTGGCTACACAGGGCACACTGTGCTAATGTGACTAATCTGTAGTGCCTTCATCTAATTCTATGCTGAGATTATGGATAACAGCCAAGCTTTTATGGAAGTGGAGCTCATGAAAGTTAGACAAGATGTCATTTTTGTCCACTTTGAAGCCATTTAGTTGTAGCTTAGAGAAGGGAGACACATCTATATGTTTAATGACATACCTCGACACAACAGTTGGGCACCAGTCCAAACCTTCACTCCACTAAGTTCATTTCTGACATGCCATGTAGGATCTTGAAAATCAGTGTATATAGTCTGATGCTCCTCAATGAATCAGCTGAAGACAGCATAAAGGGTCAGGAAGTGGCCCCACTATAAATAAAATAAACAAAAGCTCAGCCTTTTTACCTTATGTGAACACACTCCATTTCTGGTAGACAGGTTTGGCTTTTTCACCCTGAACTGCTGAGAGTTGCTTCTTCTGGATGGATTCCCTGTAATCACAACTTTAATAAGGTGAGAAATGAGGACTTAACTTCCCTATGTATAACTGACTGCTAAAATCACATACAGATTATTTGCAAAACCTGCCCTTGGCCTGTGCCGGGTTTGCAAAACACTTGTGTTGGGTAGCTCTGGTGGTACTACAGAGTGAATTATGAAACAGCAAGCCCACCAAATTATGTGACAGCAGTCTGTTTACATTACCACATTGTTCAGTTCCATTTTTTTGCCTATCATGACCTGTATCTTTTAATGTAAAAGCATTTGTCCTCCCAGCAACATGCATGCACACTTTCATTTTTGCCCAAGTCACCTGCGTCATCACTACCAAAAAAACATAATTGTGAGATGGCTATTAAAACAAAATTAAGGTGCTAGTAGCTCATATATGCAATGCATTTTACTGTGGGGTATGGCCAACAGTTTATCATCTTTAGCCTACATGATCAGGTCTAGAAGCTGAAAAAGGCCAGATGGCTAGGTTTTTGTTTTTGCAGCTGCTGCTTCCATTCTCCATTGTTGTTTTGAGAACAACTGTGCTAGTGCATGAATTTCAAACTGACCGTTCTCAATCAAGTGACATGACCATGAATCAGTTACAGATCCAGTCCAGGACTTAAGTTACTCAAATATGATTTGAAACATGTGTTTACACATTCCTGAAAAAGACAGATTTGAGTAACAAAGAAAAGTTGGATCTGAGTCATTTCAGTAACATAGCCACTGGGAATAAAGCTTAAATCACTGATAAATAGGCACATAAATTCTGTGGTTAAGGTACCTGACTTGTAATCGGATGGTTGCTAGTTCAAGCCCCATTGCCAGGTTGCCACTGTTGGGCCCCCTGAGCAAGACCCTTAACCCTCAATTGCTCAATCTGTAGGCAGTCATAATTGTAAGTTGCTTTAAATAACAGCATCAGCTAAATGCCATAAAATATAAATGTCACAAAGAAGATTTACAAATGTCCCAAGTCCAAGCCCCCAGTGAGCAAGCCAAGGGTGACAGTGGCAAGGAAGAAACCCTAGAGCATGAGGAAGAAACCTTGAGAGGAACCAAGACTCAAGGGGGGGGGGGGGGGGGGGGTGCATCCTTCTCTGGCTGACAATGGTCACCACAATAATAACAGTTTATAGAGAAAAAAAATGAAATAAGCAATTAATATTTAGTCCAACTTTCTAGAGGTACTAGTCTTGTCCTGAGGTGTGCATGTGTGTGAGACCCAACCTGCAAGAGAGTGTCCATTAAGGGCAACAGAGAGTAGTTGGCTGGGGTGGAGGTGTGGTGCGCTGCAGCAGGGGACATCAGGGGGTGGTAGGAGTAGCCAAGGCAGCTGTGATGGGATGAGGTTCAATTTCATCACAACATCAGGGGTAGGTGTACCTTGGCAGAAAGAGAGGCTAGATTAGGCATGTCCAGGTATGAGGGTGTGTAAATTAGGGAACTATAATGTGCAATGATGGACTCCGGCAGATCTAGCTATGGCAGCACAGCTAAAAGGAAAGAACAAGAAGGAAACACAAGCATGAGGGAATCTCCACTGCTCTCTCTCTCTCTCAATCAACAAACTTCATAACTCTCAATGCCCATGGACCCCCAGATTTACATCTTTACCTAAGATGGGAAGTAGTTAATAAAATGCCTGACTACAGATAGGTTTTCAGCCTAGCCTTAAATATTGAGACAGTGTCTGAATCTAGAAGATTTACAGGAAGGTTATTCCATAGTGTGGGAACTTTATAGGAAAAAGCTCTGCCCCCTGTGGTAGATTTTCTTATTCTTGGTCCTAGTAAAGAGCCTTCACCTTTTGATCTAAGCAGACGTGGCGGATCGTAATGCACTAAGAGTTCTCTAAGGTACTGTGGGGCAAGAGGTAATTAAAGGTATTTTATAATCAATACAAAACTGGGAGCCATTGTAAAGTAGTTAAGATAGCAGTGATGTGATCGATTTTTCTAGCTCTAGTAAGCACTCTGGCTGCTGGATTTTGAACTAGCTGGAGCTTGTTTAGGCACTTAGTTGTGCAGTCTGATAGTAGGGCATTACAGTAGTCTAGTCTTGAAGTAATAAATGCATGGACTAGCTTTTCTGCATCATGTGAAGAGAGCATGTTTCTAATCATTGGAATGTTCCTAAGGTGGAGAAAGGCAGTCCTAGAAATATTATTTATATGAGCTTTGAATGAGAGACTGGGAACCAGAATAACTCCAAGATCTTTAACTATTAGGTAAGATGTGATTGTGTTACCACTAAGGTTCATTGAGTAATTAGAGCGTGAGGACCTAGCTGTCTCTGGGCCTAATAGAAGCACCTCTGTTTTGTCACTATTAAGTGAGAGAAAGTTCCTAAACATCCAGTGTCTGATGTACTTTATGAATTCGTCAACAGTACTAAGCTGAAACATGTCCTCTGGTTTTGCTGAGACATATAGCTGAATGTCTTCAGCATAGCAGTGGAAACTAGCACAGTGTTTATGTATAATGTCACGTAGAACTAGCATATATACAGAAAAAAGCAAAGGCCCTAGAACATATCCTTATGGGACACCATAGCTTGTTGTATGCTGAGAAGTCTCTGTTTACATCAACAAACTGGTAGTGAACAGCTAGGTAAGATTTAAACCAGGAAATAGCTGTTCCCCTGGTCAGAAGTCAACAACAGGTCATTAACTACTTTAATTAGTGTTTTTTTTCCCTCCAAACTGTGATTAGGTCTAAAACCTGAATGAAAGTCTTCATGTATCTGGTTCCGATTCAGATATGAGCTTAGCTGCTGAGCTACAGCTTCTTCTAGGATCTTGGAAATAAGTGGAAGGTTTGAGATCGGCCTGTATCTTGACAGCTGACATGGGTCGAGGTTAGATTTTTTGATAAGTCGTCTGATTACTGCTAATTTGAACGATTTAGGAACGTTCAAGGAGGAGTTAACTGAATTTAGTAAAAGTTAAATTATTTCAGATAGGACTTCCTTAAGAAAGTGTGTGGGCAGTGGATCTAGTAAAAAAAAGTGTAGGATTTTGAGTATAGTTCTTTATTATAGATCAGTGACCTCTTTTCTATTTTTGTTTCATTAGGATTTCATATTGTTTGGCAAAGAAACTAAACAACTCACTTTTGATTATTTATCATCATCATTATGACAGTAAAAACTACTTGTTTTTCTGGTTCTTTCTAGACATTGGAACGGTAATTAAATAACATCCACGGTTTGTTTTTTTGTTTGGGTTTTTTTTTTTAATTTTTTTTATTTTATTTTTTTTTACTTTTTGAAGCGGAAGTAGAATAACCAAAAAGCACCCGGTCCCGCTAAGAAGACGTTTAGACTTAGAAACGAAAAAAACAATTAATGACAGGATCACAGACCATATATGGAGGGGTAACCGATAAAGTTATCAATATTTCACTTCCTCTAAGGCATCTGAACTTCAACTTGTGAAATATAGTTGAGGTTTAGCTATATTTTGGTGGTAATAGTTCCTTCTAGCGGCAACATTTTACTATTGCATCATGACGAATGAATAATTCTGGACATTTTAAAATCAATCAAACAGCTGCCGTTACCAAAGAGTGGCAATCTGGTTCAGCAGTAAGAAAGTGAACAACTTCGGTAATTAGGTTATGTGTCGCTTCGTGTTATATTTTGTACTGATCTGAAACAACATAACAAAAACGGCTTTAAAACGTTATGCTGACTCTTTTAGTGTGGTCGATAAATTCTTACAATTGGTTAAGATGCTATTCAACTTTACACTGTTTGGACGTTAGATGATTTAGTTTTTCTATTTACGATACAAGTTTTTTTTAAATAAAAATGCTTCCTCAGGATTAGCAAAATAAGAAATAATAACCAAAATATTTAACCTGACCAAGTATCAAAAGCGTTGTTTCAATAATCTGGCTAGCTAGCTAACTATGTTAACGTTAGTTTAAAAATGCACAGCTAAGCTAGTAGGCTGATTATCGTAGCTATCGCTAGCCAGCTAGCTTCCTTGTTTGGTTCTTAGCCTGTACTAACCTTAACGTCACGTTTTAGGACCGAGCCTCGGATGATTCTCGTAACCGTTTTTGAAAGGTTCGGGAATTATGGCTGTTGATTTATAAGTGGACATTCATATTAAATATGTTTTGAATTGGCTGCTTAATTGATAGAAAAATCTTATTGGTGATTGGTTAAAGCCATTTGCACGTGCACACTGTGTTGGCTCGCGCGCAGTTTTTGGAGATGCGTAAACCACGGTAAAATAAAACCTTTCATTTGTAGCTATATAACTAGTAAGTTAATGGAGTCCGCAATACAGCCAGTGGGTCCGTTGCATTTCTTAAATGAAGTTGATTCATTTAGAACCGCATGTATTTTCACAATCTGGTTTCCAAATAGTTGTATGTCCAACGTTTTGCAGAACATGTGGTACCCACCTCCCGCCTTGGTACCGTTTTACTTTGAGCCAAACTCGCGCAGCTCTTCAAACGTGTATACCACCATGATGTGGCAAATGATACAATTTGACCAACAAGTGTGCCTTGCTATGAACGAGGTGGTCGGTAAGTTTATTACCACATTAATTCAGAGTCAGCATGCTTTTAGTCATCGGCCACCTGGTTTCAGGAGCGGCTTAGGTGTGTTTTTAACTTGTGTCGTAAAGATGGGGACTGTCTAGTGAAGGTTTCTTGATATGCAAGTTATGAGTTTTCAGATAATAATGATGTGTTGCATATATTCCAAGGCGATCTGGGTCATTCCTTGTCTGTCGATGATGGAAGACAATTCCTACTAAATAAGTAGGTTATTCACACATACAAGATTCAGGGGAAACGATTTTTGGGACCCTTTTTAGAAATGAATGAATAACTGCAAATTTATACACAGTAATATGTGTACATTAACGTTCTAATTGCGGGCGGAATTATGATTCTTTCAGATCTGTGTTTGATCTTGTTGGAGTCAGTCATTTTCTGGAGTTAAGTGATCCAAAGTTGCTTAGTTGGTATCTCTCCTTACCAGTAGAAGATAGGCAACTGATAGAAGGTAAGACTGATATGTTGGATGCTGCACATAGTGATATTGGTGTAAAAACCAGAGTTGTCTTTTTTACTTTGGATTAAAATTCTTAATCGACTAACTGTTCCTGGCCTGGAATATGAGCATAACTGAATAGCACCGTATTGTCTGCAGAACAAGGGGGGTTTCTTCACTTTCTACAGAGACATCCTGCTCTTGAAGTGTCTAGCCATATTGTTCGTTTGAAACGTAAGTTGAATTGCTCAAGTTTCACTTACGGTGATTCTAGATTTTTCATAAATCGTCTCCATGACTATTGAAGCACACAATTTTATGTTCTTTTAATACCCTTTTAGAACAGATTGTAGGAAACTGCCTTCCCCTTCCAGGAACAGATATGTCATCAAAGCTGAACATGTATGATTTAATTTCATGCCCTAATACACTGGATGTGCTCTTGTACAACTGAAGTAGGTTATAAGCTTCTATTGATGTTGCAAACACATGTTTCTCCAGGTCACGTCAGCCAATGTTTTATGGTGTGCTTCACTGTCTGAACTGTGGTACTAGTTGTCCATCTGGTGCTAAAAAATGCAGACAGTGTAACAAGCTCATCTTAAACCCAGAGGAAAGTGTTGGCATATTGGGTAAGAGATGCTGTGTATATTTGGATTGCTCAGATGATGTGACCTTAAAGAATGACTTAATCTGCTTTCTTACTAGCCAAGTTAATTCTAGGATACCTTTTAACATTTGTATGTGCATTTGCAGAAGAGGAAAAAACACTCAGGTTGCTCCCAAACAATGTGAGAGAGGAATTAAATCTGCTAAAAGCCAGAAAACAAGAAGTGTTTTCTGTGAGGAACCCTGAGCAGTTGGGTTTTGATCAGAGCACCTCAAATGAATCACCCAGCCAGATCACCTCTGCAAATGGATCCCAGCATGCCTTTGATGGCAGCTATGCAGCCCAGGCCTGTCCAGACCAGCAGGAATTACATACCACAAAAGCCCAGCTCCTATCTAGGATGTGGGAGGGAGGAGTGTGGTGTGGCGGTACTGAGGTTGCAGTCTTTCAAGATCCTTCGGCACAGGCAAGCTTCTCACTCGATGTTGAGCTTGATATGCAGAGCCACAACCAGATAAGTGGCCAAGGCCAGAGGCCCATGCCAGCAGGCACTCGAGCGGATCTCACCAGGCTGGAGCAAGAGACCTTGCCAGAGTACTACAGTTTTAACAGTACTGTGCTGGCTCATGGTTCCGCTCAGTGGAATGATGTTACTGAGTCGCATGAGCCATGTTGCAGTGATTCTATGATGGCCACTATGGGCAGCGCTGAGGTTTCCACTGTTGAACATGTAGAACGCTTTCCTGATTCTGTGTCTTGTGTCAGCAATTTGTCTGAGTGGACTGGCTTCACAGAGGATTACCAAGACCTCAGCAATGAGGATGAACTGCGAGGTGAGCCAAAGCTGGATGAGTGTCACTGAAGGAGGTTCAAGCTTGGTGACTTGTCAGTCGGGTCCTATGCAATCCAAAATACATTAATCCTCAACTGGCACTATTCAGCAAGGATACTCTAGAGAGAGGTTCTGTATTCAAGGAGTCTTTTGTGTCTGTAGGTCAACACAAGCTGCTTGTGGAGAGCACCACACAACGTGAGGGATGTGATGTTTCTCCTGTGGCCTGTCTCATGAGCCAGGCAGTGGATGTCAGCAGTGACTTTAGAGATAACTTTACATCTAACCAGGCAACAGAAATGAGTCAAAGCTTCTTTGCAAGGCCTTGCCGAGATGTTGCTTCTGGCTCTGATTCATTTACTATTAACCATGAGCAAGAGACGCAGACAGTTCAAGTGTCTGCTTATGAGAAATGCACCATTACTGAGGTTTACATGTCTAACTTGGATGCTGTTTCTGAGGTACTACATCTTCTGTGCAACAATATGGATTTTTTTCTTCATAAATGTATTTGCTGACGCAAACTGTTCTTGTTTAGGAAAAGAAGTTGAAGCTTTTAAAGGATACTGTGGCAAGGTAACTCAAAATGTTCAGTGATGTATAAAATAACATATATAATGTTTTATTTCCAAGTCCCGTCTGGTATGTTCAAATCAGATTAGATTATTTTGCTGCCTCAGATCATGCTGGTCATCCCTTCCTCCCCACACATACACACAACCAGATTACTGGTTTAACTTGCACCCTATACTTGTTGGGTGTTTTGCAGTAGAGGTTACAACTGAAAAATCTTTGCCGCTTTGAATTTTTGCTTTTTAGATTTCAGAAGCTGCTTTTTCATCTGTAATGTGTGGTGTTTTTTGTTTGTTTGTTTTTGTTTTGTTTTTTAATTTCTAATATGTGTAGTCTTTGTAAATGTGTAGTATACCTTTTTTTAATTATATGCTTGTAAGAAATTCAAAAACATTTTGTTGTGATTGTGCTCCATATCAGAACCCAGAAGCTGAGAATTAGTTTTTATACCTTTTTAAAGGGGCAGATAGATGGGGAATATAACCAGGCAGTCTGAACAAAACAGCTGGCTTAAATGAAGCCCACATGTTTTAAATGTGTGGTGTGGCTACAGTAGAGTCTGTGCAGAGGAAGCTGGTGGTGAGAGGCAGAAGAGGGCCTGCGCATGTGATGCTGTTCAGCGTGCCCAGCGTGCTGAACTGCGTCTGCTGGCTCTGCAGTTCGCCATGTGCCTGCAGCACTGCTGGAGACGCTACTACACCTCGCCACAGGGCGAAGCTGCACTTCACGGGTTGGTACAGAAATCAAGCAGAGCTCAATGGTCATAATGGAATCGTATAGTGATCTTACTGCTGAGAGGTTAAAGTGAGTAGAAATTGATTCAAGTGAGTGTCCCTGGGATTGCAGAACCGAAGCACTGCCTGATGTAATGGCGCAGACTCTTAAGTGCTTGGAGGAGGATTACTTTGAGGCAAAGAGGAAGATTCTGGCAGGGGTTCCTCTAGAGAACCTCAAGCCCTTGTCGGTGGACTCTCAGAAGATTGCTACAGGAACATGCTATTCTCCTGCTTGGGTATGTAGTTTACACACTCCTGACAAAATCCCTGAAAGGTCATTGTATTTTCTTGTAGAACCTCATTTCAATCTAATTTTGTTCCTTTACAGATATCTGAGGCCTATTTAGGAGACATCCTACTTGAGGCTTCATCCAGGTAAGTTTGTCTTATTGAGAGAGTGAATTCTTATTTGTAGTGCTTATTCTCACTATACCGTGCTGATTTCATACTTTTGGTTTGGCTGTCAGAAGCCCCAGTGGTCTTGAACATGAGGGCGAGTTTGGCCAAGCTGAGGGGATGAGCACGGGAGGAGCAGAGGGAGGACTACAACATACCAACAGGACAACACCACCTCAGGTTTTTACTGTAAACATAAATATGCATAGAAAAGATCTGGGAGACATCAAGGGTCAGTCACATAGCTGAAATTGAGACCAAAGCTACTGAAAAATGCTTTCCTAAGCAAAGCAGTATTTCGGCAGTCAAAGTTTTGTTCAACTCAAAATAGAAACCTAGGCTTTCTTTGCTAGTATACAAGTGAAATTTAAATTGCTTTGAAATTTAAAAGCACAAAAGTCCTTTTGTAAGCTTTGTATAATTCATGAAGTGATTCTGAAACACTGGTGTTTTGTGATGCCTTTCTTCCTTACACCCCTGCACCTGTATAACACTGGCAGGATGATGCTGGCCCCCAGTTAGATTATCAAGATGGAGGTGGTAAGAAAACCAGAGCTGTCTCTCCTCAAACAGCAATTCGATGTCTCTTGTGAAACTAAGATTGGTATGTTTTTAAAAAATGTTTAAAAGCCAGTTTATATTGTTGGGTACATATCTGTTTTCTTTCCAAAGCATTAAATAATTAGCTGTGAGTAACTAGGCAGTGTTTTTTTAAAATAGTATGTAGATTCTGACATGGCATTCAGATTCACTAATTGTAGCTTAGAGAGAAGGTATACTAAACACTGAGTAATTTTACTGGGGAATCATGGCAAGATTTAGATACGATCTATGCAGTGATTTAATACATGTGCAATTAACAATGGATATCCTGTAAATTGAATAGTTCAAGTTGTTGTTATTTACATTTGTGTAGTGACTTTCTCAGGCACTATGGACACTTTACAGACAGATATCAGATGAGAAGTGTGCAATAAAGCAATAAGTCATTTTACCACCAAAAAATAATGTGATAGTTTTTTTTCTGTAAAGTGCAGCTCATATGAGATTAAGGATCGAATTTCTTTGTAGCCCTCAAATGAACCAGTTTATATTCCATCAAGATGGCCATGTTTTAAAAAATAAATTTAGTACAGAATCTCTGAAATATCCAGACCACTAGGTGTCTGTATAATGGATGTCACAATGTGAAGAAGAATCATTGGGAAAATGACTTCTTGCTCCACTAAATGGTTAAATAAACTAGGTACAAGAATGAAGGTCTTATTTTTCTGAATTGTGTATTAACTTGTACAGGTATTTCAAAAGAGATGAACAGCAGTGAGGCTTGGTTTGATGCAGAGGAGGAACTTGTATCTTCTGGTCAAATTTGTAAAGAAGAACAAGAAGCAAGATGGAGGGATAAAGGGAAGTTGAAGATGAAACAAAAAGGTGTGGGTATGTAAACAACTGGTGTAAAGCTTTTATTACAAAACCAAACAGCCATCAAATAGATCTACTGTCTTGATGTACTTGTACTTTGTTCTAGAGGATGCAAATGAAAAGAAAAGCCACACTTCCTTAGTGTACGTCACAGGCCTATCAAGTAATGTTACTGAGGTGGGGCTCTGACATTTTAAAATATTTGAAAAGTTCTTGTACATCAAAGTTATCTTGATTTTTAAAGAAACAATTTTATAACATGTCATTGTAGTTAATCAGTTTGACCTCCAGAGAGCAGCATCACTCACTAAATTATTCCACATTGTAGTGTGATTTGCTGCTTTGGTTTGAGAGATATCATGCCAATCAAGTGTGCATCACCAGTTTCAGCAACAACAGGTAAAGCCTAATGCCATTTTGTTTGAATATTTAAAAACAAGCAAAGGTGGTGATGGTCTGGTAGTGTGCACAATATCAGAACTGCATGGGAATATTCATTTATTCAGGAATATGGGAATATTCAGCAAGCATTTGTTGTAGTTTTAGTCTTGACAAATTTCTTTGATGTTCCTGCTTTTCTCTCTAGTGTTGCAATAGTGAGTGTAAGAAGTCCCACAGACGCAGAGGCTGCAGTGAGGGAGGTAAGTGGGCGATCTGTTCAAGGCCACACACTCCATGTGGAACATGTCCAACAGTCCCCAGCAAGTGGTGGGAGACCCATAAAAGAGTCCTGCAGAGACCATCCCCCAGCTGCCCATAAAACACGGTCCACAGGTCAACGGCCGAGCACGCGTGGCTCGCAAAGCAGCATCCGCTTGTCCGGAGTGAGTATAGCAAGACACTCCCAAGTTTAGAGGAAGTGAGATCTTGGCTTCCGATTTAAAATTGAGAAGTTGTTTTTGTTTTTGTTTTCCTCACATTGGGCTGACCGAACAGCAACATCTTTGTGAGGAGGAAAAAGTAACATGATAAAGTTGTACTTAATAAATATTTCAGATGGAGTACTTGATTTAAAAAAAATCAGTTGATGTAAACCTCTGCAAAAAGTGAGATCCATTAATTTATCACTGTTTTTTATTCATACAATGCTCCCCCTTCTCTGCCCTTCTTTATACAGCCCCTCCACTGCAGTTTGGACAAGCTTACTAACATACATGACACACCCACTGCTTTGGGCACTTGCGTGCCACAGCACTATGCCACCATGGGCAGCTTTGACACAATCATATCCCGCTTGTCAGAGCGCCACCCAGAGGTGGGCCGGCAGAGGATTGTTGGCGCCTTGCTGGCGCTCCGAGCTAAGCATCAGCATGTCCTCAGCGGCCTGCCCCTGAGACAAATAGTGGACATGACCTCTGAGCTTCTGATGGCCGAGTCCACAACAAAGTGAGTGGGAGAAAGTCACTTTCCTCCTTCAGTCTTTGTAGGAACAAAATATTATTGGTTCTTTGTAGGTACAAATGTTGGTTTGTGGCATGTTGTTTTTGTTCCCTTGCTTGTCAATATTCTGGAAGTACCATTACATGGTTAAGTTGATTTCTGTCATAGTCTATTTACTTTCCTTATCATTTTGTCTTCAAATGTTACCTTTTTAGTGTAGTTTATATGATTACCTGTGAACTACATATTGGAAAGATTTAAAAATCTGTTCAGACTGTTAGATCTTAAGTTCAGTTGTGCATAAAGTTTAGCAACCAAGAGAATTGTAACATTAATGTGAAACTTAATTACACTGGTTTTTGTAAACAATTTTGTTCATGTTTAATCAGTAAACTCTTTCAGTATTACTGGAATGTTGTCAAGTGACATGAAATGATTTTGTTTTTAATGTTCGCAGATGCTCCTATTCAGTTTAAACTGCATATCAGTCAGTAGGAAACTTGTGCGCTCTCAGGGAATCAACTTTTAATGTTACTAGCACTTTGATCAACCAGTTGAACTACAGAAGCACATGGAACAGTGCTCTTTACATCAGTTGGAGCAAGCTGTGATACTATTCCTTTCCAATAAGGGGGTGCTTATAATTAACAGTTTCACTTTTAATTATTTTTTTGATTTCCCCCCCCCCCATCTAATTTGTGGTTAGGCCTACCACTGGTATGATTTACAAACTTCAGTAGAGGATCACTGGAAGCACACTTGTATGCATTTTCCAGGCTACTAAGCCTACCAAGAGAATGGAATTCACAGACATGAGGGTGGTGTATTGATTTATGTAGAGAGACATTTAATTTTAGCAACAGGATATTTGACAATTTTTTGGTGTTAGTATTACACCCTCATTTTAACGTGCGCACACTGCCTAAGTTTTTGTCTATGAAACTAAACTGAACCAAGACATTTACAAGAGCTAAATAAATGACTTACTCTGTTTATAGTCCCATTTATCTGCCCAGAAGCATATTCTTTTAAAATGGTAAATATCCCCTTGATGCAACAATGTTTACCCTTATGTAAGTTAAAACAAACAAACCAAAAACTGCAATTAGGGATGTCTCTTCACCAACAGCACCACCACCCCACCCCCCAAATCTTGTGCAAAAACTGGGAACTAGGCGTGAGTTTATGACTCAACTTAAGTTTATGTCTGGATTTCCCTCAAATAGTCACACATTTCAAGGATATACTTAGGTCAACCTTATGACCTTTATGACAATCAAGCCACACTGTATGTGGTCACTAGTTTGACTAGCAGACTTGGACTAATATCAAATTAGTGTTTGTGTAAATGTAGCGGTTGTGCCCTCATTGTAATTGCTTGAGCATCAACTGTGAAGGATGTTTAACCATTTTTCTAAACGATGGAATTACTCTTTGTGTAAGATTTTAAGTAAAATTGTTAGGATAAATGACACAATTTTAAAAATATTGCCTAGCAGTTTGTTAACTCAGGTGATACATTGCTCAAACCTAGATTTTTTTATTATTTTTTTATTATTTTTTTATTTTATTAAACCAGTTTGTGTAACAATGTACAATATTGAATCATAGTCTTAATTTAATTACTAGACAGCAGAATGGCACAATATAAAAATGGAATGGAAAGAGTAAAAAAAATACCCCTAGCAATCTGCATGTATGGAGAAAACCAAGCAATGCACTTAACCTCATTAATACCATCCCTTCCATTTAGCATATTCAAATATGGTGGTGGGAATGTATTTCTGCAACAGGGGCTGGGAGACTAGTCAAGATGAAGGGAAAGATGGAAGCAGAAAAATATAAAGCAATCCTGGCTGAAAACATTTCAAGAGTGCCCAAGATCAGGTTGGGGTGATGGTTTACGTTTCCACAAGACAATTACCCTGAAGCATACCACCAAGAAAGCATAGAAGTAGCTTGGAGAAAACTCTCTGCAGTGTCTAATTCAGAATCTGGGCCTGAACCCAGAAGAACATATCTGGGACTCAAACATTGCTTTGCACTGACCCTCCCCATTCAACTTGGTTAAACTTGAATGATTCTGGCACAAAAATGGGAGAAACAATGGTGTGCCAAAGTTAAAGGTTCACTCTCCAGAAGACTGGAGACAGTCATTGATGCCGAAGGTGCTTTAACCAACTACTAGGTGAATGATCTGAATATTTATGTGAAAGGAATATTTCTGTTTATTTTTCTAACAAATGTACAACACATTCCAAAAATGTTTATATGATGTATTGTGTGTAGATGGGAAATTAATCCATTTTAACAGGTACCTAAAACTTACCAAAATGTGGAACATTTGAAATGGTCAGAATTTTCTGCCTGTGCTGTATGTTTTATTCTCACAATCTAATTACTTATTCAGATATCTGTCTGGTTAAGGGAAGTTCATAATATTGCCCCCACATCTTTGACTAGCTTTGTTCAGCTTCCTTTAGAATCTAACAAGAGGTCTGGGAGACTAGTATTCCAGTACAAACTCAATGGAAGTCAATGGAATATGTTCCCCACTGATCTGAAAACTCGCAGACTTTCTTGTAGTTTTAAAAAAAAGAATCGTGTAGAAGTTCATTGGCTTCTATTTGTGCTCTCTTTGTAATGTATATCATATAGGTACTAATTAATGTAGGCTTTTGTGGTGGATTGTGGGAGATGGCTTTGTTTTATTATGTTTATGGGTTGTTTTTGTCCTTATTTGTATTGTATTTGTTGTTTCTTTAGTGTTGACCTTCCCGGGGACTGAAGAGGGAAATTATCTAGCTAGGTAACTGTAAGCATCTCTACTCATTTAAGTGTGTTTGGTTTTGTACACGGTCCCTGACCAAATAAACAAACGAATATTTAAAACTGTGGTGCATTAGCTAACTGATCTGTAATCTCCTCTTTGTTTAAATTATGTCTCTAGACAACGGTTTAGCTTCTTTGTGACTTTAATAGTGGTGAAGTACATCTGATTTCCAGAGGCCGTTCGAGACGCGCGCCTTTATCGTTCTGCTTTCTAAAAGATGGAGTCAGATTAACATTAACTCTGGCATGACCGAAAGATTTCTGTAGTCACCGGTACTTAATAAATTCTAAGCACTCATATGGATAACAAAAGCTCTTCTGTGTTAAGACTTTAGCTTTAGCATTTAACAGGCGGCTGCCATGTTAATAAGGGTCACATGACTGATGACTCCGATTAGAAGGAATATTCCGATATCTAGCCGTTAGTGTAATGGGTTTAGGATATGGGCTGTGTAGGTTGTGCATGAGCAGAATCTAAATACAGGGCAATTAATAACTATCTACAACCTTGACTAATCAAGCATTTAGAATATGTAGAGTCACTATAAATGCTATGCTATGCATTGGTTTTGTTAAAAGTGGTTAACACTGGTATTGCATATGTGTTTACAAGCTCCCAACGTTCAACTTGCAACAAAATGGAATATAATAAAAATGCACGACAGGGTTAAATCGGACTGCCTCCTCGCGCTTCGCGTTCCTGTGGGCGGAGTTAATGGAAATGCTGTGGCCAAACTTCCACGGGGAAAACAACTTGAGAGCGGATCTCGACGTTTACAAGCAAAACATTTTCTGGTTTTCGGACTGTATTTTATGAGTATTTTCCAGTTACCTGTAATGCAGTGTGACTCACGCAGTTTTAACGGAATTGCCCGCCGAGAAGGTGATAGTTACTTGATTTCGAACCAGTGTGGATTAAACTGCTTAAAATATCAATATTCTTATTCGGCGGATCTAATGCAATGCAGCGACTTGTGAAAGTTTGTACACTGGGTGCTTATCTCTTTGTTGGTCTTGGGATGGACCGAGGGAAGTGTTTTCTGACCCACGACCTAAAGAACTGTGTATACCATTCATGATTAAATGCATTTTGTCGCAACTTAAGAGCTCGAGGTGTTTCCCAAACTTTTCTAAGCATAATGTGGTATTGTACCTACCGCGCGGCTCTAGTAACGTCCATCATATTTCACATTCTCAGCCACACCGCAAGAGGTGAGTTTTATTGGCTGTGAAATAATTCAATAATTTAAAGCAGAAATTCGTATGAAGCTGAAAGATGAATTGAAATTTAACCTTTAGTGTGCCAGTATCGAATATATTTCTCGTAAATGTTTTAGACGGTTTTCTAACCCTTGTTAAACCTATTTGTCAGATTTTCTTGTTTATCATACCATCAAGTTTTAAGTTTTCGTGTTGACGCTGTTCGCGAAACTAGGTCTTAATGTTTGTATGAGCGGTAGTGCCACATCGTGCGAAGAATGCCTTCTTATTCACCCGAGTTGTGCCTGGTGCGCCGAAGAGGTAAGCACATGCCACGTTCCATAGGCACTCATTTATTATGTACCATTGCCATGAAGAATGCATCTAGGCACAAAGATGAGAAAATGAAATGCAAATTAATAAATGTATCTATTCATTTATTTATAATGTGTATAAAATATATAATATATTTTAAAATAGTTATCTAGTAAGATTGTATAGCCTTGGCTCAATTGACTTTTGTTACAGACACTGATAAAGCCTTGATGTTGCTATATGCCACTTACCTCCATTCACACAATGGTAACTATCATGTCTGTTCTTTTTCAGGACTTTGGGAGGGTAGGGACACTCTTCTCACGATGTGACCTGAGCCAGAATTTGATATACAGGGGCTGTGAGGCACAGTTTATAGAACATCCCAGGAGTGTCAGTTCCATCCTTAAGAACACACCTTTGAGTTCCAAAAGTTCTGGGTCTACCCAGCATGACGTCATCCAGATACAGCCGCAGAAGATCTCACTTAGCCTCAGGCCTGGTATGCAGTTACTCTAGATATAATGTTTTGTGTCCAAATATGGCTTGTTGGTGCTTTTGTTAAATGTCATATCTAGAGCATAATCTAAAAAACCTGTCATCACAGTTTTCAAAGTGTTGACATTATACATTGCTGCTTCAACAAAACGATCAGTGAATTTTCAAAAATGTCTCAGGCGATCCAACCACGTTTGAAGTACAGGTGCGACCAGTTGAAGACTACCCTGTAGATCTTTACTATCTGATGGACCTGTCACTGTCAATGAAAGACGACCTTGACACCATTCGCAACTTGGGCACAAAACTGGCAGAAGAGATGAAGAAGCTAACCAGCAACTTCCGTCTTGGCTTTGGCACGTTTGTGGATAAAAACATGTCACCCTTCTCATACACAGCACCCAAGTATCAGGAAAACCCCTGCAATGGGTAAGTGATGAACCCTCTAATGTTCTAACGATTTCTGTAGAAGCCAAATTTTGAAATACAGAGGCTGGAATACAGAACCCTCTAATGCGCACATCTGCTGAAGTCTCCCTGCCTTAATGATTAATTGCTCTTTGTAATGTTGTTATAATTTACATGTTCATAGTGTTTCTAAACTATGTGAAAAGGAGGGGCTTTTAAACAGGCAGAATTCAGTGGTTTAAGAGAGCTGACAGATTGTGTTTGCCCTAGAGGGGTGATAAAACCATGTTGGTGTACTCCACTATGCATCAGTGCCCATGTAGGTTATGTCCCAAGTCCTTCTGTGTGTTGCTGTCTGTACCACCAAAGAAACACATTGGGGGTGGGAGCTGTTAGGCTTTTACCCACAAAACACCTCTTTTCTCTCCCATGTAGCTTTTCTAGTTACCATTACAATGGTGTTATAGAGCATGAATGTGAATGTTGAGTTCCACCTTTGTTAAAAGATTAATAACAATAATAAAAGGAAATTCATAACTTTTTAAACAGTTGTTGTACTTAGAAGACTTTATAGGATAGTGTGTTAGAACAAGAAAATGAATTGCTATCATCTCTTTTACTTCAGATTCAAACAATAAAAAAATCTCTACATCCTTGATAATAAGATGTTTTCTCTCACTTTACTGCCATTTCAGATACAAGCCATTCCCAAAGTGCATTCCTTCATTCGGGTTCCGTAACCTCCTCTCTCTAACTGACAAGGTTGACCGTTTTAATGAGGAGGTGCAAAAACAGATGGTGTCACGCAATAGGGATGCCCCCGAGGGCGGCTTTGATGCTATTCTGCAGGCTGCTGTTTGCAAGGTCAGCAGTCAGTTCTGATGGTCATTGACTTGGTTTGTCTTTGATGTCTGTCTTTTCTGGATTACTAAAGCAATAAACACAAAATACTAAACAAACACTAAAATATCAGCTTCTGAGCCTTCTCGCTAGATAAACAACCAGTCCTCTCATCCACACAGCAACAGGATTTATACACTGTCTTTGGTCTGAGGCTTCTCAAAAACATTAGAGATGTGGCTTGTACATGGTTAGCATGTCTGCATGGGAGTGACTTGCATGCATCTCTTTGTAATAATGCTTTGCTAAACACTGATGGCTGCCTTATTTGTCTTCCTTGTGAAAGGACAGTCTGTGTAGCTGTGCTGCGGTCACAGAACTGTGAACAATAACCAGATTTATGTCTTTTATCTCCTCTTCCTTTCATAATTTGATTGAGGAGTATGTTGGATTAAAGTGTATTTGCTCCTTTGCTTTTATCTGCCACGAGACTCTTAACTTGTACTTGAGGTTTGTTGAAAATGCTGGAAATGAACTTGTTATACAGTTAACTTTTAATATTGTGTGTCATAGAAAAATGTTTTTGCTTATGGGCAAATTTTAAATTGCTCTGTGATCTGCATCCAAATAAACATTTCTCATAACTGCTCTGTGCAGAGAGTTTTCTCCAAAAGACACATTCCTCTTTTGACCTTTCCAGTAAATGCAAAAACAAGATACTGTGATTGTGATCTCATGGGGTAGGACCAAAAAGGACCAAAAACTATCGGGGATAAACCGTTTACCGTTCCTTGCAGGAGAGAATTGGCTGGAGGAAAGAAGCCTATCATCTGCTGGTTTTTGCCACAGATGATGTTCCCCACCTGGCTTTGGATGGAAAACTGGCTGGGCTTGTTCAGCCCCATGATGGCCAGTGCCATCTGAACGACAAGAACGAGTACAGTGCTTCCACCAAGATGGTAAGTGAGCCACATAAATTAACATTTGCAGTTAATCACTCAAACCTTATAAACCCATTGTACATAAGCAGTGGAAACCTGAGTTTTGAGCCTCACATGTGGAGATGGCACTTGCTGACTGTGCACCCAGCTGAGTTTTAAATGACTTTATTGGATACTTATTTACTGCCTAGCTGGCCAACCCTAATCCATATCATCTATAATGCATTTATTGTATGTCTGTGAGGTTAAATACCAAAAGTGCACAGGAATAGGCACAAAGAAATGTCACTGCCTACTTGCAAGTTCTTTTTTGTGTTTAGGATAAATTTAGCATAAATTTATTTCTGCATAAACTTAATTGGTGTTTTTCTTTTCTCTGTAATTGACTAAATAATTTAGCTACAGAAAGAAAAGCATTTTTCTTCATTAACTGTTAACTGTGCTATAATTTCTAGTATGCTGTTTGTTTGGTTATTACCTCCTCATAACTGCAGCAATGTAAACAGGGATAACTGATTTCAGATCAGAATTCCCATCATGAGATTTTTGTTAAATGTGGCCCATTGTATAGAACAAGACCATTCAGCTATTTGGAAAAAGGAGTTGCTGGGATGGGAAGTTTAAACAGTGAAGGAGAATAGGAAGAGCAATGACTTCCTTTCACAGTCTGCTGGACAGGAAGAGCGGAAGGATAAGCAGTGCAGGCGCGTATGCATTTGGTATTCTCACATATGGCTTTGTGTGTGTCTGTCTCTGCAGGACTACCCTTCACTGGCTCTCCTTGGAGAGAAGCTGGCTGAAAGCAACATTTTCCTGATCTTTGCAGTGACCAAAAGGCACTATGTTCTTTATAAGGTATCAGAAGTAAATTGGCTCATGGCCTGAGGAGGCACATGCATCAGATCTCCCCATTACAGCATCTATGAGCCATTACTGTTAAGATTCACAACCTTTTTCTTTTTCCTAGAATTTTACTGCACTGATCCCAGGAACTACAGTGGAGATTCTGGATCAAAGTTCCAAAAATATAATCCAGCTGATTGTCACTGCCTACAATGTAAGATAATGACCTTTCCAGTAAATCTCCAATCAGAAAACTACATGCAGTTCTTCCTAACATCTTTGAACATCTTATTTAAGTACAGGTTTTGAGCACAGGTTTTCTGTGATTGAGATAAATGGTTTGGTGTTGGCTGTTTGTTGTGGTTTGAATTTAAGGTCACCTCTCCCACTGTGAAATGAGCACGTGAGAAAGCTGGCTGCTGCAGTTCTTTTTCTCTCTTTTTTTTTTTTTTTCTTTCTTTTTTGGATGGTTTTGTGACACCTCATATCATTCACAGGGCCACTCTGCGTTTGCTCACTTTGAGCAAAGAACATGGGGTGATTGGTGGGGGTGTTACTGGTCCCTTAATGACTGTCACACTGTGCTGTTACTTCAAAACACCCCAGTGAAAATAGCGCAGCACAGCTGACCTGCTTTATATGCACCAGATGTGTCAGGTCTGCCCCTTTTATTATTCTCAAGGTCCCCAGACTCACTCAATATATTATTAGAATGATGATAAGGCAGTATTGAAGGACTGAGTTTTATAAAGCAATTTGGAAAAACACTTGGAATGAGAGGAACAAAAATCCTTCAAACTGGTGTTCAGACTAGTAAGATGACCAGCATTAGATGAGGGCATTTTATGGTTTGTGTAGTGTGTAAACTCAGGTTTCTACGTTTCACTGTACTTTGAGCTAGCAGCCAGTGATAAAATTAAGCATAATGTATGTTTTGCTCAGACCATGAGTAGGGATCTGCCATATTTGACAATCGTGGTAAAAATCAGAACAAGTCACTATACAGAATTCAAAAGGCTTCCAGAGGTCTTAAAATATAATGTAAGAATCTGGAGGTGCAGGAAAGAAACCCGTTGTAAACCAGGCTAAATAAATTGCCGTATGATTAATCTGAATAGTGGTTACATGCTTTGATTTTTGGATGCAGCAATGTCATTATAGGTTAGTTTTTACTTTTTCAGCGCAAGAGCCATATTTAATTAGTTTTTCTTTTGAGTATTTATTAGTAGCTAATAGTGAACTAACATATAGGCTTAGTTGATTTAGTTTATTATTAGTTTATTTGAGGTTAGTTGAGGTCCTAGTAAAAAGCTCTTAACACTGGATAGTTGCCATTGTTAATTTTAACATTATTTGTTGTTTTTGGTGTGTAGAATATCCGGTCCAAAGTGGAGCTGAGCGTGTGGGACCACCCTGAAGACCTCAGCCTGGCCTTCACTGCCATATGTCAAGACGGACAGCCCCTTCCGGGTCTCCGCAAATGTGCAGACCTAAAGATCGGAGACACGGTGAGTTGATATGCTTCTCATACATGGCTTTCACAGTCAGTATTACTATTGTCATTGCAATAAATGTGTGGACTCGGGACTAGTTTAGCCTTGGGTTTTATTACTGTGTTGGGTTCCTTCCAGAGGAATCATCAGTGAGGATTAGAGGCCAGTGGAGAAAGCCAATGGTGAAATGGAATCTGTGTGACCTTTTCATCTTCTCACATGTATAGTTCATGTTGGTTTAGATCCAGTGGAAGGATTCTTTTTCCAAAATTACCCTCAGTGTTAAATGTGCAGACATTCCTATTGCTTAAAAGGACTTAAATAGAGCAATAGAGAGAGAAATACATTTTAAAAAATTGCAATATGGTGCTCTTATGCTCTCAACCTGCTCTTATGCTCTTATGTATAAAAAAAACAGAGTTTTTTGACGTGCATGCAATGGCCAAGACCTCAGACTTGCGTTTATTATGGGAGTCAAACTGGCCTTTTGCACAAAACCTGAGTGCATACAAACAAAAGTAGATGCCAACAAGAGTTTTGGTTTTCCTAGAGCTCTGTCAGAGGAACATCCTGTCCCTTTGGCCCAAAGGCTCTTGCCCCAGAGGGTCATTTTGGCCAGTACTAGTTATCGTGTAAGTGTGCTTTCCGAATGATGTGTATGACCTAAGCAGACTGTCTTGAGTCTGCAGAAGATGAAAGCCAGTGTTTTAATATGAAGTCCTGATACATTTAATAACTTAGTTTTAATATTTTGGTGCAATATAAAGAATCTCACCATTTCCAAACAAACTAAAAATGAATATAAGTTTGAAACATAGGTGAGTTTAACTGCCCGAAGCATGGGCTTATAGAATTTGGGGTTTTTTTTTGTTGGGCTTTTTTTTTTTTTTTGCTTGTTTCCTGAAGGTCTTGGATAGCTACACATGTAAATTGATTTTTCTCTTATGCAAAGCCTTCCTTGCATTCCTTATTGAGGAGCTATTGTAAAGCCACTTGGTACATGCCACCATGTGGTGAACTGGCCCTCAAAAATTCATCCCTAAAGCTCAGGGTCCTTTTCTCCTGCACCTTTAGGCTGCCTGAGTGTAGGGACGAATTGGCTAGGGAAACCATAGTGTGAATCTCCCCAGTGAAAGGCAAAGCATAATTTTGCCTAGCCAATGTAATTGGCTTGGCTCTTGTAGTCTTTTTTTTTTTTCATGTGGGAATGTGTAACATTGTGCCCAAGTGCCAATCTCCCGTCACTAAAACAGTCACAGCATAGGCAGAAGCCCATGCGTCACTTGCAGGCCTCCGGCCACCTCTTGGAGAGTCTGATGCTGCATCTCAATGGCCTTGGACAATAGCACAGAGTTCTTTCTACACAGAGGAACTGTGGAACAGGGAGAAAAAAAAAAACCAAGAGCCTTGGTAACAGAAGCGCTAGCTCAGATTCTAAAGCTAAGCTTGGATCCATTTTAACAGAGCAGGATTTACCCCCCGCTCAAACCCCAAACCCATCCCCCTGAGGATACTAAAAAGTCCTATACATTGCAGAGTGAACTAATTCTATATCGAGTTCACATGTCTCTTAGGATACATCAGGTGGTTGTTGTTGGGTACCTTTTTGTTTCATTTTGTGCTTTTTGTGTTTTCCACAAACACTTTTTTGTTTTTTATTTATCTATTTTATAGTGGTTTGGCTGTTCTTTTAAAGTTTGAAATCTACTATAACTTACTTTTTTGTTATTCTTATTTTGTTTATGAATATTATGTGGTAATTTTGCTGATGTTCAGAGCTTTTCCATCAGCAGGGGCACCAGCCATTTACAGTTTATACTCTTAATTAGTCTGATCACACCAGGTCTCAAAATCAACAGAAAGGCTCCTTGTTTTTAAACTGATAGTATGGCACTGCACTTCTATTGTCATAGCTGGTTTTACGGCTGACTGCTGCTAATACATCGTTTCATCTTGCCTCTGACACTCTTAAAATGAGCTCCTCCAGTTATTTGTTTGTTATCTGCCAAATTAAATCTCCAGTCGTAGGCCATGTGGAACTGGTCCAATTAAAACAAGCTTGCCATAGCCAATCACCATAGATATGAAGATGTTTTTCTAACAGCACGTGACTCACCCACCGAACTTGGCCGACCCACTCCTTTTGTCCAGCCACTCTCCAACTTCTTCTCCTCGTCTTTGTCCTCATTCTGTCTCTGGTCCATGTCTCGCAGGTGCTGATGCTATGTCCACGTGATTCACATGCCTCGCTAATCGGATTCTGCAACTCATTAAGTTGTTAGGGTAGTACTGCTGTTGTCCTCTCCTTCCATCCTTCCTTCCTTCAGGGCCTCTCTTGGGTAATCATGTTTTCTTGTGAAATTAACCACGTAGCACAACCAGGCAGGTGAGGGAGGGGCATAGTCCAACAGCCTGTAACAGAAGGTTCAGCAGAATAGCTAACTGTTATTTGCAGACTAGTTCTAAAAATGAGGATACAGCAGAGGAATCAGTATTTTCATTCCTCTTACAAATCTGTCGTATGGCATATGCTTGTCATACGCTCCAGATCCTTTCAGAATTGTCTTGCACTCCACTTTCAGATCATGGCATGAAAGCAATAATTTCCCACTGGATCACAAGCACTGACTGGAAAGTTTGATAATGTGGCGGTTGGGTTGAAAAGATGTTTTTTGCCTTTGTTCCCCGCTAAAGAGAAGGATGACTGATGTATAGTCTGCCAACACCAATACTGCCACTGTGGCCAAATATTTAGCCGGGGCCTCGGCGTAAACACAGGACATCCCACTGTGCAGAGACCTTACATCAAAGACTCAAACGGTCAACATGTTGAGCCTGTCCTGTTCCATGCTAGCTTTCACAGAGTAGACATGTCCTCTAGTAGGTCTCGCATGTCCCCTCAACGTCTGCTTTAATTATGAGTGGTCTTTATATTTTGGCCATGTTTTGCATCTGTCAGAGAGCTGTTCTTGATCACTCTGAGAGAGGTGAGATAAGGCCATGCATACAAGTACTGCTTGTGTCACACAGAGTTGACATTCAGCCAGTAACAAATTCCTAAATTTAAGGCTACATATTTTTTAAATGAATTATTACATTTTCCTTTACTGGGGGGTTCATCTGGTTTTAGCTTATGCCTTATGATCAGCATGGTTAACTAATAAGTACATTTGATCGATTTACATGATAACATACCTACTTACTTTTTTTAGTTATTCTTACTGAACCCAACATTAATAAAGTATCTTGAAACTGACACCGACTTGAAGCCAACTCTTGCTGTCTCCTTCAGGTCTCCTTCAACGTGAGCATTGATGCTCAAAACTGTCCTCCTCAGGGAACCCAGAAGAGCTTCACCATCAAGCCGGTGGGTTTCAAGGATCGTCTGGAGGTGGTCGTGGACTACCGGTGCAGCTGTGGCTGCACACGCCTCACACAGGCCAACAGCAGCCGCTGCAGCTCTGTCGGCATATACGCCTGTGGCACATGCCGCTGCGAGCCAGGTTACCGTGGTGCCCACTGTGAGTGTGGGGAGGGTGAGGTGGGCACAGCTAACCTGGCTGCCTGCCGTGAGGCAGACGGCAAGCAGGTATGCAGCGGGCGGGGCGAGTGCACTTGCAACCAGTGCTGGTGCTTCGAGTCGGAGTTTGGCAAAATCTACGGCACCTTCTGTGAGTGCGATGATTTCTCCTGTGCCCGCCACAAAGGGATCCTGTGTTCAGGTGAGCGGTGTATGGCAGGCCTAGAATGTCTGGGCTGAGACAGACTGAGATGCATGCTTTCTGATTTTCTTGTTTTGTACAGCATCAGTCCATGTTTTATTAATACTGATAGTGTTTAGTAGTAACTCTTAGTATCGGGCTTAGTGTTGCTTTCGTATTCCGCTTGTGTTAATACAAAGAGGAGAATGAACATTGAATTTAAGGTGTGTCTTTCTCACCTGATCTGCTCTGTCTTGGAATACTCAGTTACAACAATCTGATGTGTGTGTGCTGGGTAATGCTTAACCAATTGAAGTGGCTGAACCAATCTTGTTACCTTCTGACGATAAAGTTGAAATGTTGGCTCAATATGACTGTATTAAAGATGCCCTACTTTAAGTCCTAGATCCTGTTTTGTTGATGGAGAGCATGTGTTTGGGCCCATCTGAGCCCTAGTGAATGGCAGCTGGTGCAACCACTGCAAGAGTTTGGCGTCTTGAAATGCCAAACTCAAGCCCATTGCCCATCCCACTCCAAAGCTCTCATCCCACCATGACACAGTGAGAGCTTTGTAATGAGATGCGTTCTGTTTATCCCCCATACACAATCACTGCTCTATAACCAAAAAAGATCTGTGTTTTCCTTCAGTCAGCAGGAACTGCCTGGTCGGCACAAAGTGGTCATTTGTTTGAGAGCGGGCTGACAGCAGGCACATATGAATGCTGATGACTGGAGAGCAATAATTGAACACAAGAGTCGCATATGGGCAGCTGCTTTCCTGCCACCTCACCCATGGCAAAACTCTGGGTTTCATTAGCAGTGATGCCATAATTACTCTAATCTTGAGAGTTCTAATCTTTCCCACCTCTTTGCCATTCGGAGTTAATTAGGACAGGTTGCTGTAAGCCACTTGATAACAATTTTGAACTAGTTGCTGTCAATGGGAACATTCTTGTTTCTCTCTTGTTAAAAGCCTTGCAAGTGTCACAGGACCACGCCCTTTGTAAGTGCACGCACCTCTACGGGGTTTAATGTCTTGTCTTTTGTCTATTTAAATCTCTGATGGTGTGTGTACTGTGTTGGTCATCGTTAGTCTGTTGTTGAATGTAAAACGTGTATGTAATCTTCGTTCAATGTTATTAGAGTCTGTGTTCTGTTACGTGTACGAGTCATGTCTTTCATTCATGTTGTATATGAGTGCCACCGTTCTTGTTTGTGTCTTTTGTTAATAAATGTCATCTCATCGAGGGAGTCTGTGCGTCCTGCTCCACGCCCACCGGCACTCGGGCCAGCAGATCTGTTACAGCAAGTGTGCTTTTGGGCCTGTTTTGGTTTTGCTTAAGTGGGACCAGTTTAATGGTGTCTGAGGGAGGAAAAAGGTTAGGATAAAATTTCCTAATGTAGAACACTCGCAAAATGATGCAGGATTGTAGAGGAACAATAACGGACAGGGTTTGTTCGTTTATGCAGCTTTCCCACTCTAATAGTTACTTCTAGTTTTTAAATTGCTGCTTAGCTACAGAAATTTGGGTTTTATTTGTGCAAAAATGCAGCCAATTTTTTCTTGTGGTTGACCATTGGTGGGTTTATCATCTCAGCATTATATTATATTAGCACTAAATGGTATGTTGCTATGGCATTTTTAGTTAAACCTGCCACTGGGCCAGAATCAAAGCAGTTTGCAGAGAGACTGACTCCTGCTTAGTCTGTAAAACAAAGATTTACAGTAACAAGCTATTTTTTTTTAAACAAGCTGTTGTGTTATTATGAAGAGTAGTATTTCTCAACTCTGTGCCAAGGTTAGTTTACATTTAATATTTAAGTAAATATTGCACAGTCTCTCTGATTAATGAGAGAATTTGTGGGTTTGAGTAAAAAAAAAAGTGATTAAATATCTTTATTCAGCCTGCTTACTGACATCAGAAGGAGGTTTTTATGCAGGCCTCCACATTACTTTATTCACCATCTCTTATCAACTGGTGAGAGTACAGAATATTCCATTTGAGTAACAAATATCATTCTGTTTTGGCTGTGGTCTCTTGGCGCGTCTGTGCTTATTTGTAAATCTCCCTATGTCCAAGACTTCCTGCTCCTCTGCCTGTGCTGTGACTTTCACTGCAGGAGACAGGAGCTCGGCCTTGCTGTACGCCAGTAGTCTGTGAGGCCGGAGCAGCAGACGCTTCAGGCCGTCTGCTGTTCAGCGTCCCCTTAAAGGGGGTAGTAAGAGAGGCTGGAGGGGCGGGGCAGACAGGCTGACGCTGCAGGATGAGTTGTCTGTCTCTGTCTTTGACTTGGACGCTACAAACAGGATCAGACTGGCATAAAAGCCTATTCTTAATCTGACACTGTGCTTAAGTGGTTTTCCATTAAATTTGTGCAGAAGCAGGCAGGAATTACATGGTAGTATAAGGCTTTTATCTTAAGTGTTTGGGGTAATGAACTTGTAGCTTATATGAACTCTTCTTGTCTGCTTGTATAGGCATGTTTGTGTGCAAGTAATCTCAAACTAATGCCTTTTTTTTTGTAAAACTCTGACTTTGTAGCACATTGCCACATCTGTGTTTTATTTGCAGAATAATACTCGACCTGTTAGTAATGCACAAAGACCAAAATAGAATATCCATCTGGTGGTGGTGACCATGTGCACTACATTGTTGCACCTCTGAGTACTTTTATTTGCCTCCCCATCCTCTCCCACCCCAGCCTGGGCATGACCTCAGCACCTGGCAGTCCACTGCTTATGGTCTACTCCAGTACCCCACCAGTGCTGTAGACCAGAGCCTTGCTTTCCTCGGCTGCCGTGCAAATGAACTTCGGTGTTTAAGGTGGAGTGAGACACCGTATATGAGACCTTAAACACATGCGTGACTGTTCATAATGGAAGTTAAAATGCACAAATCATAAATAGCACGTGAAGGATGAGCTGCTTTGCGTAGCATGTATAGGCCTGATGTGTTGTGCTAGTGCAGTGACAGTTTGACATGGTACCTTGTGTCCTAACCTAGTTTTCTAGTCTCCATGTATAGCCATTCCAAATCATGGATGTTTGCATGTAATGTGCTGTGTTTTTGGCTCTCCACAAAAGCATACTAAAATATTTGGTCAAATTTGAGACAAAGATGAGGCCAGCACTTCATCTTATTTCCTAGCCAATCTGAGAGCATTTTTACTTGCATGGCTGTAGAGTTTTCTCTCTAGTCCTTCCTGGGCACATACCAAAGAATCATGCTAGACTTGATGGCAGTAACCTTATGGGTATGCAGTCTGCATTCTTGCTGGCATTTAAAAAAAATAATAATAATTTTAACATTTAAATCTGAAGAATCAGGGGAAAAAACTTTTTTTGAGAAAAAACAAATTACAGTGCAGTACTTTTTCAGGTACTTTTATGATATTTCTCTGGACACCAATCCTCTACATGGGACTTTATAACCCAAAGGCAACCTATTTTGTAGTAGAAAAATAAGAAGTCCAGCTGTTTAAACCCTGCTTAGACAGAGGGAGACCTTCTGTATGCCCCAGGCTCTGTATTAGCATGCTACTGAGGAAACCGTAGACGGCACCCTGCTCCTTTTCACTGAGCTCTGAGAGGATCGTACTCGTTGTGAGGAAGCACGACAGAATTAAAGCTTTATGAGGGTGTAAGCCTTGAACATTTTGAATAGCAATTTTAATATTTGTATCATTTGTTTATTTATACTATGTCTGTGTATAAGTTTGAGTGTGTGTTTGTATTCCTAGCTATGATCTGAATCACATTTTAAGTAAGAGGCAAGAACGTGGAAGAGCAGCTGTAGCGGCTTCAAAATCAAAACACAGCAGTACACATTCCACCATCTTGGAGCCAGGACAGAAAATGGTCTCAATGCTTGTCGTCCATGAGACCTGAAGCAAGGTGTTTCAAGCCGAGCCATACTTGAGGCTCGAAGTACTCGAGGTACGGATCGGGCTTTGACCATTGACCTCGTATGAAGGGGCTGGTCCATTTTTGGCTTTGTAGGCAAGCATCAAGGTTTTAAATCTGATGCGTGCAGCTATTGGGAGCCAATGAAGGGAACGCAGCAGTGAAGTAATGTGTGAACTTCAGAACATTGAAGACCAGTCATGCTGCTGTATTCTGGACAAGTTGTAGAGGTCTGATGGCTCTTAAAGGAAGATCAGCAAGTAGCGAGTTGCAGTAGTCTAGTTTTGAGAGCACAAGAGACTGCACAAGCACCTGGGTAGCTTCCTTCAAAGGGCCGAATCCTTCGTATGTTACAAAGTAGAAATCTGCAAGACCGGGTTAGAATGTGCCGGTTTATAGCCAGACTGATTGGGATCAAGCAGCTGGTTCTGGGTGAGGAAGAGAGACAATTGATTAAAATCTGCTCGTTCAAGGTCTTTTGAGAAGTGATACAGGTCTGTAGTTGGTAACATTGGAGCCGTCAAGTGTGGCTTTCTTGAGGATTGATACCACCCTGGTGGTTTTGAATGCAGTTGGTATGTATCCAGAAGATAAGGAGTTGTTGTTGATGACAAAGATGAAAGGAAGCAGATCACTTGTGATTGTCTGGAACAGAGTGGAAGGAATTGGATCCAATGGACATGTAGTCAGATTGCTGGAAGTCAGGAGTTGAAGAATTTCATCTGAGGAGAGAGGAGAAAAATAAGTCAGAGAGTTGGGTGTTGGGGAATGCACATTGGTTGGCGGAGTGGGAACAGAGGAAAGACTGGCGGATTGCTGCAACCTTCTCCTCAAAGAAGGTGGTGAAATCCTCAGGAGTAAGAGATGAGGGGGAGGATAAAGGAGAGAAGAACAAATAGTGAAGAGTTTACGTGGACATCTAGGACAGTTCCCCAGCATTTTATGGGGAAACAGGAAACAGTTAACAACACTGTAGCCAGTACAGTGTCTGTAGTTATTTAAGTCTTAGTTGGCACTATACGAAGTCATAATTATAGCTCAGGGCTGCATTCTTAGGAATGTGTAATGTCTCTTGTCCTTCTCATGCTATTCCGACTTACCCGTACTCTGTCTATGCCTCTGGTTTAGTGAAAATACATTGTAACACATACATTTGTATAACCTGTTTACCAATCCCTGACACCTGCATGCGTTTTGCTTGGTAAAAATGATCATTTTTGATCATAGAGCTTTTTTAATTTTTCTATATATGTTTTTTAAAGCAAAGTTGTGGTACCTGTAACTTAACCTTAAAGATTTTTTTTATCATCAAAAGACTCATCTTTTACTCACATTTCCTCCTTTTTTGTTTGTTTGGGGTTTTTTTTTTGGGTGGGTGCAAAAAGAGCTGTTTTAGTTCTTGTTAGCTGATTTTAGCTCTATGAAGCATGTGAAACACTGTTTCTTGACATCCATGCTGGTTAGAGAAACAAAACTAGTGTTCACAGTGATTGCATACTGTTTTTGGGGGACCACTGGAACGTAGTACAAAGGAGTCCTCATGATGGCTGTACATTGCCTGTAGAGAAAGCATGAGAGAGTCTTTTGGATAATTTTGACTGGATGACAATATCAATGATGTGACTCATGCCAAAATGATTTTGTCTCAAACTCTTTATTCAGTGTAGAACTGTCAATGTAGAGTGTTAGAGGTTGTGTATTCACTCCCCAAGATTTCATCATTCACAGTAAACCATGCAGAGAGTGTTCTCACTATAAAATCAAAGAAACTGGTTGCACTTAACAGCAAAAGCAATGACATGCTGTGCTGAAGCATGACATGGAGGTAATGTGACAAACGTTATTCGTCTTGACCCAGGTGCCCTTTCTGTGACAGACAAAAATTTGAGATCACCTTGTTAGAAACAACGGTTAGGGTCAGGTTTCCAGCCCTAATTAATACAATCCATGTTCATACTGTTTGTGTAATCCTTTAAGTAGTTCTCAAAAGTGTGTTCACACATGCTTACTACCCACATTATTAGAATCGTTTACATCTTGAGGGTTTGCAGTTAGAGACGATCACCTTTTTTGTCATGCAAGGTTTATAATCCATTTCTCCCCAATAATTATACACCTGTAAGGCTGTGAGAGAATGCTCCAGAAAGGATATAAGAATGGTATGACCTGATGTGCAATATTTGTCCTAATCTTGATTGTTGATCCTACATGAATCAGGCCACAATCATATTTAACTAGGCTTCATGTATTAAGTCTAAATGAAGTTTTCTGTATTCTTCCCCTTCCTGAGTGCCCTACACAGAAGAGCACTGCTCTAGTACTGACGACATTTTTTTTTGACAGACCTCTATCCCCCTGCTACTTCTGCGTTTGAAGTGGGGTCACCAGTGGTTGCTGTGGTTAGCATTTGCGTGCTTGCCGTTCATTGCAAATTAACTTGGACTTAAATTTACTTGAAACTATTTTCAACATTTTTGTCAATGATTATAATTGCCAGTAATAAACATTGCATATAAACAAAATATTCTAGTCATGTTATAGTGATTGCTACAGTGAAGACTTTTAGGGAGGAAAAAATCTAGTGGCAAAGGCACCTAACCTGCAAAACTTTATTTATTTATTTATTGGAATTAGGGTCCATGTTTGGTGTCTTTTTTTTTCAGGTCTAATTGAAACTTGCCTTCATTTTGCCCATGTGCCAAGGACATGTATGACTAGTTAAATAGTAGTCTGTGGACAAACAGGAAGAAATTTGATTCTTTTCACAAAATCCCCTTCAAGCTGTGGTGGCAACTTTCATTTCTTGTCATTAGTCTGCTGTGGCAATGGAAAGATGTACTACCGCATTTGTAATGGCTGATTTTGCAGAATTGTCTGTCATGATGGCCACAGGAAAAGCCACAATGTCATGTGTCTCTTTGTCCGTTGCTAGTCTGCAATCTGCAGTCTGCAGTCTTCATGTCTGACAGTGTCATCAGAAAAGTTTGAATACAGATATACATGTATGTATGATTCATTAGTCACATGTATGAAATCTTTTCAAGTGGAATGCTGAAGACCAGTGTCCGAATTTTAAAAGCCACCATGTTTTGACTTTTCTTGGGAGAGAAAACTATGTAGCGCGAGTAGCTCTTGTGGAATGTAAGCAACGAGGATGTGGATGGGTGTATAAGGCAGAACGAGTATATACACTATAGGTTCATGCAGGAAACATCTGAGAATGTGCTCATTCCAGATTTCAGATTAAAAAAAAATTAATTTGCATTTATTTTATGAAAGTACATTTCTCAGAAGCTGTGTTTATCTTTCCAGTGTTAGATTTAGAGTACTATTTTTAACAGCTGAGCAGCTAACACACAGTTGATGTTACATTTGCATGATTCACTGTTAAGCCTTTTACAGGAAGGGATTGCTGGTATTTACTTGTATTTAATTGTTTTTTTAACTTAGTACATTGTGGAAAAAATTGCTCTGTACCAAAGGGTATTATTTTGCCATTTCGGATGCATAAAATACCTGGGGTTGTTTGTTTGGTGGTGTGTTTTTTTTGTTTTTGTTTTTCATTTGTGGGTTTGTTTGTTTGTTTTTATTGGGGGTGTATCTTTAAATGCCAACAGTCAGAAATCATCTCCTCTGTGAAACAAAACACCCTGCAACCAAGCTAATAGCTGAGGTCTGCTGTAATTTCCATCGCTCCACGCTGCTGGGGCTTTGACTGTCCTGTGGGTGACCTTATTGGGTCTGACTCTGTCTGTGGGTGAGCTTAGTCTTGTCTGTGGCTTTGACTACCCTGTGGGTGAGCTTAGTGGGTCTGACTGTGTCTGGGGTGGAACCGGGAAAGTCTCTTTCCCAAAGGCTTTTTGGCATGATGCACAATAACTTGGTGACCTAATTCAGCCGGTGTACAAAATGCAAGGAGGAGTGTCTTTCCCTGCCCAAGATCTGTGGTGTTACTCTCATCTTATATTCAAACTAACATTTTATCCTCATAGTAATGTGAGAGTAATGTATTGTGCATTTTCCCTGCACATAAAAGGCCTGACATTTGGAATAAACCATGGTACACTGTGAAATGAACATACTGATCTCAAACATGTTAAAAGATTCCTGCTATGTTAGCACTGAATTTCATCATTGTTTTTGTACCCAAACTCAATTTCATTCGCAACACCACACACAAACACATACACACACACTCATTCACTCACTTACTTACTTTTTCTCCCTCTGTCATTTTTGATGGGGAATAAGGAAACGGGTGTGTTGAGAATGCATGCCTGAACTTGCTTTCTTAAACTAGATCTTTAAGGAGTTGAACATGCAGACAGAATTGTGGGAAGTATTTTTTCTGACCTGCCATGCCCTGAATAAATGGCACCTTCACAGAGTGACTCACCTCTGCGTTCATATGAGACTCTCCCTTTGCGGTCCGGTGTCACAGGAAAAATGATTGTGACCATTGTGGGGTGTGGAGCCTTACAACAACCCAAAAATCGATTTCATGCCAGCAGTTTCACAATGCTTTCTGTACTTTTCCTCAGGAATTCTATATTTTGATGCCAAACAAAATTCAGTCAAATAAAGTCTTGACTTTATTTATTTATTTATTCATTCATTTATTTATTTATTTTAGCTTTTTTTTTTTTTTTTTTTTTTTTTTTTTTTTTTTTTTTTTTTTAGATTAAACATGTATAATATTAGGTTCTTTAATGAAGGGATTCAGATGTTTAACTTGGATTTAAGTTTTACGCTCTAAAAGGTCCTCTGTAAACCAATAGTGGAGTTTCTCGGACTTTATACCCACTCAGAGTATATGAGCACTGCTCTGCTGTCAGATGTAATCTGGCCTGGTTCAGTAAAGGTGTGCACAAGAGTGAGCTTTCTCTCTGTTGTTCTGTCTTCACAAGCATTAATCCTCCATTTGCTTTTATGAACAAGCCCTGATAGTTTCAAATCCTGTTGCATAAACATTGTATACTTCCATTATGTCAGTTTACAAAATCTAGATTATACTATAATTGGAGGCTGTAATTGTAAGTTGTTTTTTTTTAATTGCTTTCTGGTCTCCAACTGACAGTCACTTGTCCTTATTAATTGCCGGCACATAGAGAAGCTGAAGAATTCTACACTCGGGGTGTTTGTCCTGACTGCCACTTCATGTTACACTGCGGCTGTACTGAGCTGCCCGACGTGAGAATGTTATTGTTTAAGAAACTAGGAAAATGTGTGTTGAACATAGCACAGATCCTGTTTAGAAGAGCTGTCTACTGTGCTATGAAAGCTTGTTTTGTTTCTGCTCTTTGCTGAAGCCCCAGGCCTAATCGGGGTTTGAACAGTGATCATCAGTGCTATAATCTCAGTTGATTTCATTCTTCTCCAGTGGACACAGGAGTTTGGATAAAGACGTGAAAGCCGAAAATCTGCATGTAGTCGATCCAGTTGTTTCGCACTGGTCTGGAATGTGGGCAGTGGTTTCTCCTGGGACAACTCTACTTTTATTTTTTTATTTATTTATTTATTTATTTACTTATTTTTAGATTAAGAAATATAGCTCAAGGGCATTCATGGTGATATTCAAATTGGTAAATGCAAGAGAGCTTTTCACCTGCAAATGCGGTGACCTCAATGTTTGTAAATGTCTTGTGTGTGAATTTGCTTGCCGTGAGAGGTATCGTTTTAGTGATCTGTTTTTTAACCTGGGTCTGTTTTGCACTGGTTGTTTGACAAGTACCCTTTGTTTTCAGGGAATATAAATGAAGTTTTAGTTAGTTCATTTTAGTTATTGTTTTGTGTGTGTGTGTGTGTGTGTTTGCACGCTCATGCGGATGTGTGTTCGTGTGTGTGTGTGTGTCTGTGGGTGTGGGTGTGTTCTCTCCCTTTCTCTAGGTCATGGTGATTGCCATTGTGGGGAGTGTAAATGTCATGCTGGCTACATTGGAGATAACTGCGACTGCTCCACAGAGACAGCCGCCTGTGTGTCCGAGGATGGGAGGATGTGCAGCGGGCGGGGCAGCTGTGTGTGTGGCCGCTGCCAGTGCACTGAGCCAGGGGCATTTGGGGACACATGTGAAAAGTGCCCCACCTGCCCTGACGCCTGTGCAACAAAGAGGTATGACACAGAACTGTCCTAGGGACCGTGACTCAGCTCCAAGATTATTCATGTTATTCAACAAGTGATCAGGCTCGTGGATCGGCCTATAGTTTCGGTTTGGCTCTTTCGGTAGCTCAGTAGTGACCCGTGTGCACCAAATTTCCTCAGCCTTGTTATTGTTGTCTCTTAGTGATGTCTATCACAGTGATGAGTTCTTTCGTCTGTCCATTACTAATGCATGGCATGTGAAAGTGATATGAACAAGGTTCTCATTCCTTGTATGACCCCTGCCCCTTAGAGTTCTTAAAAAGGTCATGATCCTGACCCTCTCATTGCTTATTCACTGGTCCCCATGACGCCTGGGTTTGGCTTTTTCATCCAGTTATGAGATTTATCTTTATCGGCATTTGATGCTCCCTCTGTGCCCGTCTCTGGAGGCGTATGGCCCTTGTCAGTCTTCAGAGACTGAGCTCTTTGAGCAGACTCGCCCACGTCTATGAACTCACTTTAACCTCAGTGCCAGTCATGCTAATTGTGTGGGGAATGTGGGTGAGTGGGCGGACAGTGAACCTCAGGTCTCTCTGCAGGGAGTGCATTGAGTGTCACCTCTTCAACACGGGGAAATTCACAGACAATGACACCTGTCAGCGCATGTGTAAGGATGAGATCATCATCAAAGAATCACTGAGTAAGTAAATGCACAGGAACATGGTGAATGGTGACTTGGAGTAGGCCTGTTAGTTTGATTTCATGTGTAGTATTATGGTGTGAACACTGCTCTGAGGAAGCTCATCCATTCCTTTCTTGAGCCTCAAATCATTGCGCTGAAAAATACAATCTCATCGGTTGAATTACTGCTGTCCCCACATGGGCCTTTTTTGTGATGTCACTGAGCCCAGGCCTAGTTAGCTCACCTGAGGTTGGACTACTGTTGTTTTACAACTGCACCTAAATGGGAGTGAGGAAAAATGGATATTCCTGATAAATAAATGTCTGAGCTGCATGTGGGTGTACTGGAAAAATCCAGACTCACCTTGAGATACTGCAGCACACTAGCATAAATACCAAAACAAAAGTCAGTTAAATCATTACAATAATGGTACAGTAGTGGACCACCATAGATGATGAACAGGATTAAAAAGCCTAAAATTTCAATAGTGCAGTGCAGTTAAGGCTTGTAGTTCAAAAGGTTTCACACAACATGGCAGTTTGAGCGGCATTGCAAAGAGAATTACAGCTCTTAGAATATTAGAAGTGGGAGGTAGAAGTCCTAGCATCCTGAAGGAATGTGAAAAGACGGCTGCCTCCTGGCACAAGTGTTGCTCCTTTGTCTTGCTGACTGTGGTGTTCTCCACTCAGAGTTCTGACTCCTCGTTGTCAGGCGCATGACAGTCGGATCATCAGCAACTTTGATGGAGTTTTTGCTTGCTGACCCATTTTTTATGTGACTTGTAAAGGGCTGATAACAACTGCTTGTACTAATATATTGTGATGGGTATGTCATTAATGGCCTGTGCTTCAGCTGAACCAGATCCTACCTGGGACAAAAGGAACAGACTGTTTCTACTTTTAACTGTCACAAACTGTTCTGTGATTGAGTTACTGCTCCCCGATGAGCACAAAGTGCATCGTCTCTAACCTCTCTGGCACGACGCTTCCTAAAGTGTGCTCACATGGACAAAGCTGTTTCCTTGGCACTGTGTTTAAGAAAGAGCCTTGCGTAACAGGCCTCTCTCAGTAGCAGAGCTGCAGTGTGCGCACACACACACACACACACACACACACACACACACACACACACACACAGAAAGTCTAGCTGTAACTCAGCTCCAGTACTCACTGAGGTCTAGCCAAAGAATGAATCAAACTTTTTTTTTTTAAAGGTAATTTGGGTTCTTCCCTTTTTGGTTTTCTGTGTTTAATTAGTAGTCAACTGGTTAACTGCTTCTAATGTGGTAGCATCAGACAACTAGTCTGATAGTTTGAACCTGCTTGGAGCCCTCCGGTATACACACTTTAAATATATACCAGTATTAGGCAGGGTCCGTTTCCTTGTGAGAAAATACTGACAGGTGCTTAATTTTTGTTATTGTTATGATCATGTGACGGGTGTAACTGATCTCCAATTAAATAGGCATATGGCAAGGAGTCATTCGAAGCGTAGCGAACAAGCGTTAAGCGCTTAAGTATCGGCAGTGCCTCACTGAGAAACACACGGTCAGGAGTGACCTTGTTGGCTCTGCTTATGTTATTATGTCAGCCAGTTATAACGCCCCGAGCCTGTGAAAACCATCACTTAATTACAGAGGTTAGCCCTCTGAATACACTCATCTAGCTCTGTGCAGATGCTTGCTATTACCTTGCTATGACATAATTAGCAGGTGCCTCGCACCGTTAAATATATGCTCATGCTGAATATTTTAATTAAGGTATATATTTATTAAAAATGCATTTGTGGTGTTAAAGCACTCAGACGTGTTTTAAAATTCCTCTTTGAATTGTTTGAGTAGTCTGTAAACAAACCAGGATGTTTCTCTAGGCCACCAGTTTTGTGCTCAAACATCATAAACTGCTTCATTCCTGGAGACATTTTCCAGTCCAGGAATGTATTAAGAAGTCAGCCTTCTGCAGCACTCTAAGGCTTGCATGCATGACTGAAGGTCTAGAAGATTCAGGGCCTCTGTGTGCCCCAAAGATCACGGAGCTGCTGTTTCACAATACTTGGCGGCTGTTTTAGCCGATGACTTCCCTAATGGACTCCACATGTTCATTCCAGAAACTTTCAGAACACTGGAAGAGTGGGAATTGAAGCGAGATGGTGTCTTCTCAGCCCTTATAACTTAGGACATGTCCAAATAGATCTAAACTGTTTTTTCCCAACTTGTATTATTAAGTCTGGAATGCAAGTTTTCAATTTTTTTCAATATCGAGGGTCTGCATGTTTTCTCTTCATTTTGACTTTGTGGCTGAGCCCTTTTGTCCAGCTATTTCATTAAAGATCTCTCACTCTCTCTTCTTCCCCTTTCTCTCTTTTGCTCTGTCTCTACCTCTTTCTCACTCCATTCCTCTCCTCACTATCTCCACTCACTCTCTCTCTCTCCTATCTCCTCCCTCACTCTCTTCCTATCTCTCACTCCCTTTCTATCTTTCTCAGACTCAGATGATCCAAGCACAGTGCTGTGCCTGTATAAGACAGAGAATGACTGTGTGATGAAGTTCACCTACTCGGAGCATGCCAGTGGCCAGTCTGTCCTCACTGCACTCAAGGAGCCAGGTCAGTGTGCACAGGTGTCAGCCTCTGACGAACCCCTGCAAACACCACACTCCCTCTGCTGTCAAGGTTCCAAGAGGGTAGAAAAAGGACAGATGATAAGATTTTAAATAGTTTGGGTTCAATCTGGAGATGTATGTATGTAGGACTGTTTATAAAAATATCAGTCAAGCTATGACTATTTTCAAATGAAGGTGTCCATTTTGTGCGACCCTTTGTGTGTGCACTAAATGTATGTATATTTGGTGTGGGTGTGTATGTGTGTGTTTTCAGAGTGTGCTGCTGCCCCTGATGCTGCCACAGTGCTGCTTGCAGTGGTTGGCAGCATTCTGTTGGTGGGTATCATGCTGCTGGCCATCTGGAAGCTGGTGATAACCATTCATGACCGGCGTGAATTCGCCAACTTCCAAAGCGCTCGCTCACGGGCACGATACGAGATGGTAAGGGAAATAAAATATGTTTGTGACACATCTGCAATTGTAGGAAGGGCTAACGGAACTCTGGAACAATCTCTAAATAATAACTCTGGAATAAACAAAATATTTCGCTTCTTTGGTTTTCCGAGTTCTTAATTAGCTGCTCATGAATAATATATATTAAATATAGTAATATAATCTAAAATAGTTTAGCTGTATTCAGTGACTGTTATTATCTTCTGCCACCACCTGAATAAAAACTTAAAAATATAGACTACAACAGAAGTTTAGAAGCAATGCTAACTTTGTCCAAATAAACATGAAAATGTATTTTTGTCATGAGCAGTTAACATAAAAAGGTTTTAGTTTATTTGTTTTGTTTGGTTTTTTTCCACATTCATCAAAACACTTTTAGATTTAAGGACAGCACAATATATTCAAAGTATCCTTTCATGGTATTTTAGAATTTATTTCTTGCTGTTCTGACATTCTGAGATTTAATTGGTATTTCTGGAAGTCCTTTTTTTTTTACTGGTGAGCATTGCGTTTTCATTGAGTGGTTAAGTTCATCCTCTGGGAGCTAAAGTTGTGCCAGATCCAGTGACTGTGGAGTTTCCAGAGGATAGCTTGTTGTGCTTTCCTATGTAAATGGATGTCATAGATTTTATTGTAGGTCTTGAATCACTTTTCTGTTGTATAATAATAAAATTTTGTCCATTTATTGTCAGCGTGCGTGCGTGCGTGCATGTGTGTGTTTTTAACTTTTTCATGTCATTCCCAACATTCCAGTTGTGCTCTATTGTATGAAGCAGCCAAAGAGGCATACTGTTTGTTAGGCCCTTAACTGTAAACAGTTTTAAGCTCCAGCCTTAAATTCTGAAATGAGTGAAAGCACTATGCTTATTGAAACCATACGGCTCCCTGGACTTCTCCATTCATGTGGGAGAATGGCGCGTCATAGTGGGCATTCACAGGCTCTGGTCCACAGCCTCTGGATGATCTTCCCCACGACCATGTACATTTCAATGAATCCATGTGACCTAGTTTCCTCTCTGACTCCTTTCTTCTGTCCTTTCCTGTCTTGTTCCCAGGCCTCCAATCCCCTCTACAAGCAGCCGATCTCCACTCAGCCAGTGGAGACCGTTTTCCAAATGCATGGCAAGTCATATAATGGAGGCGTTCACTGATCCTTGACCTGCTGGATGGGATTGGACACATGGCAGAACTGGTCCAGTAGGCACTGTTTACATTTCCGTGGAAAAGAGTGGAAAGACTTTGACAACAAAGTATTTTATTGCCATTAGAGTCTGTTCTGGTTGATGTGGGGTTGAGAAGTCGGGACCTGGACATTTGTGGTCCTTTCTTGAGGTCTAATGACTGAACCACCATTGTATAAATTGGAGAGTTTTGTTTCTGGAGTAATGGACACCCATGCATTGCTGATTCTGTGTTTCTACAGTTCTAACCACAATTTCTCCAAATTATGGAGGATGCTGTATGAATTGCATTGTACAAACAAATGAGGCATTGATTATGCACATATGCATTTTTTTAACATAAGTGCCCTTCACAGTCACCTAAACCTGCATTCTACATAGAAGGAGATTGTTTTACTACATGGACAGCTTTCAGTCCCTTGAAGATTTTGAATTTGTAGAACAACATAGTGTATTTTTACTGATAGGTTTGGTACTAATAGAGCAATAACTTACATTTTGTTTTGCACAGTGCATATTAAATTAAGGTTTATAAAGTGAAAATTGAGAACACCACTCTTACTAGTTTTTGTGCATAAACTGTATTGTGTTTGCACATTTTTTCCTCAATTTGAAGGCCGCCAAGTGTTTTCCGTGGAGATGCAGTAACACTGTACATTGATCATTGGGGAGTGTTTTATTTTGTTAGGGAGGGATTGAATCAGTGTGGTGGCTGGGTCTGAGTCACATTTACACACCCATCCCAATGGAAATGGAGGTGGAGAAGGTATAAAGCAAAAAATTATTTCTGAGTTTAGTCCCACTCATGAAGATTGTGGATATAATGATTAAGCAGACCTAAATAGACTATACTCAGTAATCAAAATTTGACTATTACATGATAAGCCAGCTGTCATAAGGATTCCATAGGTGGCTAGTTTAGGCTTTCTTTCACATTGCAGTGAAGGCCAAATCCACTTATTTTCCACATCTTTAACTAATTTTGTTTTATGCATGCTTCTGAATACATGCCCATGTGCAGAAGGGAAAAATGTGATTAATTACATCCTGTAGCCAAGCCTAGAACACTTATTAGGCCCCCCTGACTGGGCACTTTGAAAGGTGTGTGGATCTCTGGCACAAAAGGGTGTTTTTGGGGTCTGAAATAAATAATGGGAAATAATGCAGGATGTGTGTGATGAAGTCTTGTTCTGATGTGTTTCAACACCTGTGGACTATGTTGGTGTGTTTTAAAAGACTAATCTTGATGAGCCTTATGCATAGCAGAACATGCATAAACTGCCTTAGTAAAGCAGATAAAATAAGTAAACAGGAAAAATAGTTTTTAATCAGTTTCCAATATAATTTAAAATTGACCATCATTTTAACAACATCGGCATCACTCAGTTATTGTTACTTTTAGTGAACAAAATAGCATCTGCACATCTTTGATTAGCAGTTGAGAGGTCATTTCTGAAGTAGACATTATGCACACCAGCCACTTTATTAGAAATGTCTAGTATGTAGGAACACCTGGTAAGTGAACAGTTTAAAAACTACAGTCCATCTGTTGCCATGGTCTAGCCATTGTTTACCTTTTCATCAGATGTCAGTTTCTGGCCATTACACTGCTATTGGCTGAATAGTTTTGGATGACGGACCACTCTCAATCCAGCAGTGACATTGGCGCATGTAAAGATTACATCTACCAAGCAGTGACACTGGCACATGTAAACATCTTCACTGCTGTGCCAAATAAATATGTACTAACTCGACGCCCACCGCCATACCACTACCATGATGATGTTCCTGTTGTGTTCAGAATGGTCCAGCAAATAATATCCAGTCAGCAATGGGCATACGTGCTTGTGTACCTAATAAAGGGACCTGTGAGGTGGATACAAGGTAAGTGTTTCAATAAAAGTGGCTGGTGAGTGAGTTGATCATATCTTTTGGAGGTGTAATCACCATTGTACATCTTAAAATATGTCAGGACACTGAATGCCTGCATGTCTGTTATAAGTGATTGCGTGTTATCAGTTTTATTACAACACTTATACTCTATACATTATAAAAGTCACTTTTGAGAAAGCTGACAAGCAAGCTGTGTGATATGAAAAAATGATGTTTATACAACTTGAAGACAGAGGGAAAAATAATTTAGAGGATGTCTGTAGCAGCTTAGTTTTGGGTTTGGACAAAAAAAGGTCTGGTATCTCTGTCCTGATTCAACATAGCCAGGAGGTCATGTAAGGGTGTGAGAGACAGACAGACGGTATGTAGTATTTCCTTCCGTCCACCCAGCAGTACCCGTCTACTTGCATGTCATCACATTACATACTAACTTACTTAATCTAGAAACACTTGGTGTTTGTGTTTGTATCTTAAACATTCTGAAAAGAAAATTTGCACCCCCAACATTCCTGTGCATCAAACTTTTCATCACATTACACTAAAACACAAGAAAGGAAAATGAAGAAAGTGTGATGTTAAGTATTATTATCAGCAAGAATATTCTTGGTTTTCCTTTGTAGACTATGCAACAGCTCCCACCCAGCCATCATTGTCAAAAATGATGTGACTTTAACGCCACAGCTCCTGGTCCTGAGTGATGTGAAGGGTATTAAGGGTGAGTCTGCTAACCTCACATGGAGACCTAAACATGGACATCTGGTAATGGAGTTTTGAAGACTCTACCCTGTGTGTAAGCCAGCCCTGTACTTAGGAGGTCTCTTCTACTGCTCAGGCAGTGAAGGCCAGTCTTTCAGAAAGAAGAAGTGAAAGTAGGTTAAATTGTTAGACGCTCGCTTACAGGGACATTTGCGCCATCTATGCACAGCGGTATTTTACATGTGGAAAAGAAGGTGAAGGTAAAAACATAACCTTTCAGTTGTGTCATTTATTATTGTTTGACGTTTAATGTTTATTAGCATAATACTGTTTGGGGGGATATAAAATAAATATATTTTTTCAGTAGCTTAATTACGACAACATATTATGAGCTAAAAGGATGACGGACTCGTTTGTATTTTAAAAATTTAAAAATGACTTACCTTATACATACCACTGAATCTACATATATTTAGCGTTGGCCATTCCAGGACATATCATATTACACAGTACAAATACACAGTAAATAGGTGCAAGCAAAGTGATGATGTACAACATTGAGTAATGAAATCAAGCATTAGGAATCCACATGCTGACACTGAATTTTCTTGACTTTGTGTTAAGTGACATCACTCTGAAGTTAACATGCATTCATACAAATGTCTATTTTATACATATATGGTCTGGCAGAGCTAGAGGAACAAATGAATCAGAATTCATTTTTGTTTATTTGCTCGCTTGTTTTCACAGAACAGAAAAGATTTCCAGTGCGAGGCTGAGCTTTTTCGGTTGCTTTCTCTTGTTGTGACAGTTCGCTTGTATCAGACATAAACGTGGCAGACATGTCTATTTTTTTTAGGGACTCTTACTTTGGCATGAGGGGGCTGGAGATGTTAGTGGTTCCTGGGTGCTAAAAGCAGATACATCAACAGATGATTGAAGTGCTTATGCCAAGTGCGTCTCAGGTGTGTGTGTGTGTGTGTGTGTGTGTGTGTGTGTGTGTGTGTGTGTGTGTGTGTGTGCGCGAGAAGGACATGTTGGGGTCATTCATTCATTTCCCCTGATGCCTTGCTGTCTTCAGTGCATCTTTCCATCACCTTTCATACTCCTTTCTCAGTACCCCTACATTTTTCCCTTACTAGGAATTCATTTTTTTTCTCTACAAGGTTAACTTTACAAGGTTGCTTTATTCAATCTATATATACATGTCTTTGTATATGTGCATGTTTATGAATATATGTAGTGCAGTCACTTTACATAGTCCAATATAACTTTTCCAAATTAAATGTTTCATCTGGAGGGTTAGGAGTAAAGCGTTTCACCATCTGTACAAGGCCTAATTTATGACTGATTTTAAATTGTGCTTGACCAATCCAAATTAACATTTTTACTTTGAGACTCTCTTTATTTCTGTTTCTTCCTCACTTTAATCACCCTCCTTTTTGTCTTTCTCTTTTTCATCCTTATGCCTATATGGTCAGTGCTGATGTCTTTATATGAACACAGATGTATGTATACATAAATCATACAGTTTATACATCTTGTACTGAAATATAAAATAAAACTAAAACACTCTGGGCCCTCTTTTTCTGTATAAATGAATACATTTGATGCACATTTCCTGATTTCGCATTAAACTGATATCAGGTTGTCATTAGGTAAAATAATTATAATGTTAATGACTTTATCATATAAATATTTTTTCAAAAATATTTCCATGTCTAGTTTCTATGTCTTGATCCTTGGACAATAACATTGGAGATGTGTATGCAGTTGGTGCTGACTGCACTCTACCAGTGATGCTGGAATTGAGCTAAATCTGCTGTGATTTGTTTTGACCTAGTGCTGGATGGTCTTTTTGTGGCATACTCAAGACTTTTGTTTTATTCACTATATTACAGTGTGGAGTAAGGTTCTGCTTAGTGTTACAGTACTAGAACTAACTGTGAGATTCTATTGTTTAACTGGTTGTAATTCATAATACTTAATGAAGCATCTAAAAGGTGCATGGCAAATGAAACTATTAAATACAGTGACAGTGAAATTTCACAGAGAAGTCATATTTCTGAAGACTCTCTCACCTTGAAGTACTTATATAAAACTTACAGAAATGACAAAAAGCATCATCCTTTTTGACCTTTTTTTTTAATGAAGGTCAAAATCTTCAAAGCACCTGTCGGAGTAGCCGGACTTTGACTGTCACTGATGTGCTGAATGAAAAGCATTTGAAGTACTTCATGTTTACCAAGACTGAATGTTTTGATTTGTCAAAGTCCTCAAAATGATTACTGACTATATTTGGTGACTCTAAAAATGGATGTTAACTGTTGGAATGTAAGTCAAGAAAGTGATTTCTGTGTAAATTTGTACAGCATTTCACAATTGCTTTTCTCTCAGCCCATCAATGGCACACAGTCCTGGAAAATATCATTTTCCATGTTACTTTAAAACCATCTATCTTTAAAAGATTTACAATTTGCATAAAAAACAACCAAAAATAGTGTCAAAGACATTTTTGTAACCAGAAGACAAATGCTTAAATGATGCCACCTACTGGATAAAAATGGTCTGTTTTCTACAACAGTCAAGGGTTCTAGATATAACAAAATTTGTTTGTGGTTCCACATTATGCCCTTTGATGCCACTTTCCGGATGAAGAACACCAATGAAAAGTCTGTCAGTTATGATTTAGAGACTGCGTCTAGTGAATAAAAATGTTTTGTCCTATGTTGATTTTAAACACTTTTTAATTATATAATGTTATTCTATAATGCAAACACAAATATTTTACACACACACACACATATATAAAGAGCATGTTTTTTATGAAAATGACTAATGGTCAAAATAACAAAATAGTTACAGAAATTTCAGACCACAAATAATGCAAGGAAAACAAGGTCATATTCATTTATAAACAACACTGTACTAATATTTCAACTTAGGATGAGTTGAGAAATCATTATTTGGTGGAATAACCCTGATTTTTAATCACAGCTTTCATACGTCTTGGCATGCTTTCACCAGCCTTTCACACTGCTGTTGGGTAACTTTACCCCACTGTAGCTGTTGTTGTCCCATGTGTTTGCTGCTTGACCTTGTTATGAACTGCAGTTTTTGAAATTTTCAGGATAGAAGCAACCTGATGCTCACTGTATCCCTCTGCCAGTAAGGCTACAATTGAACCCTTCTTTTCCTTATTAAGAACATTTCTTTTAATCACTTTTGGCATGGTCTGTAGCTATATTTTAACTACACTTAGCACTGACTACACTTAGCACATTGGGTAGTCCTAGCACTGCTTTTCCCTTCCAGCTGGTTCTATAACAAGAGACCAATGATAGACACAGTCTTCTGCTGAGAAAATGATTCTTTCTGTAGGTTTCTAACAGCATTGGTAATATTACTGGTAAAAATGTAATAATTCCCATAGCCGAGAAACACTGAATACTAATGAGGTATGATGGAGCTTTAGGTATGATGGAGATTTGTATTGTATTAAAACTATGGACTATTTACACTCACAAGTCACTCATTAGAAACACTTTTATTTACTGGCTACTTTATTTGGGACACCTATCTTATTTTATACAGTGTACAGTTAAAGACTGTAGCCAATTTGATGGCATGCAGATTCATCAGCTACCCTCTACACATTTTCCCATTGTTTAGTTTCAGACCACACAGCCACTACGGACCATATATTGTTGGATGGACTATTCTTAACCTACCATTAACACTGACAGTGTTGACCTGGTAGAGGTTTATAAGCCAAAGCAGTGCTGCTAGGCTTTTTGCATGTGTCAGTATCAGTGATGTATTAGGAGTGGCCCAGCATTCCCAAATACCCGGCCACCAATAGCTCTGTGGTCAGAAACTGACCACTGCTGAAGGACTAAGGGATTTCTGCATTGCACAATTGTGCATGGGCTACAGACTCTAACAGTCCACCTACACTTACTATACACTCATTATACTCTCACCTAAATTACACATATACTTTAACATCTAAAGTGGCTGATGTGTGTAGCTGAGATAATTGGAACTCTTGAAAAAGCTAACTATAAAAAGGGAGACAGAGGGAGGGAGGGAGAGAGCAGGAGAGAGTGAGTGTGCCTTAGGTGACTTAAGCATTTCTTTTTGTGTGTGAGCTGTCATACACAGACAGAACACCATCTCTAATCTGGCACATACTTCCAGATGTTAAGTCATAGCATGGCAGCTATAGCACAACACTATAAAAACAGTTTAGTACAAAGGGGTCCTTATCCATGGCTCCACTCCTGTAAAGGCCAAAGATGACCAAGCATCCAGTGAATGTGTCTGAATGTCCCTCTGCTCTCTAAATCCTGAAAACATACAGTTAATAGTTTTTTGGGGTTTTTTTGTCATTTGATGTTATTAATTGTGGTAATCACTAAATTACTAAATCACTAAAAATCACCAAAACAAAAAAGATAAATTTGATATTTGCATGTTTGTTGTCATCATTTAAAATGGGATTTTCTTACAAATAGTAATTTTTCATATAGTAAAAAAATGATTTCATAAAATGAATGGCTAAAAACATTAAATGATGGATTTTGGCACAGAATGTAACTTTAAACATATGCCAAATTCTGTTCTAGAATATAATATTTTTATAGTCCAAGTTATAACCATCTGGAGTTTATGAATGGACAGTGTGTAATAGTTTTGGAAAAAACGATTATTCACTTATGCTGCATATTCTTGAGTGTCTTCTCCACTCTCTGCCATATGGTATGTTTCACCATTGGAAATTCTGAGCAATAGAGTACTGTAAGTAAATCCAGAAATACAAATTGATCATGTCATGGGCCTGTGTCTAATATAATTTACTGACTCAGGAGAGTGGGATGGAAACCAAACAAAACTTTACATCTTGAGAAGTATTTGGAAGATCATTCAGCACATATAATATTAAAGTATATTGAATTAGATGCTCAGAACCTTTTGGAGAAACTGTTACATTTGTCATGAATGTAATATCTTACTGTTAAAAGCTGGCCTAAACATAGCATATAAAACATACTAAACCCGATGCCATTGTGCTATTATATGTCCCACCATAAAATTAATTAATTACTACTACCATTGATGATGATGAATGATGACAAATTATTATTATTATTATTATTATTATTATGTTATTGGTATGAATAAAGGCGGTGCCACAGGACATGGAATATCGCAGCATTAAGTAGCAATTTTTCATCAAATTAATACTGAAATTGGATTTTCTTTAGAAATATTTTAATACTTTAAGGAATAATTAATTTTTTATTTCAAGTGTGACCTGGCAAACTGATTGATCACTCTTCAGTGTGAATCGGAGTCTTCTTTAATATTTTTTTAACAAACGTTGACAAGTCGTCTACAGCGTAAAATGAAAAAAAAAAAACAGTATTGCCGTTGTTTAGAAGTAAGCACGCTGACCATGGTGCCACAGTCCGTCTTAATTATAATTGCAGTCTCCTCCTACCAGGAGGGACTGCTGCCACTACTTAACGTTGACTTGCAGACATTCCGATAAGAACATCGCGAAAGGTGGAGGTTGTTATCGCTGAAGTGTTCGTGCTGGTTTAGGGACGATAGCAATGCATATTTTATTCGTCGCGGTTGCTTTAGGATTCGTACTGAAGGAAGCTCGCGCTTGGGGTTACAAGAATGGAATACTTCACAACTCCATTTGGCTTGGTGAGAGAGAGAGAGAGAGAGAGAGAGAGAGAGAGAGAGAGAGAGAGAGAGAGAGAGAGAGAGAGAGAGAGAGAGAGAGAGAGAGAGAGAGAGAGAGAGAGAGAGAGAGAGAGAGAGAGAGAGAGAGAGAGAGAGAGAGAGAGAGAGAGAGAGAGAGAGAGACGAACGAACATATGGTTATGTTTTCTCCTCCTTTTAGTTTTTTTTGAAATATATAAACTTGGCAACATGCTTACCTGTATAATTGATCCAAACAATGTATTGCGGAAGCACACTTGTGTATTGGTGGACGAGCATGTTGCTTATGTAAGGAGAGGCATTTATGACCTCAGTACTGACAGTCCACCTACCTTTGAGACTATCTTGTAAACTAGGGGAAATTACTGTACTTTGCAAAATGCAGCTCTGTAATTACAGGAATGCGATGTGATAATTACCTCAGAATAATCAAGTCATTCAACTGTGATTTGAAAAGTTAATGTTACTGAAAATATGTTTCAGAGCATTAGGCTTCCAATTCTAGGAACGAATTTTGTGTTCTTAAGATTGCACAACCATGTCTGTCTCTAAAAGTTGAGTAGTTATATCTAACTTTAACAAAAAGCTATTTTAATACATCACCCACTGATAAACATACCATGTTATTTTTTCCACTACAGCACATCTGGAAAGCAGCAACAAGCAGTTTAGTTATGCATGATGGGTCATTATGTATATTCCTGTATTTCTTTAGAGTGATGGGAGTTTTGGCCCAGGGGATCTGTTGTTCAGAAGCACCTGGATGGGAAAAGCCAGAAAAAGCTTATGAGTAATCTGAAGTACAGTTCAGCTTTTAACGGGTCATGCATGGGTTATGCCAACATGGGTCAAAAGCAGCTTGCTGATCCACAAGTCAGGGGAAGTGTGACACAAAACATTTGACTCAGATGTTTGAAATATCCAAAAGCAACTTATTTTTAAACATTGTATTGCACTGTATCCCTCACACAGTCTTCTGCTCTAACAGATGTTTGTTAAAATATGTTTCCTGTTTTACATCATTTTTTGCCAGCCAGGTAGATTACCGAACAACTGACATTTTAGGACATTCAACAGACCCTACCAAGTCCACTTGTGGTTTGTCTCATCTTGATAATGGCACTTTCTGAGATATGTTCTTCTTTCCACAGAGCAAGCAGCTGGAGTTTACCACAGGGAGTCTCGTAAAGGAAGATACCAGCTGACATATAAGGAGGCCAAAGCTGTTTGCAAATTCGAGGGAGGAACAATAGCTACTTATGATCAACTGGAGGCTGCCAGACAAATAGGTCTCTGCTGCCATTTCTGGTCTAGCACCACTGAGAAGGGAGGAGGAGATTTTGGCCCATAGTTAGATGTTAAAATGTGAATACATCACTTGGTATTTAGCTGTACATACAAAAAACAGAAGGAGTTTAAACTCACAAATAATTCTGTGGTTAATCAGTATGGTGGTCAAGACTTTCAAAATAGGAAGTGTTTTTTGTGGAAGCTTTCTCCAACTTAACCACTTGAAGTGGAGTGGCTTCATGGTTAGCACTTTTACCTCTAAGTGCTAGGGTCTTGGGTTCAGGTCTCTATCTGGGTGGAGGTTAGGTTAAATTGCATACCCTAAAAATTGTCCTGGTACGATTGTGTGTGTGAATGACAGTGTTCCTGCATGTCTAGTGATGTATGGTGCTCTGTCCTGGTTGTTATCCTCTCTCCCTTTACTGTGCCTGATTCAGTCCCCCAAGGGGCAGGGGTTTCAGGTTAAGAGTATGCTGTGAGCAACTATCTGCTGCTTGATTGGTTGTAAAAGCTGTGTGTTGATTGTAAAGTGTCCCTGGGTTCTGAGAAATGTATGTAAGTGTAATAAGTGTAACTTCATTAATTCATAAAAGCAGAAAAATGGCATGCACTACGTCACAGCTTGTGTGACTAAAGAAGCAACATCTGGGTGGATCTTTTTCCCACTTAAGCTAAATTTGATGATATGCCGGCCCAGACTGCTAAGACAGAACTGTGATTAGAACTGACTTTGCCTGGGAGGTCTTTATCTCTGTTTTCCTCTTTCTTTGTAACCCTTAAATTGGGTCAGTATGCCCTAGAACACAGCGGGTCTTTATTCCTCGTATCCGCTGCAATCTCATAACGGATTTCCTACAATTATTAATTTCCCTACAAACCTGATTATGTTCTAAGGAACTCTTAAGAGTACTTATGAACTGATTGCCTTCCTAGAGTGTGTGGTTAATAATTAGGTTATTTGAACATAGTAAAACGGATTAGATTAATTACTGGACTGTCATTAAAATGATATGAACATTGATGTTTTCTTTTAGAATGATGCAAGAATAATATTTCTCTCTTCCCTAAAGGCTTCCATGTGTGTGCAGCTGGATGGTTTGACAGAGGCCGTGTGGGATATCCCATTGTCAAACCTGGTGCCAACTGTGGTTTTGGGAAAGTTGGAATCATCGATTATGGTTATCGGCTAAATAAAAGCGAACGATGGGATGTGTATTGCTACAACCCTAACTGTGAGTAAGACTTGGAGACAAAGTGAAGTAATTCTGGAAGGAGTGACAAGGAAATCACATATCATAGGCCCTGTTTCAAAAAGTTTTTTACAGTTTATTTGAAAGCTCTTCTAAGTAGGCTGGAGTGCAGCTCCGCTAGTGAATGTAGTAAACTCTCTGGGTTAATGGATTTGTCTTTAACACAGAATAACACAGTCCTTTCAGCTTTTGAAATCATGTTGATTTGTGGTCTGCCCTGAGAGTTATACACCGCATGAGACTATGAACCAAGGAAAATTTGACAACTGTTTAATCATACCATGCCTAATGTGTGGTAACATCACATGGTGAACTTCAGCTGTACAAATGACTTGGGCTCAGATCAAGCGTATAACATAAATTTTGTAGGCTTCAAGACATATGTACAACATTTAAAAAAACATTTCCACACTAATTTGTCATGATTAAGAATCGTAAACTAACAACAATGTCAAAAAAGTCCTGATAAAAAGATTGCTGACAGTTTTAAAAAGCTTGGTGGGACTGTGTTCTGATGACAATGCACTGACAGAAAACCAACTAAGCTGAGTTTAGAATAGAATAGATTGGACAGGATGTTGAATTGGTATTATTATGGCTTCTTTTAATTTAACATTAGTATAACAATTCCTGATGCGATGCAAGAAGTAAAAATATGAAAATGTGTTTAAGTGGGTGGGGGTACTAAGGTAATGGTCATTTAGGGTTTAGATAAGACATGTATTGATTATGGCACAGAATAATTACACTAAATTGCCAAAATTCTACAAAGTCACTACATCTAAGAGTTGGAATGCAATTCAATAGACGAGTATAGACCAATACAGTGGTACAGAGTAGCTGAAGATTACTTCAGTTGATCTATCATGGGAAAAAAAGTAATTTTTACCACAGATCTCTTTATTCATAGTTGTATCATGTGGCATGAGAAAGTATTAAAAACTGGCTTTATTTAAAAATGACCTGTATGAACTTTTGCAGCAAAAGAGTGTGGTGGTGTGCATACCGACCCGGTAAAGGTTTTACAGTCTCCTGGTTTTCCAGAGGAGTACCTTGACGAACAGATATGTTACTGGCACATCCGCTTGCGCTATGGCCAGAGAATCAGACTGCATTTCCTGGAGTTTGACATAGAGGATGACACAGACTGCCTCAGTGATTACCTGGAGATCTATGACAGCTATGATGACATCACAGGGCTTGCTGGACGGTGCGGCATCAACACGTTTTTAACATCTTTCTCATTTTAGTAGCTTTTAGAGGTCTTGAAGTTTTTCTCACAAAGTCTTTACAATGCAAGTCTTTACAGTGTATATACCATACAGTTCTTATTACTTCTAATGTGTTTGATCTCTGTAGGTACTGTGGGTATGAACTGCCTGAAGACTTTTTTAGCACAGGTATGATGTAATGATTTTTTTAGACACATTGTCTAGTAATAAAACATTTATTCGTGGGTTCTTGGTCCAGTCTTCCTCAGAATTGGTTTTCTAATTTGATACAGACGAGCACTGAGATTTTCAGGAAGACATTATTTACAAATCTTTCAGGACTCTGTTTTGAGTCCCAGCTGGCCTGTGCGCTCACTTTTGCCAAAAGTTCCTGAATTGAGTGAGCAATTGATACTACCTTCATTTAGAAATGACTGGATTATTTCTTTCTATTTGGGTGGTGGACTAATCATTCAGTCATGTATGGCAGATATGCGGAATTGTGCAAATATTTTAGACAACCCAGAAAATTGTTTAGAGTTATTAATCAGAACACTAAGTGTTTATTCGTTTAAAAGTGATCCCAAGTTACATTTTTCCCAAACTACTTATTTTTACTCTGGATCCTTTTTGTTCTGTGCAATTGATCCTGTGTAACTTCATCTCTGCACTCTGTGTTATTTTTTGTATTTCAGCATGTTTTGAAGGCATTATGCTTTCAAGGTTTTACATTTACATTTAGCTGATGCTTTTATCCAAAGCGACTTACAATTACAACTGAGTACAACTTGAGCAATTGAGGGTTAAGGGCCTTACTCAGGTGCTCAACAGTGGCAACTTGGCAGTGGTGGGGCTTGAACCAGCAGCCTCCCAATTACAAGTCAAGTCAACTACTGAGCTACCACTGCCCCCAATTGTTTTATTTAACAACTGAATAAAATTAGAGGTTTGGGGCCAGTCTTATGTATTATAAATTTAAAAATGAATGAATAAATATTGTGTTAATTAATGTTTACTTGCAATAATTGCATTTACATTTGTATTTTTGTATTATAGTGTTTCTACAAATAAACATTTACTTTACAGATAAATAGTCAATAATTTCTTGGCAGGCCTATGATTTTCACAGCAATGTAGTTTCGTCTTTGACATTCTCATCTTGTCATTTTTACAGGTAATGTCATGACACTGAAGTTCCGCTCAGATTCTTCTGTTTCTGCAGGAGGATTTCAGCTACAGTACATAGCTGTAGATGATTCTCTGCACTTCAGCAATGACAAAGATACTTTTGTTTGACACTGTCTTGTATTTTTTAAGTTATGTGTTTGTAATCCACCTTGTAAAGAAATGTTTAGTGTATTACATTTCTTTTTGTAATTTCATTTTCATATACTTTTTTTCTGCAAGTGGCAGCTGAATAAAGGTACTGCAAGTTATCATAAAACAACTGCAGTGATTTAATGAAAATTAGCTGACAAAACTTGTCCTTCAGATATTTTGACTCCAGTTCAGCCTCTTGTTGCTTGGTTTAAAATGCTGTTATGTTCATCACCTGGGCTAACTTGGGTTAAAGATCTTTATTTCGCTGTATTTTACAGAGTCTGCAATTAAACATGTGCATTAATAGCAGTCTGTGATGTTACTGTGAACAGGATTTGGGTTAGTTTATTCATAGTATTCCTCATGTCGGAGAAAGTGGTCTACATGATATCCAGAAAAAAATCAAATACCGTAATCCAGAAGAGAAACAACCAACACACTCAACAATTTAAAAAGTCCTGAAAATTAGGATGAGATAATTATTTCAAGTGTGACTGGCTTGAACTTTAGACACGCCGTAGTGGATTTACTGAATTATTCATGAGTGGGTGGTAAGCACGTCGGGTGAAAGGTGACGCTCAGCGTGGCTTGTTTGGCGCCAGTGTTTTCGCGGGGCTAAAGGGGGACTTCGCAGTAGTACAGTCACCTTTATTTTTTAGTTTTTAGGTTTTTTTTTTGCAAAAAAATCCTTGTTTGATTTGAATCATATAACTCCTTCGTTCATGCTGTTGTTTTTGTTCTTTTAATAACAGTGAGGTGAGAGAATGCTACGTTTTTCGTGTTTCCTAGTTAACTGGTATCTGTTTTCAGGGAAGGGGGTTGGGTAAGTTAGCTAGCTAGCTAGTTAGCTAGCTAGTTAGTTAACGCTAGCTGTCCTAATTAGACAACATGCTTATGTTATAAACTCCACAAATTAACGCTTATGCCAAAAATAAATAAGTAACCAAGCCTACACTAGGAGTTGGGCTGCAGGGTCAGGAAATGGCTAACGTTAGCTTGCTCGCTGAACGACAAACGTATTTTGCTTGCTCATTACAAAGTATAATGTCTAGCTGTGTGTGCTCATTTTGAACTGTTAACGCCCAATATTTGGGTTTTCTGGATGCATGTTATTAGCTATGTAGCTAGCTGGGTAACGTGTATTTACACAATAGGGCAGTTACGAGATAAGAGTGAGCTAAATGGCTAGCTAACGTTACTAGATTTATGCTCTCTTGTTGTAAACGTATAGCTGCATTTGGGGCAATGGGGACACGCATGATGACAGGCAAACCTCACATTTGTAAAAGTGGCGAACTAGGTAGTTAGCTGGTACTCTCATTGTTGTAGCTATAGCTGTGTCTCTAACCTGACCTACTTGACCGTTCGTTGGGCCTACACCCAGCAAGGATGGGGCAAGAAGTTAGGTAGCATAGCTACAAGCTAACCTAGCTAGATTCTCCGCTTATGTTTAGCAGTTCACTTTTTTCTAAATGACCATTTCTGCTGTCGGTTCCTCGGCTGAGAGTAATTGAATATGGATATTTTTACATAACACAATTGATCATTTCCGTCTTTAGCATCAGTGCCACCTGTTAGCTGGATGCACGTACCTCTGTAGCTGGTCTCTTGGTTTCTTTGTGGTTTCTTCCTCTCAGCCTTTGGGAGTATTTCCTACCACTGTCGTCTTTGGCTTGATCTATAACGCTACATATGTTCGGGTCAAAGCCCTAAAAGTTGCTTTGTGACAACAGCTGTTGTAAAAAGCGTGTATAACTGAACTTTGCTTTGCTAGCCAGTAAAGGCTAGCTATCTCGGTACACTGGACATCTACCCAACGTTGATCTTGTTGGATCCCTTTTCACGCACACATCCAGGAGTCTTTAACAGACAGTTTAGTTCCCTGTATGCAAAAGATCCCTGAATGCTTAGAAATAGAAAGCACACCTACACGTCCCTTTTCAGTGAAGGGCTTGTTAATTAGATGATCATTTCAGACAGGCATAGTGGAGGTAGAAAAACCATAATCTGTGCAGTACTGAGAGATCTTGAGGACTGGAGCTGGGGAAACACTAGTGTAAATGGTTGTACTCTGGCAGGGCGTGAGGATGATGGCCACGGTACCCCTCTCCAGTTCCAGCCTCCTCCCTCTCCTGGAATCCCTGGAAGACACTACTGCTGGAGTGTCTGAGCAGACCGACGCCTACCTCACCATAGCCAAGTGAGCGGTCCACTCTGCTTGCAGATGCCATTGGTCATGTTGGTTATTTAAAGTGTTATGCCTACTGTTGTGCAACCAAAGCCCATGCCATCCGTTAACATCCTTGACTCACCATCAAAGAGATTGTTTGTTTATGTTTATTATTTTTAGTCGACTCAGCGGAGAAGATGGACGGCAGTTCTTTCCTATAATCGTAAAACACTTTTCACGCCTGGGTAAAGCTTTTCAGGTAAGAGTGGGGCCCAAGTGCGATAGTTCCATAAATTATCCACTTCATGTGCATTCATTTCACATGAACATTTACATTATTTATGCCCGATACAATGATTCCTTTTTGTTCTGTTCCTGTCAGACTCACATATCCAGTGAGAATGAGGAGCTAAGCCAGGCTGCACTTCAAGCTCTGGGCTTCTGTGTGTTCAACACAAATATTGTCTCTGGCATCCCAGGTAAATTACAGAATTGGATGGAAAGACCATGGCTGCACTGCATGTCTCCTGAAAAATTGTACCCACTTATCATTTGTGTTTAGGCTGTTTTCCTATTTATTTCTTTATTTTTATAGCAAATTTTGCAGAGGAGATCTTGTCAGTGCTTTGTGCCCTCGTATTAAAGTCTACAGATAAGAACACATGCACTAGAGCATTATGGGTGATCTCAAAGCAGAACTTCCCTGCAGAAGTGGTGTCCAAGAAGGTTAGTAAACAGAACGCATTCGGTACTTTCAGCTCTTCTGTTTCCATTTCAAGGCAAGCCATATATACATTCCTTCTCCTCTTACTTTTCAGACACCAGAAATCCTCAAGACTTTAGACTCCATGCAGACAAAAGACATCCAGTCAATCCTAATGGATCATGAGTCACTTAATGTTGTCATAAAGTAAATATTCGCAAAGCTTTTTTTCTTTAGAATATTATAATTTTGTTGAACTACTGTGAACCACTTGCAAGTGGGACAACTTCAGGTAATCTGCTAACCAAGTCGTAGTTCTTGTACTGACTTTTTTTGGAAGAACCATTTTGGCTTTGCTCGCTCTCCTAAGATGTAATGAGTCAGGCAGGCCGTTCTTTTTCTGCTCATGGTCGAATGTCAATTGCAGATTGTTGGAGCAGGCTCCCCCTCAAATGACTGAAGGGGCTACATGCTGGGCCAAACTGATCATTCCTCTGGTGGTCCACTCAGCCTCGAAGGTGCGCTTGCGTGCAGCTGCTGCCCTCGAAATGGGAATGCCTCTTTTACTGGAGAAACAGATGGAGGTGGCAGCCATTGTAGAGCCCATGATGTCATCTGTGAGTTTCATTATTCTTGATGCATCAGATTTGCTGATGTAAGCCTTTGCGGCTGTGGTGCTGAAGCTCACTGAGCTTGAGGACAAACAGTAATTTTTCCAGTATTGTAACCTTAATTGGATCTCATCTTGTAATCTGCCTTGACATATTTGGCTGTTTCTTAGCAACTCCCAGGTTAACAAACCTGTCGTCTTTCGGGTAGATGGTTCATATGTGGAAGTGCATGAATGCGATACAATGCCACTTTCTCCCATGCCTGGCCTCTTTTCAGAAACTCATCCCGGAGATGCAGAAGCTCTTCTCTACCAAGAATGAGAGTAATGTGCTGAAACTCTGGCCGTTATTTGTCAGGCTTCTGGGAAAGGTAAGACGTAGCATGCCACTCATGGTCTCTTCTTTTATAAGCTTTTTTTCTATGAAGAGATAATTGTCGGTGCAAGTAATCTTCTCTCTTCAGTTGCTTCATAAAGGAGGCGCCTTCATAAACTCCCTGCTCTATTTAGAAGAGCTGGGTTTCCGCAGCTCTTCTCCAAGCATTAAAAAAATTGCCTTCATCGCTTGGAAGAGCCTCATCGATAACTTTGCTCTTAACCCAGGTAAGCAGATATCCAGACTATCCCATCTGAATTCAGTGCTTTTATTATTTATGTGCATGTATTTCTAAGATTTACACACGTCTGCCTCATGCCTTTTTGATATAGATTGTGTGAAACCTGTTCTGAGACTGAACAAGCCATGCTTTGTCCCCTCTGAGTAGTTGTGCATTAAAAGTCTCTCCTTCCTTCGGGTTGGCTGTTTATCTGTCTCAGACATCCTTTGTAGCAGCAAACGGCTGAAGCTGCTCATGCAGCCCCTGAGCTCCATCCTGGTGAGGACTGAAGCCCTGCTGCTCACCAAACTCGAAGTCTGGTGGTACCTGGTGGTCAAACTGGGCCCCAACCTGGCTGCTAATTTTGATCAGGTAAGCAAAAATGAGGAATGCCAGCCTGAGTAAAAGCAGGAACGCCGCTGTATTCTGTATCATCAGTTTGCTCTGTTTGATTAGTTCATCTGTCTTGATGGCTAAAGGTTGGTGTACCACTGCTGCATTGCACACTTCCCCCAGACGCTTCCCTGCAGTCCTCAGTCACGCCTGCTAGAGGTGCTAGCCAGAGTAATGGCATTGCCCTGTCCACTCCTAAAGCAGGTATTGTCAATTTCCACTTCTTCTTTACCAGTGTTTTCACATTCTTCTTCCCCTCGTGTAACCTATTTAATAGTAATATGTTTTATTTCTATAGTACTTCCTGAAAATCCTTGTTTAAAGATGTAGAAATAAAGTACTTTGATTTGGATATATTGCTCAAGTGCTAGAATGCCATTTTACAAACATTGCTTACTTGGTTCTTCCAGCTCAGGTTCTTGTCAAACACCTGTATTTTCATACAGTTTCTAGCTTTAACACCTTTTAATAATAGCGAAGTGAAACAATGCTTTTATTTTCACATTTGTTAACTGGTATTTGTTTTCGTATGTTGTCGTTTGTATTAATCATCCTGGCTAACTGAGGCATGTACGTTTGTCAGTCATTTTCCTACCTCTCTCTTTCTTCCATGGCTCAGTCTCAGGCGTCCCGTCGTGTAGCTCTCCAGGTGCGACCCCTCGTGCCAGCCTGGGCAGCAGCATGAACCTGCCCCAGTCCTACACCTCCATCCAGCTGCTGGGCCTGGAAATGCTGTTACACTACTTTCTAGGCTCACAGGCTGCCGCTGCTGGTGCCAAGAGCAAACTGCAACTCAGTCTCGGTGAGGACTACGACTGCGAGTTCCCCATGCTGAGATGCTTACATTCACGTTTTTTTGCTTTTCACTTGTCTGTCTGCAAAAGCCTATAGTTTTTGATAGAGTGGGAGCGTGTTCTTCAGTATTTTGAACGTACACGTTGCGTTTTCAGAGCCCCTGACGCACAATCTCCTGAGCAGCCACTCTTTCTTCAGCAAGCACGCCTCTACACTCATCTTAGCTGTTAGAGACGGCTTCATCACCGTGGGCAAAAGCGCGCCAGGTACTCGCCCTTTTTATTGACCAAGGGTTATAAGCCATTGTGGCACCCATGTTTTGTTCCAGCTGGTCCTTTTTTCTAGCACAGATTGCCCTTATTCTGTTTGGTTAAATTATGATGAGCCAAGAACCCCAAATAAACTTTACACCATTTAGCCTTAAAGCAGGTAGTGCTACCTCTTTGGGTTTTCGCAAAGTGCTCAGTGTGTACAGTGGTAGTCAAGCAGCACCTTAAGTGACTTGCATGCATTGCTTCTAAGTGTTTGAAACCTGCCACATTCTGAAGTCTGTTCATTTTAATCTAACTATTTCAGACTACAAAATGGGTTTTTTTGTCCTTAGTACATGCCTGAGTAATATCACTTGGCTGATTTTGCATTTGGTTCATGGGAGAGGCACAATGGTCCTATTGTAGAGGAGCCAACCTTTCTAAAAACCCTTCTACACTTTGTCTTGTTTATGTAATAAATAGTTCTTCCTAGCTGAGCTGTATTTCTTCCAGATGGTCCAGAGTTACTGGCAATAATGCTTAATTATTCAGCATCTAAGTATCATTCCTCCTCCCCCCCCCAAGCTAGGTTGTCATGGCTGATGTTGTGCAATGCTGAACATTTGCGTGAATCGCTGGTATTTTTCTTTAGCATGTGGTTGCGCTCGCATCCTCTTTGTTGGTCATTAAGGTCTGACCCCCACCCCCCGTAGTGTCGGATGTATTTCTGTTCCACTTAAGCTGAATTAAGCATGTAAAACGCTGATTACAAGGGCAAGTCGGTGTTTGATCGCTATTATGATACTGGCTTTTGCAAATGAGCTCTCTACCAAGTAGGTTATTCTGTGTGTCTCCATCCTAACCAACCTCAGATGTACTTTTATGCTTTAATGCATGTGGGTGATTTCATGAATACGATCCACCAAATGTGAATAGTTATCAAAATGCAGGCAATTAGTTAATCCTGTTTAACCGTGTGTGTGTGTGTGTGTGTGTGTGTGTGTGTGTGTGTGTGTGTGTGTGTGTGTGTGTGTGTGTGTGTGTGTGTGTGTGTGTGTGTGTGCAATGATACTTTGTCCAAATCATGCAGCCATATTCTGCATTTGTTAAACTATAGCCTGCATGTGTTTTCAAAATTTTAGAGAGGAATAATTATAGCCAAAGCATTTCTTGTTCCTATTGTATTTCTTTTTTTAGAAGCCCTGCTAAGTCTGATTTGGAACAGCCTGGTTAACCTAGTCAGTACAGTGATAGAAGCTGGTAAGTGGCTTAGAAATTCATTCAAATACCGGAGTGCGTGTATACACATGTCCTCTTGCTGTCTAGGCTTGTGTACATCATTTATCTGTGTGGTATTCTCTGCTACAGCTGGCAATAAGAAGGAAAGGCAAGGCTCTGAGGTCCTTACCCTGCTACTGCAGACTCTGCAGGCCATTCTCTGTTCTGAAGCCCTGCCTATCCCACGGGCTCTGGTATGTCATCTCACCCCACAGACCATGGCTGGGGCTCATCTTATGTTGGAAGTGTTTAGTGTAATGGTGTTCGGAAGCCAACTAAGCCTTAATTACTTTGAACTTGTAGTTGTTCTACTCTGATTAATAAAGTTTGGTGAAATTAGCTTCGGAATTGCAAGCCTTTTCTGCTTTGTTATGCCAGACATTGTGAATAATTTTTGTGGTGCCATGTGAAACCTGTAAATTTAAACTTGCAGCACACATCTGTGTTGCAGCTTTTATTGGAAGCCACTGTTATGGGTATCCCACAAAAAGTACTTGGATCTGCTGCTTATCAAGTGGCTAACATGGATGTTTTGAATGTGAGTGTACGAGCTGTTCTGTAACAGGATCATAAAATGTAATGGTCATATGCTTCCTGTGTGTACGTTTCACATGTACCTTTAGTAAATGCCATTCTATGCATTTCTTTCCCAGGGTACTCCAGCTCTTTTCTTAATACTCCTCATCTACAACAACAGTCTGCTCTCCTCGTTTGTGGCCGATGAACGGTATGCACTTTAGATGCTGTTCAGTCTGTGTTGTTTTTTGATGCTTCATCCTACAGTAAGCCAAATACAAAATTAAAACTTGGAAACCTTACTGTGAGTATTGGATAGATAGAACATGTATTTGTTTAAACACATAATTGCTTGCCTCTGCTGATTACTGTAGTCTTTCAACATTAAGAAAAATGGCATAAGAAAAATCAGGTATTGTATAATTTGCTTTATATCTGAGATGTACTCAAACTGCACTCTTTGCCATCCTATAGGTTTTTCCAATGTTTGGAAACCCTTGTCAGCTGTGGTCTCTCTGGACCCACATCTCCTTTGGCCTTTGGGGAATCAGTTTTAGGAGCTGTCAGTCACAGTGTGGAGGCTGTAGAGAACAGAGAGCATTTATGGAGAATGTGGAGCGTGATGGTGAACCCTCTAACTGATACCATTACCCAAGTTTGTACTGCGGCTGCTGTTTTGCACCCTTTCAACATTTTACGGTTTGAACACTTACAAATCACTGTTTATATCTTGGGTAATGCAAGTAACGCACAGCTTTCTCTTGCAGACAAATGAGGTGAACCAAGGAGATGCCCTTGAGCACAACTTCAGTGCAATTCACAGTGCTCTGATGTTCCCAGTTACCCACCTTTTGTGTGGTTCAGCTCTTCCACAGGTCAGGGGCCAGCTGTTTCTTACCAAGTAACAATGATATGGAGAAAAAAGCTATGTTGCCATTATATTGTTGCATATTGAGTTTGTAGTGTGCTTTGTGATATATTGAGAACACGAGAGCTATTCTCTCATGTGATGTGATTTAAAGATTGGCCTGCAGTATCATTGCTCAAATGACTTATGTTGTATCCTGTGATTCATGAAAATACTCATTGAATGCTTAACTGCAATGTCCAAGGTTGGATTGAATACTCACAGCACAGAAGTGCAGTGATATTTGCATATTGTAGCCTTCTACTATGTCAGCATTGCAGAGGACAATATTGTGATGAGTGTATATGACTGTTGTTGGATTGGAATTCTTTCCCCCCCCCCCCCCTGCTGTAGATGACCCAGAAGTCCATGCTGAGCACATGGTCTCGGCTGTACAAGGCATTTGCTCGCTGTTCTGCTCTGGTGGCCACAGCAGAAGAGAATGTGTGCTGTGAAGAGCTGTGTTCCAGGATTTCTGTGACACTGGATGGTCAAACCCTGAAGGTGAACAGCTTGCGCAATGTGACCTTTTTAACAGTTTTATTTATTATACTTTTATCAAGTTCATGAAGCTTTTTGTTGTGCATTCACTAGATTTCCCCCCCCCCCCACCCCTCCAGAATTTGTCTCATCTTGATGGAATAGCAAATATCTTGCTCTTCATCATCGAGAGTGTGGATTTCTCTCCATTTACACCTCAGTTTCAGCAGAAGATGAAATGTAGGGCATCCTGTGTTCTCTTCAAACATAAACACGCAGCTTAAGTAAAGGCATTTTGATTGCCGCTCATCTCTTCCCTCCACAGCACCTCGTACCCCCCTGGGCCGGGTTCGGAAGAGGAGCAAAGCTCTGGGAAATCTATCCAGCTTTCATGTGCTACTGTTGCAGGCATTGGAGGCCTTCCTTAATTTGAACTCTTCAGAAGAAAACAGTGTAGTTTTAAGTAGCCTGGGGTCCACTCTCATCTCCATTGTGTGCAGCCTTTTCAACAATCTGTCATTACCCATTGCTATTCAGGAGTCTTTAGCATGCCTCATAAAACCTCTTGCACTTTTTTATGGACAAGAAGTAAGGTGAGTTTCTTGCTTTATAAATATTTTGGTCTTTTATGATATTTTAAACTTTAACAGTCTTTCTGAAATGGTACACCATAGCTCAATGGCTTTGTTTGTTTTCCATGTAGTTCAGACTGTGAACAGTCCCACCCTTTGCTAGGATCCAAGGTAATTATAGTTTAGGTGTGTAATGAAAGTTAATTCAAATCAGTTTATTTGGTTAAGAAGCATTATATATTTAGTGTTGTATTTGATAGCTATGATCATTTTACTTTGAGCTGCTGCTGATTTCTTGGTGGAAGACTATATTAAAAATGTATATTTGACATAACTAAAAAAGCAAATCTTGTGATGAGGTAAATTGCATTATGGCTGTGAATTGGTCACAGGGATGAGCCAATTCCTTCTCCTAATTGAAGCAGCACTGTTATGATTAACTTTGTAGTTGGAGAAGCTGCTGAGTGAGATGTTGTGCTGTCTCCAAACGCGCTCTGCTCTGCAGTATGACGATGAGCTGCTGGCAGTGCTCTCTCCGCTGCTCTGTGTGCTTTTTCCACATAAGAGCAAGCAGATTCGTTCAGTCATCACTCAGTTCTGGAACGCCACTTTTGGAAACACACTTATACTGACTTATCCAGAGATGCTCAAGTAAGTGTGACTAATGCAGATTACTGAGAACTTTTAGTTCTCAACTTTCGAAAGCAATTTTAACCTGAATCAACATATCAGGAAGAAGTAAAGTAAATCCTAATTGTTTTACAGTTTCCAGTGTCTTTTGTGATTGTGCTGAGGTACATGAAGTATAGTCTTGGTTGGGGGGAAAAAAGACAAATCTGTTTTCTAGGCCTGTTTTAAGTCAAGCTAAGCAGAAGGCTCCCTTAATTTTGCCTGGCTTTCAAGGAGTAGAGACATCTGAGGATTACAGTGGACAGTGCTCAGTAAGTTCTCTGGTGTTTTGGAGATATTAGGGAGGGGGGTGTGGCTGGATCTGAGGTGAAGGCACAGTCATCCTGACTGCATAGTTAATTGTTTGTTGATTTGAGCAGAGTGAATGTTCTCAACTTGATGCTGAAATCAGTGGGATAAAGGTGGCCTCGGTGGGGAAGAGGGAGTCCTTGCTTGCCAGAGCAGCGGAACTAAAGGAAAGGAGTTCTGCAGGTCCCACCAAACCTGTATCTGTAAGCAGATCAAATTAAATGAAAGACTGTCCACTTTACCTTGACTGATGGACTGCATGCTTTAGCCAATGGTGGTGTACATGTTCCAGGTGAAACTGGATTTTGGATCTCCTAAGGTTCCACGCCGAGAAGTTCTTGAGGAGGCGGCATCGGTAGATTTCGTTTTCATCCCACCTGAGGCAAAGGAGAGAGTGTTGACAGAACACCAGAAAGAAGTCAAAAGGACAAAAAGGTAAGACTAAGATTTTGCAGTACAACCTCCATAGTATGCTTAGCCTCGTAGCTTCAAGGCACTTTTGTTTGGTCAATTTGTGTAAGAGCATCTGTTAAATGCTATGAAAGTGTAGCAATGTGTTCCTCATATTTCTAAGCTTAGCTAATGGGTGTCTGTTTGTTTTTGCTTGTTTTCCCAGGGTTGATATCCCTACCATGTACAATAATTTGGATGCCTCTTTAGATACCACCATCTTTGCCCAGTATACTCAGAGCCAAGAGGAATCTTTGTATGTTTATCTCTTTGCAATTAGTTCCATTACCCAAACTTCTCTGCCTTTCACTGCTGCACTATTTACCAAAATGTGTTTGCATTTAGGGACACATTGCCAGCAGATGAACAAGCTGAAACGAACAAAGTCAGTACAGTTGAAACTGGGGTAAGAGTCAATATTTTATACTAGAAGGAATTTCATCATTTGTCTTCTGTATTGTTATATCACTTACAATGAGAGTGAATACATACAGAATAAACTTTTTTTTTCTTCCAGCGTTTAGAGACTGAAGAATCCTTTATAAGTGGCATTCAAGAAGCCCAAGATAATATCAGTCTAGAGACAAAGACACCAGAAAAAGAAACCAATCAAACTACTGAGATATCATTATCAGCAGATCTCTCAGTGTCAGATGTTGATGAGCATGACTCTGCTAAAAAGAGTGATGGTCAAGATGTGTCTGGTTCATCTGACATGATCTCTGGCACTCCACCAAAACCAAGCAGCCGGCGTCAATCCTTCATCACCTTGGAGAAATATGCAGAAGGAAGGCCTGTCAGCCCCATGAGTGTTACAAAATTTACTGGTCCACTTACTAGGACTTCTTATAGTCAAGACACGCCAAAGTCACAGCAGTTGACACCAGATGGCTCTTATTGCTCACTGCCAGAAAAAGATGAAGGGCTTTCACAAGCATTTGCCAGGAACATGAGCCAGGATTCAACTCAAAAGAGTGAAGAAAAAGACACAGAACTAAAGGCAGACTTGCAACCAGTGCCTCTGCATTCAAGTGAAGGCATCATAGATGATGTGATACCAGACACTCAGAGCCACGATTTGAATGTCACAGGTAATGGTGGTGAAAAGTGTTTGCACAAGTCCAACTTGGAGGTGGAAACTGAAATTGCCTCACTTGGGGAAGATTCAGAGGCTGTTGCTGCTTCTAGTCAAGTGGAACCAAGGAGGTCAGGCAGACGCAGAAGTAGACCTGTCCGACCCGGTGAGGAATCAACAGATCAGGGATCAAAAAACAAACAACAAAAAAGGCATTCTGTTAATGAGTTGACTTTGACTGATGCGCAGAAGCCCTCACCTTCCAAGCGAATGGACAGTGTTTTGCCTGGAAGAAGCAGAAGAAGCAAAGTTCTTGAGGAGAGCAACAGTGAAAATGGTAGATCGCAGAATAGTGAGCGTAAAGATGAACATAGCCAGACTGATTCACAAGCTTTAGCAGTGATTTCAGCTACAGGTTTATCGCAGGGAAGAAGTAGGAGAAATAAGACTAGAGAGCTTAGCCAGTCCGAGCTTGCTAATGATAAGCAGTTTCCTTTGAGTCAAACAGAAAACAGAAGAGAATCCCCTTTCAGTCAGTCACATAGCAGGCTGTTAAGGAGAACCAGAGTGGTTAGTACCATTGTTGAAATTTTAGGCAAGAGGCAGAGAGTTGAAAACTCCCAAAGTGATTCTCTAGCTAATATGTCCATGTTAAAAGGCAAAAATGTAGACACACAGTCATCTGATTCTGAGGTTTGTGGCCAATCACCTGGCAGACCAAAAAGAATGAAGAAGTCTGAGATGCATAATACACAAAACAAAGATCAGCCTGTCATTGAAAATGACCCAAGTCAGTCTGATTCTCAAACAGTGATTCCTGTAAAAGGCAGAGTAGGCAGAAGGAAAAAAGTTAGAAAGACAAGTGCTAGTAGAGATACCACCCCATCTAGTTTCCTCAGTACTGAATGCTCCCTATCTGATGAGATGCAGGACTCCTCTCAAAGACATGGCAAATACAAAACTCGCCGGTCATCTCAAAGCTTGCTGTCTGTTGAGAGCTCAGAATCTGATGCTTCTGACATCAGACAGGGACAAGAGCAAAAATCAAAAAAGGCTGAATCACAGATACTGGTGTCTGATTTGATTGCAAATGTGCCTGTTGGTGACACATTAGGATCAGTGTTGGGTGTGGAAGATGTAAATATTCCTTTAATTTCAACAGATGATTTTGAGAAGGATCCAAAAGGCTGCTTGGACATTAAGCTGCATGAGGATGGGGTCCTTACAACTGAATGCCCAGTAATCAAATCTGACATTTCAAATGCTGAACCATCTGAAGTGAAGCAACAAAGTGATGAATCAAACATGCAAAATGATTGCCATAAAGTGGAGCTAATTACTGCTACTATTGAAGAGGGGCCTGCTGAGGAAGAGGCAGTAATATCTTTGCAAAATAGCCTTGTTTTACCTGAAAAAGTGGAGCTAAAAACTCCAGAATTACACAGATGCCCACATACTAAAAGAGGTCGTGGACGCAGGCGCTCCACAAGCTGTAACTGCCTCCTAGGCCGTAGCAGTATGTGTCCACAGGAAAGTATTTGCAATGACTCCCATGTTTCTCAGGACCTTGAAGATAAGAACACACTTGAACCTGTAAGCTTGCTATCTGAATCTGATCTCGACATAATTAAGCCTGTCTTGATAGAAAATGAGTATGTGGCTCTTGTAGATAACTGTTCTGTAGATAATAATGAGCAGTGTCCTCCAGCCTTGCCCAACTCAACAAACACAGAGATGCCCACTAATAACCCAGTGAAAAATCTTGATGAGGCTCCTTCTCTGTTGTCTGTAATAAAAGGTCCAACCCAGGAAGACAAAAAAGAGAATACGGAAGATAAGCATCAAGAAAAGGAACCAAATGGCAGTGCCTCAGATAACACTTCTGATCAAGACCAACCCCAAAGTTCAAGTCCTCAAGATGACTCTTTAATCCGGAGTAAGCCTGTGGTGGATAAAACTGTAAGACAAGAACAACTGGAATGTCCCATTTACCAGGATGAAGTAACTGACATGGCTGTAAATGAAAATGTAGAAAAGCTTGAAATGCCAGAAAAGGAAGCCCTTGGGCATGGAATAGGTGGTGATATTATTTCCATCTCAGAAGGAACTGAATTAGATGGTTCTTCCCATTTAGAAGGGGATGATGGTGAAGAAACACAGTTAGGCAACACAGAACTTCAACCTAAGACTGATGAATATTGTGAGGCAATCTTGCCTTTACACTCTGCCATGACAGAAACGTGTCTAGATTCCCCACCCAAGCAGAAGTCCTCAGATTACTGCAGAGATGAAGTAGGGCAAAGTCCTAACAGTAGTGTAACCCGTGGTGTATGGTCACCGTCAGCTTCTCCATCTACAAGCATTCTTAAGAAAGGGCAGAAAAGACAGTGTGAAGAGGATTCTCCATCTCCTCTCCTTAAGGTAGTATTTCATGCATGGAATTAGCATGCTTTCCATTTTATATTTACAACAGGAATGATATACGGCAATGTTTTTGTTGTGCAGTCCAGGCGAGTATCCTTTGCAAACCCAATTTACCAGCAGGAAATGGCTGATGACATTGATCGTCGTAGTCCGGTAATAAGGACCAGCTCCCCAAGGTCAAAAGCTATAGGACAGCCTAAGGTATTTTATAGACTCATAAATCTGTACATTTATGGCCAAACAAAACCAAACTAGCCTAATCAAAAGTTATTTATTGCAGTATATACCAACACCTACCAAAGGCTTACTGACACTCAGCCCTCGAAACCTTCGCAGTCCAGGCTACAAGAGTTCAAAGAAATGCCTAGTATGTATTTGTTTTTGTATTTTGTATTTGTTTTCTTCCACATCAATTTTTTGTTTATACAGTTGGAAATTATTGAACTGGGACTGGTGTTACCATATAACTTTCTAAACCGCCGATTAAATGATTAATGCACGGTTTGGAACACAATACTTTTAACCTTTAGAAGTCATTGTTTAACCTTGCAACAGATCTCAGAAATGAATCAGGAGCCTCGGCCCATTCCAAAAGACTGTGTTTATCCAGCCCTGGTCAGCTGTTCTACCCCGGTTGAGGCTGTTCTGCCACAAATTTCCTCTAACATGTGGTGAGTCATGTTAAGAAGAGTGGTGGTGGGGGGGGGGGGGTTGTTTTGTGTTTTTGTTTTTATTTTAAATAGTGAATTGCATGGACAGAAAAGAAAATCAGCTGTCAAGTTTAACACTTAACGAAAAAATTGAAAGATGAATATGTTGACCTTTTTATCTTTTAAAATTTGTGGTGGTTTTTGTGTTTTTTTGTTTGTTTTTTTTACTCTTTATGCCTAGGCCTCGTGGATTTGGTCAGCTTGTCCGTGCTAGAAATATCAAAACTGTTGGTGATCTAAGTGCTCTTACCTCTGATGAAATTAAGATGCTCCCTATTCGCTCACCTAAGTTGTCAAATGTCAGGAAAGCACTCAAAACCTATCACGAACAGCAGGTAATGAGTCAAGCTAATAAGAAACTGCTAAAATCTCATCTCCTAGATGTATTGACATCTGATTTTCCTCCAAAGCGAAAAGGGCGGTCTGATGACCTAAAATGCTTTGATGAAACTGAAAAAATGACCTCTGAACCTGAGGAGATGGATACACCTTCAAATCCAGATGAAGAACAAATCTCTAGAGATGTGAAAGGTATATCTGGCAGTCTTATTGAGTTAGATAGAATACAGAATATTGCAAAACATCATAGTCAGGATATCTAGACCAGAAACTGAACCCAATTGTATTCTTTTCTTCAGAAATTGTATGTCCAGATGTTCCGTCAGCTTTGGAACAGAAACTGCAGGAACCGTTGTGTGTAGAGCTGTTGTCGGACATGGTGGCTCTTGGAGCCAGGCTAACCAATGAGGAGCTCAGTCACTGTTCACCAAGTGAGCTGGGTCGGATGCACGAACATCTGAGTGGTATGATGAGAAGTATTGTGGATCATCTTCAGTCACGTTTAGTCAACCTTGAGGACAGTTTGCCATGATGGCATCCTAAATCTTCACCCTGGGCTACCTTTATGGGATGTTATGCCTCATTCATGGGATATCTTTAACAGGGTCTTTAGCAGAGGACTATTTGTTTTAGTCATCATTTTAGACATGGAGCTACAAATACTTTCTTGGAAGATAGTAGCTTGTACAATTTTCCTGTCATATCACAAGAAATGTTAGTCTTGGGTTTTATGGGATTTTTTAAAATAAATAAATGCCGACCAGGTTGCAGATGGCACTTTTTTATATTGATGTACTCTTTGTTTAAATAAAGTAATGAAGGAGTAATAGTTGTAATTAATTGTGGTTTGGTTTTTTTTTTGGTTTTTTTTACTGGCAAGAGTGGGGCACTGATGCCTTATTGAAATTTCCTAATCCAGAATTATAGAATTACCTCAATAACTTCTCACTAATGGTGAAACATGGATAAAATACAGTAATGGAGCAAATGCATGCCATTTAAGATATTTGTGAAAATATTCTCTGTTCAGACCTTATTAAATTAGTTATTGACCACATTCTAAATGAATACAGTTTGCAACAGGTATTTAGATCAAATGTAGTCATTTTACTGTATATAAACTAAAATTAATGTAGAATATGCATGCAGGGACGTGTGCAACATCCCTGTGCTTATATTGGCAGTATGTACTGTACTTGAGCTGTTTTTAAATAAAGTTTAAAAGTGAGCACACGGTTTTGCAAATAGCCAGTTTGCAGAAATGTGCAAAATTATTTTGCAACCTGTAAGGGGATCTATCATTCAGCTAAAGTATTGTACTACCCTGATCAGCCACAACATTTAAAACCCCCGACAGGTGAAGAGAATAACATTCTCATTACAAAGGCACCTGTCCATGGGTAGAATATATTGGGTAGCTAGTGAAACGTCAGGTTTTGAAGTTGTGTTGGAGACAGGAAAACTGGGCAAAGGATCTGAGTGACTTTGATGAAGGTCAAATTATGATGACTAGACTACTGGGTCAAAGCATCTCAAACATCTTATTGCAGACAAAGTACACCTCATTACAATGGTATTCCCTTCTAGTGAAGATGGACTACAAATGATCCCTTTGACCAGGTCAGGACATGGATAGGACCCCTGAACTCCTCAGAGTTATGCTGAACAACAAAGTCATAAATGACCTAGCTGAACACTTACTTTGCTGGGCTGGCTTTCTGACCCTTCCACGTCTTCTTAGGTGTCTCAGATCTGTGGGTCTTGAATGTGTGAAGCTCTTTCCAGCCTGGTTATACTTAAAGGAACTGACCACAAATTCCATCAGGCTCAAACCCTTACCAGGACAACCAATCTTTCTCATCCCACAGAGATATGTTCAGATATATGTTTCTCTTTCCCACAGATTCACAAAATAACTTGCCATTTAACCAACTATGATGTCAAAAGGTAATTTCTAGGTTGTGATTATTGCTCCTATTATTTGATGTGTCTATTGTTTCATTATTCTGTTCCTCACTTCTTATGCATGTTTCTTTCCTCTTGCTTATTATAAATAATTATTAACCGGTCCTAGCCGTTTACTAGAAATGTTATTTGAAGGAATTGGACAATATTTTAAAGTTAGTAGTTTGTAACTTTTAGAAAATAGGAAAGTAGATAAGTTGGTTTGTCCAGTTGTCTACCCATTTTAGGTTATGTTTAAGAGGTAGAAATTGATAGTAAATGAATAATTTTCTTTGTTTAATTTAGCCCTGGTGTATTCTGTGTATTCCTGTATGTCCTACAGGAATTCCCCCCCCCCCACCCCACCCCACCCCCGCAATCATGAAAACAGTCTATTGAATGTGCATGAACCAGGCATGCCCTGTCCACCAACATATGCCACCCAGATGGTTTTACATGTTCGAGTCCCAGCGAGTCGAAAGAACAGGCATTTCCCTTTTTACGTTACTGGTTGGTATCAACAGTAACTTTATTGTTTATCAATAACAAAATCAGTTAAGTATTTCCTCTCATTTGCGATAGAGCCTCCTCAATCCTATAATTAGTTCTGGCTGTTTCACATTAATTTCCCTCTTTCCTCCTGTGTCTTCTGTTATACTTTGTCATGCTCTTTCACCATGATTCTCATTTGTTTAATAAGTTTCCTTTGTTGGTCTTGTTTGGTTGATAAGTAGCTACCTTGATTCACCATGAATCATTTGTGCTCATTTTGGCTTAACTCGATACTTCTGGTAATTAGTAGAATTTGCCTATCTCTGCTTCTTCAATAAACATATATTAGTTATTACATCTGTGAGTCAAGAGTGATATTCCAAAGTTTGGTAGATGAGAAATGATCATTTATTGAACTGGTGACTTTCATGAGTTGAGGCTGAATTATTAATCATTAATAAATTAATTAGAATGAATACATTTTCCCTGTTGATGAGTGATACCCCAATCTACTGTGACTGACAATTCATTAGTGTTAATACCACTAAACCGTAATGGCAGTGGCCTCATTTGGTAGGATAACGTGCCTGACAAATAACAGAAATTGTTCATGACCCTACACTGTCCTTCATATCCACTCCCTACTCACCCCAGTTTGTTTCTGTCATTTTGACTGTTTTCTATTTGAGAGTGAGGTTAACATACATATTGACAATCTCAAGGACAATTAGGCCAAGGATCTCTGGATTATATTGTATTCTTTTTTTGACTATCTCAGTATATGGTTGGGAGCACACACTACCATGGCCACACTCTAGATTTCAAAATAGCATCTGTTAGAAAAAGTATGTAATTTTCCTATGATTTTGCCATCTTGAGCAAGGAACAATAAGGGGGTTCTTTGGAAAGGTTTATATGCTGAAAAAACACAATAGCAGAATAAGATTTTAATGAACATTTACATGAATTTCTGTCCAGTTATATAATGCAGATGGCCTGCCCCCCTGAAGAGCTCAGGTAAAGGTCAGATTTGTATTGCAGAATGTTTACAGAATCTTTCTATGGAATGTTAGAGAATTTACATGTTTTTTTCTATAACTTAACAGAACTTTTGCAGAATGTTTCTATGTCCCTGTAGAGAGTATACGTATGTTTTCTATACTGTGTAACCCTAACTCTAGTATCCAATATATGGGGAAGATCCAGATGGTCTGATGTGCTGCATTGCCAACTTCTGGAGCTCAGGTAAAGACCAGACTTGTATTGCAGAAGGCTTACACAATCTTTCTAAGGAATTGGAGGGAATTTACAATCCATTTTTGTTTAACTTTTAATGAACTTTAATAAACAATCATCAAAACATTTCACAGTTTAGTTTTTAGGTTCACAAGCTTTCTTCCCAGCAGTTGTCATCTCAGTCTTCTCTTTTTTTCAACACCAGGACTCTAACAGCTCTTCAGGGTTGTCTTTGACCAGCCTGCTTTCAGGTACAGTGTCATTTTTTAAAGAAGGAAACAAACAACTCCTCTAGAGGACATAGTATTGAGGATTTATTGGTGCATTATGTACATACCTGAGGTTGACTACTTGAACTAGAATCCTAGCTCTGTGTTTCTTTTCTTAGATGAAACATTGTCGAATGAACTTCAGTGAAGCTACAGGAAATTGACACAATTTCTCATTAATCTCATATTACAATTGTGTAAAAGTTCAGTCTTTATATTAAAATTACATAAAAGTTAAACTTCTACAGAGTAAAAGAGCATGTAAGAAATAAAAGCAAGTTACTTATAGGATCCAATATGCACATAGATTGTCATGACTCATTTTGTTATTGCCATGCATAAAGATTACATAATCTATTTTACTTAGTAACTTAAAAATGTCATACATTTCCTATTGCCATAAGAGTTCTGTAATTTCTCTGTAACAGATTTTTCCTAGGCTGACAATGAGCATCACTGCCTTTTACCATAAAGATGTGGTAAGTTAATAATATTTACATATTTTTAATGTGTTTAAGAACAATGATCTACAATCATAGAACAGTTCTGTCATTTATATTTAGCTGGGGTTTTTTAAATAATTTTTTTAGTCAGAAATATTTTGTAATTCAATTTTAGAATATTTGTTATCTTAGATTTCTTTCTATAGACCTTTTCTTGGGTACAACAGACTGCACCCTACAGAAAGCAGGAGCTCAGCTAAATAATAATAATAAAAATAATAAGTTCAATTTATATAGCGCCTTTCAGAGACACAAGGTCACTTTATGATGACTGAAAAAAAAATTGACACAACACAATAACAAATACGGATAAGAAAATAGGTTCTGAAAAGTGTTGAGAAAAGAGGCATGTTTTAAGTTGAGATTTGAAGGAGGAGAGTGTGGAGCAGAGACGGAGAGATTGAGGAAAAGAGTTCCATAATTTTGGGGCCATGAAACTAAAGGATCTGCTTCCTACAGATACCAGTCTAAACTTGGGGATGGAGAGGAGACCTGCATTAGAGGACCGAAATGTATGGGTGGGGCATTAAGGGTTTAAGAGTTGAGTTAGATGGGGAGGTGCAAGACCATGCAGAGCTTTGTATGTAAGGAGGAGGATTTAGAACTGAATGTGTTCAGGGATGGGGAGCCAGTGTAGCTGATGTAGACCAGGGGTGATGAGGACCGGGCACTTGACATGGGGTTCAAAAGAGAGAGAGCAGTCAGAGTATGCCAAGGTTCCTAACCATGGATGAGGAACTGAACAAGGTACTGTCCAGCTTTAATTTAAGATTGGAGAATTTTGATATTTTGGACTTCGGCCCAATAAGTAGAAATTCAGTTTTATCAGAATTGACTTTTAGGAAGTTTATGCTCATCCACTGCTTGAGATCTTGGATACAAGAGAGTAAAGCAGGAGGTGGTAGGGTAGTGTTAGCCTTGGTGTTAATATAGATCTTAGTGTCATCTGCAGAACAGTGGAAATAAAGACCATGCCTGCGGATAATCTGACCAAGGGGTAGCATAGATAATGAACAGGAGAGGGCCAAGGACAGATACCTGGGGAACACCTTGAGGGATGGTAGAATTGTGCGATTTGTATTTACCTAAAACAACATAATGTGTTCTATTAGAAATATAGGACAAGAACCATTCAAGAACCGTGTTGTTAATGCCAATGGTTGAGAGGCGGGTGTTATGGTTAATTGTGTCAAATGCGGCACTAAATCTAGAAGGAGGAGAATATTCATGTCAGCAGAGAGATGATCATTTAGGACAAGTAAGAGGGCTGTCTCAGTGCTGTCTTAGCGCTGTCTCAGTACTGTGCATGTGACAGAAACCAGATTGAAAAGGTTCAAATTGAGTCTGTGTATTTAAGAGAGACTACAGTTGAGAAGCTACAACTTTTCTAATACCTTGGCCAGAAAGGGGAGATTGGAAATGGGCTGGTAACTATCAAGAAGTGCAGAATTTATTCCAGGTTTATTTAAGAATGGGAGTGATAGCTGAGGTTTTGCGTACTGAAGGAACATAACCTAATGTTAGGGACTCATTAATGAGATGACAGATGGGACCAGAAATAGCAGAACAGCAGGTTCATTGGTGTCCTCCATTAGTCCAGAAAACAGGAATAGCAGAGTCAGATGAGTTGTAAGTAGAGAACAGAGGTCTGTGGGAGTGGTGTATATAGCGAGGGCGGAGAGCAATGCCAAGTGACTAGCATAGCATGTAGGTGGAAGAGTCCAGGCGATAGTGAGAACAGAAGCTGCAGAATTGTAATGGCGTGTATTGGAGCAGCATTGCCCAGTACTGACAGGCAGGTAGGCCAGTCACAAATACTCCAAGATAAAAAAAACAGGAAAAAAAGACGCTGCATACAACCAGAAAAGATCACTGCAGATCTTTATTGACAGAGAACCAGTCCGCATCGGTGCGGACTCTGACCTATTTACGATGCTACGCTAGCCATCCTGCTATACCAATCAACAAGCAGCCCAAGAACAGCAAGGACACACATTGCAACCAAACATATCCTAGTACTGGCAGCCAACAAATTATGATCCGTGAAAGAAAAACGGCGTAAAAAGTAAAAGATCCAGTGTGAAGCGGCAACAACAAAAGCGGCAAGAGTACTCCCACTGGAGTCCATGTGATCAATCCCCAATATCATCGGTTGTACAAGTACCAGTACTTGTATTGCAGAAACTTTATAGTGTCCTTATAGAGAAGTCATATAGTCTTTCTATATACTGTCAGATCTTTTACAGAATCTTTCTATGGAGTCCTAGAAAATTTGCACAATTTAAGTGTTTAAACCTTTTTCCTGTAAACAGGAAATTATTACCTCACAATACATGGGAAGGATTAAGATAGTATGACCTGCCCCACTCAGGGCTTAGATAAAAGTGGGTCTTGTATTACAGATGTTTAAGAATCTTTCTATGGAGTTCTAGTCAATTGACTTATTTTTTTTTCTGTTCACTGACAGACCTTTTACAGGATGTTTCTATGTCCTTGTAGATAAAATGTATTTTTTCTGTACTCTGGCAGATCCTTAATAGAATATTTCTGTACTCAAAGAAAAGTTCATTTATTTTAATTTTAGAACATGCAATTTTTAAATAACATTAATTGTACTAACAGGATTTGTGGTCTAACAGGGAAAATGTGTTTTTCCTTTATCCAAGAGCACCATCAAGTGGTAAAACACCTATAGTCTAATTGCATTAGATTTACAGTTGTGTTCAGAATAATAGCAGTCCAACATGACTAACCAGATCAATCATTGTTTTTGGTAGAAATTATATTACTACATGGCAAATAACTTACCAGTGTAGTAGAGTAATAGAAAACCATCAGACCCAACATTCATGATATGCATGCTCCTGTGTTTGCGTAATTAAATAATTAATTGAAACAGGCATGTTCAAAATAATAGCAGTGTGTAGTTCAATTAATGAGGTCATTCATTCTGTGAAAAAAACAGATGTCAATTAGTTGCCCTTATTTAAAGATGAAGCCAACACATGTTGTACATGTATTTCTCTCTAAAAACCTGAGAAAAATGGGTCATTCGAGACATTGTTCAGAAGAACAGCGTACTTTAATTAAAACATTCATTGGAGAGGGGGAAAGGTATTAAGAAGTGCAGAAAATGATGGGCTGCTCGGCTAAAATGATCTCCAATGCTTTAAAATGGAAAGCAAATCAGAGAAACATCGAAGAAAACAGAAGACTACCATTCGAATGGATCAAAGAATAACCAGAACCAGAATGGCAAAGACTCAGCCAATGATCAGCTCCAGGGTGATCAAAGAAGGTCTGAAGTTACCTGTGAGTACTGTCACAATTAGAAGACGCCTGTGTTAAGCTAATCTATCGGCAAGGAAAAAAAAGACGTGCTGAAGAGGTTACAGTTTGCTAAAGAACACATGGACAGACCTAAAGAGAAATGGAGAAACATTTTGTGGACTGATGAAAGTAAGATTGTTCTTTTTGGAACCAGGGGCTGCGGACAGTTTGTCAGATGACCCCCAAACACTGAATTCAAGCCACAGTACACTCTGAAGACAGTGAAGCATGGTGCAGGCATCATGATATGGGGCTGTTTCTCTTACTATGGTGTCGGGCCTATTTATCACATACCAGGGATCATGGATCAGTTTGCATATATCAAAATACTGGAAGAGGTCATGTTGCCTTATGCTGAAGAGGAAATGCCCTTGAAATGGGTGTTTCAACAAGACAACGACCCCAAACACACCAGTAAGCGAGCAGCATCTTTGTTCCAGACCAACAAAATTAAAGTTATGGAGTGGCCAGCCCAATCCCCGGACCTTAATCTGATAGAAAACCTGTGGGGGGACATCAAAAATGCTGTTTCTGCGGCAAAACCAAGAAATGCAGAGGAATTGTGGAAAGTTGTCAAATCATCCTGGGCTGGAATACCTAAAGATTTTCATGTTATAGAGTAAATATTTGAGTTTGTGAAGAAAAATGCAGACACTGCTATTTTTTGAACAGCCCAATATTAATATTTCTTCATTTTATGTAAAGTAATTGATGCGTTTTCTTCATTTTGATTTAGTATATAATGTGCAGTGTTCTCAATGCATGGAAATAGAGTATTATTTACTCATGTTTTTAAACACACTGCTGTTATTTTGAACATAACTGTGTGTGCATCAAAGTTTTGTAATTTTACTAAAATATCAGCAATATTTTGTCACAAAGTTAGTATTTGGCACAAAAGTTAGTTAAATAACTTTTTTAGTTTTTGGACAATGGGCAAAATACTGAGTAGGGCAATGAAACACTGTATCTGCTTACATGCAAACAAACACACATCAGTTACATGTTCCAACAGCCTGTTGCGGAGAGCCATAACAACAGAGTCTCCATTCTTCCACTGGACCCCTCACTTTTCTGCTTGATGTCAGTGTTCAATTTTTCAAAATGTTGCTTTAATCTGGCTGGAAAGAGAACTGGTCTAAAGCATTACAACAGGTAAAAAATATCACAAAGTAAAATGTTTTATTTGAAACATTTTAATGTCATTCTTTGTTCATATTCTAAAGCTCTGCAGAAAGTGAAAGTCAAGGCTGCTATGAACAAACACATACAGTCTAAAGTTTAAATGATGTAGCAATTTTGTACAAGTGCCATTGTAAACTGCCTTAGTTCACATTTCTTTCTGAGACAAATGAGTACAGCATGTAGTGCCTGAACATTCATCTCTGTTTTCTGCATGCGGTGTGATGCAATGAGTGCTGATTTGAGGAAAACAATTTCAGAACACTGTCTTGGTAACATGACATCCATCCTGCTGGACTGTGGAATTTTTAAGACAGTATGGGGCACAACAAAAACAACCATTCAATAAAACATATAATGACTTAAATAACTGCTGCAGCTAGGATTAGTAAGCACAACATCCAAACAGTGTCATCTCAAGTCCAGGTTTACCATGCTCTTTGTGGTGGCCTTGACAGCATGTGTAATTGAAACAGTACCCTTAGGTGCGCTAAGCCTAGTGGGTTAGTTTGGCCTCCTGTTTCAAATATGACACTGAAGTGCAAGGTTGGCTGACTGACCCTCTCCAACAGGTCACATCAATCCAAACTTTCATTGCACATCTGCAATCATTAGGTGTTGCACCGGCCCACATGAAAGCCATCCAGGAGAGTAGGTGCCATGCACAAAGTCAAACACACATACAGTCTAAAGTTTAAATGATGTAGCAGTTTTTTATAAGTGCCATTGTAAACTGCCTTAGTTCACATTTCTCTCTATTATAAATGACTGCAGCATGCAGTGCCTGAACATCCCTCTTCTTTTTCTGCATGCTGTGCGATGCAATGAGTGCTGATTTTTATGAAAACATATTTCCATCACACTCTGTAAGATACCTGAATGTACATAACAGATATGTGCATATGGGTATGCAGCTCAACTGCTACAGCGCTGGCTCATCTGCCTTCCACAGTCCACACCTTCAGCAGAGCTCCCAAGCACAGTGATAGATGAAGGCCAGGGTTACAGACAGCCCCGCAGGCCCAACAGGGACTCATCACTGGGATCAAACTCAACTCACTCTCCTTCCCTGTCCACACCTCCAGTTGCCAGCCAAATTTTTCTCAACACAAAGCACACACAGCCCCAAAGCTTAGAATGATGAAATGTTTGACTGTGAAGGACAACACATTCTTAATCAGCCCCTAATGTACCATCAACAAAACTATACATCTAAGGGAATATTTAAAAAAAGACAAAGGTCATATACAGCAAACTTGTAGTGCTATCATCTGAAAATAATGCACATATAAAACATTTAAAAGCAGTTTGTGAGAATTTCAAGTCAGTTCTACTCATGTCAAGTACCTTTGTGTTTATTCTTTCCAGCAGGATGGATGGCATGTTCTCTGTTGGAGGCTGTTCACCTGTTACTCCTCTGTAAATCCAGAAATAATGAGACTTAAGAATAATGTGACTTCTCTTGTGCCAATCACCTAGGCGTAGGTTCCACTAGGTTTTGCTGTTTCTTTATATCTATGAAATATTTGTTAGATAGTACTACATATACACGTTAGTAGGGGAAAACAGTACAGACTTTGGTAAACGTAGCTTTAAAATTGTGACGTAGATTATGGCAGACATAAATCAAGCATTCACGTATATACAAACCATTCATGAAACTATTCAACCATGTTCCTGCATTGACCTATGGAGAACATGATCTGACACTGGAAAACACAGTAGGCATCGATCCCCAAATCAATTCTGCTTTATATGAAATAGGAATAAGCATGCGTTTCTATTGGACTTCAATTAAACTTCCAAGAAGTCATCACTATGGAAATGCATTTGTGTTTATGTATGATCGCTTGATCAGAAAGTTGTGAAAGAAGAGCCTTTCTAAAGAATACTACATAAAGCCCAACAGAGCCAAATTTTGTTTACATTTTATTTTAGCATTTTATTTTAAAGTTGGAGTGTGATTCACAATCCACACCCACTACAGTTGCCAAGAAGACCCATCGCCCTGCAAATACACAAAGCACATTCCTCCAAATGACAACACCGCGCTGTGCAAATTCTGAAAACTCACGCAACGTCAGAAACGTTGCTACAAATCTAGTCCCAACACAATGGAAGTGCTGTTTGCAGAGGACACAGAGAGGAGGCGGACTTCTGAGACCAGCGCGAAATCTGGGAATTGAAAAAGCAAGTTTTTTTCGGAAACGCAGTGAAATTCAGAAAACGCATGCAACTTCAGAAACGCTACAAATCCATTTCCAAGACAACAGAAATGCTGTTTCCGTAGGACACGCAGCGGAGGTGGACTTCAGTGAGACCAGCGAGAAGCAGCAACAACCAAGTGAAAAGTAAGTTTTTAGGTTACCACGGTTTTATCATGGCTGGTTATTCGTGCTATACATTCTTACGTATTTATTTATGCTTGGCTGTCCATATCGCATCCTTAAAAACGCTGATAAAAATCCCATTTAACACAGTTCAGGTTCTGTCTAAATACCTGGCTACTATTTCACAGAATAGTAGTCAATCTAATGAGATGCTGCATAATACAACTCTGGTTTCTGGCTAAATACCTACAATTAGAGTGTTTTGCATGCTTGTATCTATAAGCATCACACTTCAGATAAGATGAGAACAAGATAGTTGACCAGCATGACCAATGACCAAACTGGTCGCCCACTATAATCAAATTGAGATTTGACCAGTATGACCCTGCTGCTTGATCATACTGGTTGAGCATCTTGATCAAGTTGTTTATGCTGCTGGACCCGCTGTCTAGTTGTTCAGTGTAGTGTCTCAGCTAAACCATCAAACCTGAACCAAAACGTAGCCTTTGCTGGTCTACCACTTTAGCCAGTTGGTTTAACAGCATAAGGTACATCTATTACCTGGATGTCCATTTTTTTCAACTATCTTGACCATCGTTGACCAGATTAGATCAACTGACACCAGCAAATTAGCTAGATGCAGATCTATTCTAACAGTGCAATAAATAATAATAGAAAAGTAATAACATAATTTAGGTATTTAAAGAAAACAATTCATGAGATAGAATGTCCGCACAATTTGCATATCACAAAGACATCACCTATTCTAAACTGTAAATATTAGTGTCAGTAGTTACATACACTTACAGAGCATTATATTTGCATTTTCTTCTGTTTTCAGATCACAATGTTTTGTCCTTTCTGTTGCTTCGGATAGGAACAAACTCCTAAGTTTTGCAGCTCTTGTGGGTGTAATGTACAGTTTTTATAAGAGGCCATTGATGTAATTAAATTTAAAAATTATCTGTATACTACTTTCTCAAAGACTAAAACTAACAGTATGTGTGTGAAAAATAGGTGGTGTTGAGGTAACTAAAAGAGTGTTTACAGGGAAAAGAGGCTTAACTAAATTTTAATTTTAATTTTACAAAATCTAGTCCCATATTCTTAAAGCTTCTCAAAGCATGAGGGCTAAGCTAAGATCAAATTTTTGTCTTATTTACAACACTGACATAAACAAATCCTAGATCAGCTTTGAGAAGCTTTATGAATATGCACCCCAATTAAATAATCTCCAAGATAATATTTAAATGGTTATTGTAAAATTATTAATGAAAATATAACTTAAGATCAGTTCTGTTTTCAAGGTGAATTTTAGATACTGTGTATCTTCAGAATTACAAGGCTATCTTGGGATATACGGTATCCTAATTAACCCCAATCCCTTCACCTGTGTGACTCAGTCCAACTTCAAAGATCTTATTCACCCATTTGGCTATTATCCCTGCAGTCCTTCAACTATCTGACCAACATCTCTGGTAACTAAAACAACGCTGGATTGTGGTGAGGACTGTCTTGTTAAGCCCTGAAGCACTGCCTTCACATGTGCAGAGACTGGTTTCAGAGACAGAGACTTTTTTATGTATTTTGTGCATAATAGATGGGTATGGTTGTGTAATTTATTTCTGCATCTGTATGCTTTGATAACCCCTTATATAATAACACTTTTGGCCAAAATGGGGCAGGAAAGGTTAAATAATTAACATGTATTTTGTTTTGCATTCAAGGTACAAGTAATGTTTCCTTCAACCCTCTTTTTGAAGGACAAGCTGACTGTTATAACTGAGTTCGGGAAATGGTGAAGACATTAACGAAGGCTGTTTGATTTTGGTATGGGCTACACTGCAGCATGTATTCAATATGCAGTCTAAGTGGTAATGGTTGTCCAGTAGCTTGTGATGCTACACCATCTCGTAGTCTGTGTATCCATCTTATTACTGAAGTA
>NC_137501.1:0-2500 GCF_041902795.1 Electrophorus electricus
CCCCTAACCCTAACCCTAACCCTAACCCTAACCCTAACCCTAACCCTAACCCTAACCCTAACCCTAACCCTAACCCTAACCCTAACCCTAACCCTAACCCTAACCCTAACCCTAACCCTAACCCTAACCCTAACCCTAACCCTAACCCTAACCCTAACCCTAACCCTAACCCTAACCCTAACCCTAACCCTAACCCTAACCCTAACCCCTAACCCTAACCCTAACCCTAACCCTAACCCTAACCCTAACCCTAACCCTAACCCTAACCCTAAAACCTAACCCTAACCCTAACCCTAACCCTAACCCTAACCCTAACCCTAACCCTAACCCTAACCCTAACCCTAACCCTAACCCTAACCCTAACCCTAACCCTAACCCTAACCCTAACCCTAACCCTAACCCTAACCCTAACCCTAACCCTAACCCTAACCCTAACCCTAACCCTAACCCTAACCCTAACCCTAACCCTAACCCTAACCCTAACCCTAACCCTAACCCTAACCCTAACCCTAACCCTAACCCTAACCCTAACCCTAACCCTAACCCTAACCCTAACCCTAACCCTAACCCTAACCCTAACCCTAACCCTAACCCTAACCCTAACCCTAACCCTAACCCTAACCCTAACCCTAACCCTAACCCTAACCCTAACCCTAACCCTAACCCTAACCCTAACCCTAACCCTAACCCTAACCCTAACCCTAACCCTAACCCTAACCCTAACCCTAACCCTAACCCTAACCCTAACCCTAACCCTAACCCTAACCCTAACCCTAACCCTAACCCTAACCCTAACCCTAACCCTAACCCTAACCCTAACCCTAACCCTAACCTAACCCTAACCCTAACCCTAACCCTAACCCTAACCCTAACCCTAACCCTAACCCTAACCCTAACCCTAACCCTAACCCTAACCCTAACCCTAACCCTAACCCTAACCCTAACCCTAACCCTAACCCTAACCTAACCCTAACCCTAACCCTAACCCTAACCCTAACCCTAACCCTAACCCTAACCCTAACCCTAACCCTAACCCTAACCCTAACCCTAACCCTAACCCTAACCCTAACCCTAACCCTAACCCTAACCCTAACCCTAACCCTAACCCTAACCCTAACCCTAACCCTAACCCTAACCCTAACCCTAACCCTAACCCTAACCCTAACCCTAACCCTAACCCTAACCCTAACCCTAACCCTAACCCTAACCCTAACCCTAACCCTAACCCTAACCCTAACCCTAACCCTAACCCTAACCCTAACCCTAACCCTAACCCTAACCCTAACCTAACCCTAACCCTAACCCTAACCCTAACCCTAACCCTAACCCTAACCCTAACCCTAACCCTAACCCTAACCCTAACCCTAACCCTAACCCTAACCCTAACCCTAACCCTAACCCTAACCCTAACCCTAACCCTAACCCTAACCCTAACCTAACCCTAACCCTAACCCTAACCCTAACCCTAACCCTAACCCTAACCCTAACCTAACCCTAACCCTAACCCTAACCCTAACCCTAACCCTAACCCTAACCCTAACCCTAACCCTAACCCTAACCCTAACCTAACCCTAACCCTAACCCTAACCCCTAACCCTAACCCTAACCCTAACCCTAACCCTAACCCTAACCCTAACCCTAACCCTAACCCTAACCCTAACCCTAACCCTAACCCTAACCCTAACCCTAACCCTAACCCTAACCCTAACCCTAACCCTAACCCTAACCCTAACCCTAACCCTAACCCTAACCCTAACCCTAACCCTAACCCTAACCCTAACCCTAACCCTAACCTAACCCTAACCCTAACCCTAACCCTAACCCTAACCCTAACCCTAACCCTAACCCTAACCCTAACCCTAACCCTAACCCTAACCCTAACCCTAACCCTAACCCTAACCCTAACCCTAACCCTAACCCTAACCCTAACCCTAACCCTAACCCTAACCCTAACCCTAACCCTAACCCTAACCCTAACCCTAACCCTAACCCTAACCCTAACCCTAACCCTAACCCTAACCCTAACCCTAACCCTAACCCTAACCCTAACCCTAACCCTAACCCTAACCCTAACCCTAACCCTAACCCTAACCCTAACCCTAACCCTAACCCTAACCCTAACCCTAACCCTAACCCTAACCCTAACCCTAACCCTAACCCTAACCCTAACCCTAACCCTAACCCTAACCCTAACCCTAACCCTAACCCTAACCCTAACCCTAACCCTAACCCTAACCCTAACCCTAACCCTAACCCTAACCCTAACCCTAACCCTAACCCTAACCCTAACCCTAACCCTAACCCTAACCCTAACCCTAACCCTAACCCTAACCCTAACCCTAACCCTAACCCTAACCCTAACCCTAACCCTAACCCTAACCCTAACCCTAACCCTAACCCTAACCCTAACCCTAACCCTAACCCTAACCCTAACCCTAACCCTAACCCTAACCCTAACCCTAACCCTAACCTAACCCTAACCCTAACCCTAACCCTAACC